>NC_133666.1:230823593-231177425 GCF_037893015.1 Macrotis lagotis | reverse complement strand
TGTCACTTGATAATCCAAAGGAAACTGTTATTTTGCCATTTTGAGAAGGGTGATTAGTGAATATGAATAATGTTTTGATGTAGAAAAATTTTCCTGGAACTTCTCAAATCACTTTATACTAGTAATCATCTACTCTTTATGTCCATGAAGCCAACCTTGTACTTGCATATGACTTTGCACTTTACCATGGGAGAAAAATCCATTCATACATTGGACAGGAAGAGATGAATTGTCTTTATCATTGGAAGGAACATCCACACGGATAGGATCATAAAACATTGATACATTTTAGGTGTCTTTCAGAAAATGGTATCATGATAAATTAACAGCAAGTAGGATAATTTATACAAGAAGAGGAGTTTGTCTTAGTAAGAAGCAAAGATATTTTATCACCTGAAATCAGAATGGAGGAGAACATGATAGTATGAAAGAGGAAAAAGGGGAAAAGTGAAAGTTCATGGTAATAACTTCAATTATTTTTTCTTTAAAACGTGAGTTAGCTCTCAGATAAGAGAATGAGAGGAGTAGGAATCATGGGAGATTTGAGGAGTAATGAAAAGGTTCTGGATCAATTACTATGGAGAATGCTAAAATTAATTGATATATGAGGTATATAAGGATTACTTAGAGGCAAGGAGAACTCAGTTGAAATTGTATAATATAATTTTTTAATTGAGTCAGTTATATTTGCTTGATTGCCTTTCACTTAATCCAGCAGCATGTCTGAAGGAGTAAAGATGACAAATGCCCATTGTTCAGTCCAATTATAGTATAATGATAAGGTTTGAGCAGGCATACTTGACAAGGAGAATGATGTAGAATTGAATAAGTTTGACAGGGGTCAAGATAGAGATAAGGGGAGAGAGTAGAGTGACAAGTGCTTATGAGATGGGATGTAAATCATAGGTATCAGAGAGTAGCATGACTATTGCTTATGGTGGGATAAAAAAACATAGATGTTAAGGTTTAGAAGTCACAGTTGAGACAAAGTATAATTTTTCTTTTTTTTTAGGTTTTTGCAAGGTATAAGGGGTAAAGTGGCTTGCCCAAGGTCACACAGCTAGGTAATTATTAAGTGTCTGAGGCCACATTTGAACTCAGGTACTTCTGACTCTAGGGCAGGTGCTCTATCCATTGTGCCACCTAGCCACCCCCAAAGTGTAGATTTTATAAGAGAAGGAAAAAAGAAGGGTGAAAAACCAATAGATCAAGGTTAAATATGTTGTTTGATATTCTTGAATATAGAGGTGGTACATTTGTGGGTGATGATAAAATCAAGTATATGACCAACTGTCAGTAATTTGTTTGTTGCTCATATGCATTGCAAGAGTAATCTTAATGACCACCTACTGAAAATATTGCAAAGGAAGCTGTGGGTCATGTATAGGTTGAATTAGGTGGATTCCATAATTGCTTGCAATTCTGTGATTGTATACTATATAACTTTTTAGGATAGGGTTGATTTGGGAAAGCATTTTGCCAAGCTAAGCAGCTTTGAACTTAGAGTTTTATGATTTTTTTCCTTCATTTTAGTTTTTTTTCCTATTTTTTGCTCAAAGAGGGACAGAGATAGAGGCACATTTTTTTTAATTCTTGAAAATCGAAAGAAAAATTAATTATGGTAGACTTTTATAGAGAATGCAGAACATACCCAAGCAAAACAGGCTCACTTAATTGTAACAGAATTCAAAGTATTCTGAAGTGTTAAAAAAGAACCAAAGCAACATAATAGAGTGCTAAATTAAGAGTAATGGACCACTGTATCTGTCTCTGGTTCACTTTTGGCACATATGACCTGAATGAATTTGTACAAGGAGTACGACTTCCCAGTGTACACAACTATTCTTAGAATAGAAATTATAAACCAGCTCCCAATCAATATTTTCATGAAGGCCTTGTGAATTTAGTGTTTCCTAGCCAATGAAATAAAAATTTCAACTATAATAAACAAACAAAAATATTCCAAGGCATACTATTTTCAGTTTTGTTATGTTTCTATGAAATCAGATATTCTCTTTAAAATTTTTTAATTGATGTTCTACTTTATTTTTCCAATAACATGATATAAAAGGTTTTCAATATTCACCCACATGCATAATTATAAATTGGATACTTTTCTTCCATCCTCTCTTCTCCCCACCCCCTTCAGCAGCAGTCTAGTGAATATTTTGCATTTTTAACTTGTTTATAGATTAGTCATTCTGTGTGTATTAGGAATTAGGATTGTGAGAAAAGAAATCCATAGCATATGAAGGAAAAACATATAAAGAAAAAAATTTAAAAGGTGAATATAGTTTTTATTCAGATATTGTGTTTTTTAGATTTTTTTCATGTGGATGGGTTACTGCATGGTCCATAATAGATCTCTCTGAACTGCTGAGAAGAACTGTACGTATTCTAGTTGATCAACTCACAATTTTGTAGTATGTGCAATGTTCTCTTGGTTATGCTCACTTCATTCAACATCTGTTTGTGTTTCTCTTTCTATGCTTCTCTGAAGTCCAACATTCATGATTTCTTATAGAACAATAGTACTCTATAATATTCATATACCTTAACTTGTTAATTCATTCATCAATTGATGGGCATCCCCTCAAATTCCAATTCTTTGTCACTACCAAAAAGAACTCCTACAAATAATTTGGAACATGTGAACTTTTTTCATTTTTTATGATTTCTTCTGCATATAGTCTAAGTATTGGTATTTGCTGGGTCAAAGGGTGAGATCAGTTTTATTGCTCTTTGGACATAGTTGCATATTGCTCTCAAGAGTGGTTGGATTAATTCACAGCTCCAACAAAAGTGCATTAATATCCCACTTCTACAACTTCTCTTTCATTGATCATTTTCTCTTTATCTCTTCTTTGTCAGTATGATAGAAGTGAAGTGCTACCTCATAATTGTTTTAATGTGCATTTCACTTATCAATAATGTTTAGGAACATTTTTTCATATGATTATATATATACATATATATGTATATGTACATATATATATACATATATATATATATATATTTTTTTTAGAGAGAGAGAGAGAGAGAGAGAGAGAGAGAGAGAGAGAGAGAGAGCGCCTTAATTTCTTCATTTAAAAACTGCCTGTTTATATCCTTTGAACATTTAACAGTTTGGGGGATTAATTTGTAAACTTCTTTTTTGTTTTATTTTGTTTTTTTGAAAGGGAGAATAGGTGTTTAATTTGAAAGAGGATTTTAAATTTTTTTGACAGTTTTATTTATTTTTATTTTTGGACAAATGAAGTATTTTAATACATTACTAAAATATTCTTAAGAGTACATAATACCCCCTCCTCCCAAAAATATAGACCCTAAGGAGAAATAAAGTAAAGGAAAGAAAAAAAAATTGTGCTTTACTATGTGTTCCAACACCACCAGCTCTGTCTCAGGTGGATCACATTCTTTATGATAAGTCCATCACAAAAGGTACTTTCATATATTTCTATCATTGCCATTGCTGATCGCAACTCCCTCGATTCATACCTCCCCACTACCATATACTATATTTTCTCTCTCCTTTCATTTTGTCTCTCTTTTAAAATGTGCTGTAGGGTAGCTGAGTGGCACAGAGGATGGATCACCATCCCTGAGGCCAAGAGGCTCCAAGCCCACATACCACCCCTAAGGCCCAGCAACTACCTGGCCTCATGGTCCCAGACAGGCCACCCAATCCCAACCCCTTGCAAGAAGTAAAAAAGAAATTAGGAAATTATAGCTGACCACTCTTCCCCATGATCCACACTCTCCTCCATCACTCATATTCCCCACTTTCCTCTGTCCCCCCTTCTCTCCCACCTTCCTCTCTGAACATCCTCTGACAGTCATCATTTCCTCATTCCCCCTCACCTTCCCCCTTCCATATTATTGCAATAGCTCATTGCAATTAAAAAATCTCATTATATGAAATATCTTAGCCTATTCCACCTCTCTTTTCTCTTACTCCCATTACATTAGCCCTTTAGCCATTGACTCCAGTTTTGCAATACATTATATCTTCAAATTCAGCTCTCTCCTGTGCTTCATCCATAAAAGCTCCTTCTACCTTCGCTATTAAATGAGAAGTTTTATCTAAATATTATCAGCATCCTTTTTCTCTGCAGGATTACATGCAGTTCATCATCATCATTAAGTACCTCATATTGTACCCTTCTCCTCCACTCTCTATGCTTCACCTGAGTCATGTATTTGAAGGTCAAACTTTCTGTTCAGCTCTGGTTGTTTCAACAGGAACAATTGAAATTCCCCTCATTCATTGAAAGTTCATCTTTACCTCTAGAAGAGTATGTTCAATTTTGCTTGGTAGTTGATTCATGGTTGCATTACAAGCTCTTTTGCCTTCCAGAATATTATTTTTCAAGCCCTACAAGCCCTTAATGTAGTTATTACTAAGTCCTGTGTGATCCTGCCTGCAGCTCCATGATATTTGAATTGTGTTCTTCTGACTGCTTGTAATATTTTCTCTTTGACTTGGGAGTTATGGAACTTGGCTGTAATATTCCTGAGGGTTGGTTCTTTTGGATTTCTTTCCAGGGGAGATTGGTGGTTTCTCTCTGTTTCTGTTTTGCCCTTTGCTTCTAGGATATCTGGGAAATATTTTTGTAGAAATTCTTTAAAAATGAAGTCAAGGCTCTTTTCCTGATCATGATTTTCAGGTATCCCAATAATTTTTAAATTATTTTTCTTGAATTTGTTTTCCAGATAAGTTTTTTTTTTCAATGAGATGTTTCACATTTTCTTCTAATTTTTTCAATTCTTTTGGGTTGAAATATTGTGTCTTGATTTCTCATAAAGTGATCAGCTTCCTTTAACTCCATTCTAAATTTGAAGGTTTTGTTTTCCTCAGAGAGCTTTCTTATCTTTTCCATCTGGCCAATTCTGCTTTTTAAATCATTCTTCTCCTCAATAACTTTTTTAACTGTTTTATCCATTTGACATTTTCTGGTTTTTAACATGTTATTTCCTTGAGCATTTTTCTTGGATCTCCTTGGTTGATCGCAGCTCCCTCGATTCATACCTCCCCACTACCATATACCAAGCTGCTTGACTTCTTGTCAATGTTTTTCCTGCATCTCTCATTTCTTTTCCCAATTTTTCTTCGATCTCCCTTACTTGATTTTCAAAATCTTTTTTGAGCTCTGACATAGCCTGAGCTCATTTTCCATTTTTTTCATGGAGTCTTTAGATGCAGGGGCTTGTACTTCATCTTTAGATTGAGTGTTTTGATCCTTTCTGAGAAGATAGACAATATGTTTCTCAATGGTGTTCCTCCTTTTTCTCTGTTTACTCATTTTTCCAGACTGTGCCTGATTTTGGGGTACTTCCTAAGCTTTTGAGTATTATTGGTACACACTCCACAAGGATCTCAGTGTGTGAAACTCTGGCTTCCCTCCTGGTCTGTGAATGACCACAAGTGCACCCCTCTGCCACAGGACTGAAGTGGCGGGGTTCTTCTATGGGGCGCCTAGCCTGTGAACAGGATATGAATGTGGTCAAAGCCCCAGAGCTCTGTTCCAAGTGCAGATGACAGACCTCTGAAGTCCCTCTCCACTTCCCTACCTTCAGTGGGCTGAGCACTTAAGGCTCAGTTGCCTGGGGGCTCCTGCTTATGCCTGTTTCTTTTTCCTGGATCTGGGCTGCCCTGCAGCTGCTGCTCCTGAGCTGAGGGCTACAACTTCCCTGAAGGCCTGAGCTTCTTGCCCTGACTCTCACAGAGGGCATCTCTACTGATCCTCCAATTTGTACCCAGTGATCCCCAGGATGTAGGTCAGGAAACCGCCCCTGCTGCTGTGAGCCACAGCTCCCAGGTGCCCTGGGGCTGCCTCTGGGAGCCTGAAATTTCTTCACTCTGGCAGGCCACTCCTCTAACCCCCCGTGGAGTGGAGCCTTTCCAGTATTTTCCAGGTTATCTTAGTCTGGAGAATAGCCTCACTGGATCTTTCTGTGGGTTCTGTCCCTCAGAAATTTAGTTGACTCATAATTTTAAGATTTTTGAAATACTATGTAGAGAACATCTAGGAGAGTCTCTTCTCCTGTCGCCATCTTGGATCTGCCCAAATTGTAAACTTCTAAAGTTGATTTAATCCTCTATATTTTTTTAAATGAGACCATTATCATAATCCTTAGCTTTGAAAATTGTTTTCCAGTTTTCTGTTTTCCTTCTTATCTTGGCAGCATTAGTGTTATTAGTGCAAGACCTTTTTAATTTAATATAGTCCAAATCATCCATTTTGCAATTTATAATTTACTCTATTTTTTGTTTGTTAATGAATTACTTTCTTTTTTATGGATCTGACAGCTAGAGATTGATGTGTTAATTTATCTATGGTATTGCCCTTTATGTTCAAATCCTATAATCCGCTCTGACCTTATTTTGGAAAAAGGTGTGAAATGTGGATCTTTGCCTAGTTTTCGCCATACTATTTTTTGGTTTTCCCAATAATTTTTTGGCAGGTATTGTCTTATCCCAGTAGTTAATGTATTTGGATTTGCCAAACAATAATTTGCAATAGTCAATTACTACTGTTTCTTCTGAACCTCTCCTAATCAAATGGTTCATTATTCTACTTCTTAACCAGAACCAGACAGTTTGAATTATTGCTATTTTATAGAATAAAATGACGTGGTAGAATTAGGTCCTCTTTTTTATATATATTTTTAATTGGTTCCTTTGATATGCTTAATCTTTAGTTGCTCCAGATGATTTTATTGCTAACTCTATAAAATAATCATTTAGTACTTTGATTGGTATTGCATTGAATATGGCATTACAATTTATTAATTGGGCAGTATTGTTATTTTTATTATATCAGCTCAGCCTAAATATGCGCAGTTGCCATTTTGCCAATTATTTAGGACTGACTTTATTTGTGTGCAAAGTACTTTGCACTTTGATTGTCTTGGGAGGTAGATTTCCAAGCATTTTATGTTATCTGTAGTTATTTAAATCTAATTTCTCTTTCTATCTCTTATCCTTAGGTTTTGTTATTCATATATAGAAATGGTGATGATTTAAGTATGCTTAATTTTTATCCTGCTACTTTGATAAAGTTGTTGTTTTAAATAGTTTTTAATATTATTCCTTAGGCTTGTCTAAGTCTACCATCACATAATTCCAAAAAGTGAATGTTTTACCTCCCCATTACCAATTCTAATTCCTTCAATTTCTTTTTTTTCTCAAAACTAAAGCTAATATTTTTAATACTATATTGAATAGCAATGGTGACGATGGGTATCATTTCACTACTGATCTTCTTGAAAATACATAGAATATTTTTGATGTTTTAGATATATACTGCTTATTATTTTAGGGAAAACTCCATTTATTCCTATACTCTATAGCATTTTTAATATTACTGGATATTATATTTTCTCAAAGACTTTTTCAATATTTATTGAGGGAATTATATGATTTCTGATGGTACTACTTTTGATCCATTCAATTCTGTTGAAGGTTTTCCTAATAATGAACTGATTGGTATAAATCCTGCCTGTCCATGACATATTATACTAATAATAACTTCTTTTAGTCACTTTGCTAAAATTTTATTTAAGATTTTTGCATCACTGTTCATTATAGAAGTTGGTCATTAATTTTCTTTTTCTTCTTCTTCTTCTTCTTTGTTTTGTCTCTTCCTGGTTTAGGCATCAGCAAATTTGATATAGGGGTCATGTACTGAAAAGAAAAAGATATATTCTTTTTATAATCTCATTCAGTTGTCTCCAGAGATCTATTCATATCTAATTTTTCTAAGATTTTATTCACCTATTTAGCTTCCGTCTTGCTTATTATGTAATTTTATTTATTATTAAAATTTTGCCTTCTAAGTCTGCTTGTAATTTGTTCAGGTCCTCCTCTCATAATTTGGACACTATAACATTTGATGTATAAATCCTTAATAATGATATAACTCCATTGCCTCTGGTACCATTTCTGAATATGCATTTTCCTTCCTTATCCCTTTCAATATTATGTATTTCTATTTTACTTTGTCTGAGATTGTCATAGCTACCCCTGAATTTTTTACAGCATCTGAAGCATAATTTATTTTGCATCAATCTTTTCCTTTTTACCCTGTGCTTTTCTCTCTGCTTCAAATGTGTTTTTTTTTTTTTTTTTTTTGGTTAACAACCTATTATAGGATTCTGTTTGGTAATCTTTTTGGCTACTGCTTTCTATTTTATGAGAGAACTCATCCCAGGCACATTTATAGTTAAGATTACTAATTTCCTTTTGCCCTCCATTCTTTTTCCCCATTTAAACTTTTCTCTTCCTTTCCTCCTATTCCTCCTCATCAATGCTTTGCTCCCTTTCCCCTTTAAATATATTTTAAATTGAAATTTTAACTTTACTTTGACTTTTATCTTTGCCTTCCCCTTACTTTCATTTTCCTCTTCCCTCCAAATTTCTATAGAGTATGATAGATATTAAACCCAATTGGGAATATATGTTATTCACCTCTGGTTCAAAGCTATTCAGTAGATTTCCTAGGTGTTAACAGCCTCCCCGCTTTCCCTTTACTATAATAAGTCTTTGTGCCTCTTCACCTCAGGTTACTTACCTATTAATGCCTACCCTTCTCCTTCTTTTTATGTTTTTATTGTTTTAACCTTGTCTTCTACTTACAGTCCCTTTGTCAGAATATCAGAATATGTTCCTTCTACCTGTATTGATAGAAAGATTCTCAAAGGTTGATTGATTGATTGCTTGGTTGATTAATAATCAGCATTAACACTTAGTCACCAAGTACCCTCCCCTCTTCTGTCTCATTAGAAAGACACTTCTCAAAATCATATTTAAATCAATTTATCAGCACTTTATAGCTTATCCTTTTTTCAAGTAATCTCCAAGGACAATCCTCATGAGCCAAAACATTATGCAAAGAGAAATCATTTTGTGAACCATTTTTACCAGCACCCTGCCCCACCTCCCACCATCTGCTCCCTCCAATCATAGCCAAAATATCAGGCATACATTTCATGTTGTTTTCTTGTCCAGTACCTCAAAGTACCCTCTCTCCTTCCTTCTCTATAGTATTCTATCCATAGCCTTGCAATTCTTATCAACGTAAGTATCAGGTACACTCTCTCCCTATATCCTTTTTGCAACCCAACCCCAGTTAGTACTAAAACTTATTACCTAAAGTATAGATTAAGACAAAATTGCTTCCTAATTTCTTTGTGTTCAATCTTTCTAAGTTTGCTTCCAACCTCTGCCCCTTTTGTACTACCACTTTTTTTAGTAAAAGTTTATAGGAAATTAAGGTCACTTCTGATTTAGCTATCTATAGAGCCTGGAAGGACTCTAAGCACTGGGATACCCTGAAAGTCTTTCTTAAAGAATGTAAGAGTTGATTTTAATTCATAGAAGACATTGGCTCAGGACTGCCCAACATAGGTTGCCCTCATAAGAGAAAGAGCTGAGAGCTGTATGAACAAGGCAAAATTATAGTAACTCAAAGCAAATGTGAGATGCTTGTTTAGAATAAACACTCAGGTGTTCACCTGGTCTATGGTAAAACATTCTGAGCTCATCTTTGTCTGATCAGTCACTTTCAAATGTGCTGTAATTTATCTAACATAGTGATATCATTTTTGTTTTCTTCTATAATGAATGACAAGAACCATCCCTACCCATTTCCTCTAAATACAATCCCTTCAAGGATTTCAACCCTCTAACTTTCCTAAGATTAAAGCAATTCTCAACAGCTAAGTTTACTTTTCCTGGTAGAGTGTCTATAATATAATGTTCATGACTAAAATATTTTCCCATATCCATTTACCTTTTCATTTTTATCTTGAATCTTGTACTTGATGATAGAATTTCCTCTTCAGCCTTGGACTATTTATCAGAAAAAAATTGGAAGTCCTCTATTTCATTGAAAATGCATCTTATCCTTTGACAGAAAAATGAATTTTGCAAGGTGCTAAATTCTTGGTTGTATTCCATGGTTCTTTCCCCTCCAAAATATCATACGTCAGTCCTTCTAATTCTTTAATGTTGAACTTGATAAGTCTTGTGTAATTCTGATTGAATTTCATTTGAATTTAAATTGCTATTTTTGGGGGTTGCTTGCAATATAACATGCTTTCTTTTTCTGAGAATTCTGGAATGTGTCTATGATAGACCCAGGAGTTTTCATCCTGAGGTCTCTTTCTCAAGGCGTTCTGTGTAATCTTTCAAGGATTACTTTGTCTTCTTAATCAAGTATATTTGGACAATTTTACATAATAAATTTATGAAATATATTTTCCAGACTCTTTTTTTTTAGCCTTTCTGGAAGACATAATTTGTAAGCTTTGGTGTTTCCTTTTCCAGTTAGTTAACTTCACTTTTCATTGAGTTGTTTTTCTTCTTGGGTAATTTTACTTTTTGTTGAGTTGCAATCCCTTTCCCATTGGGCAATTTGACTTTTAGATGAGTCACGTTCCTTTATCAGGTTAATTTTAGATTTTGATAAGTTAATTTTTACTCAGTTGAATAGCTTCACTGTAAGAAAAACATGATTTCTTTGTTGAATTTTTCATATTTTTCCTATGTGGCTCTCCTTTCTTTTTTCCATTTTCTTGTTCCTCTCTTCTTTGGTTTTTAAAATCTTTCTTTAAATACTTCCATGTGGTCTGGAATTTGAATCTGATTCAAAAATTCCTTTTATACTTTCCATGTATGTAATTTCTCACTGTTTTCTTCTTTTGAAGTACCATTATTATCATCTCTATCAGAATAATAGCTGTCTATGGTTAGCATTCGTTTTGTCTCCCCACCCCGTTCATTTTATGGTTGAGCCCTTCTCATGGGGTATAGGGAGTATAGTTCCAAGCTTTTTGTGCTGCTCAAACTGGTTAACTTATGCCTTCCTTATTGCTTGCCAAGATTGCATATGTACAGTGCAGACACTGTCTTTGCATAGATTTGTTTCCTCCTTTATGTCCAGGCTCTTTGCATTGGTTTGTTCCAAACCTAGTCCTCACTGTTGCCCCAATATTCCTAAGGTTCAGACAATGAATATGGGACCCACCCTGCTGGCCTGTTATATAGCTGCCAAGACCTGGGTTGTACTGATGCTAGGAGACTCCAGGTGACTTTTCTATTCTCCCTTGTAGGTGAAATTTATTTCCTCTTTCCCCAAAAGAGACAGGCCTTTACTGAAGATACTCCATGATGTCCACAGTTGAAGAGTAGGTTTGATCTTTTTTTTTTCCTTAGCTTTATTATCTATGTAGGGGCTCTAACTGTTGTGTAGGGAAAAGTTCCAGAGCATGAGGGCTTCATGCCATTATCTTGGCTCTGCCCTGGCAGATCCTGAAATCTCTAATTCAGAAATTCTCTTAGGATCTTCAAGAGATTCTAAATTTCTTTGATATTAGTACTCTTTCCACCTGAAACATTTTGAATTTTTTTTGACCTGTTTGCTCCAACTACATTTCTGGTCCGTATATTTCACTTGGTACTTCATGGAAGATTCATTTTATTCATTGCAGATTCTCTTATGTTTCTTTTAATATTGAATAGTTTCATTGGAGTACACAATTGAAACTCTATGAACCCTTGTAAAATTAAAAAACATATCAACTATCACAATGTTGATTATTGCTACGTATGACTTTAGTGATGTACATATTTGAGGAAAAGATAAGTCAGAGTTCACACAGAGGAGGGAAATCAGAAGGCCAAGATAGTAAATAAAGGAGGTACCTTTAAATTAATGTTGATCAACTACACAAAGTATATAATTAACTCTTTCCTCAGTATTTTGGTAGAAAATTAGCTATAAAAATAGAAGAGTCAATTTATTATGGAGATGTTATTAAAGAAAAAAAGAACATTTTTCAGAGAATTTATTTTCAGCAGCAACTTATTCATGAGATGCTAGTGTAGTGAGATCCCTTATTTATATTATTGTTACTAAAATTGCAATTTTATTTGTTAACTCCCAAAGAGGTAATTATAGTCTAGTTTTCTTTTATTAGATATTTATAATCCCCTAGTAATGTCCCTAATCTCTAGCTTTTACTATCATCAGATAACTGCCTCCAAGCTCAGCAGATTTTATTTTTTAATCACTCCCCCATAATAAGGCAGTGGTTTCAGTACATATCTAATACTGCCTTAAGGGAGAAACCTGGAGAAACAAATTACAAAAGCATAATCCAATCCCTTTAATGATGAGGTATCAGTCATTCCTTCTGTTAGTTTTCTTTCTTATGTCAGCTTTCACACACAAATGATTATTTAACCTTTCAGACTTTGATCTCTTTTACTTTGCCACTGGTTAATTTCTTTATTCAGAAAATAAAACATATTGAACTCTGACTGTGTGGTGAGCTCTCTGCCAAATGCCCCAGGCAAATATAAAGTAACAAGGAGTCTACAATTTAGGGAGCAATATACAATATAAACACATGCAAAAATTAAAAGTGAATGTACAGATGAGTAAAAATATGTTTAAAATGCTGAGGATATGTGGAGTGGAAGAAATAGAAGTACAATGTGAACAATGAATCACAGGATCATCCATAAAATGCATAATTTTATTACACAAAGTTTATTATTTTTACACAAAAAATGTCATTCAATTACAATTTAGAAGTGGAACTTTTGCAATTAATCCTTGCAGTAAGTTTCTCTGGCAATTATCTCATTTCCAAATATATAAAAGATGGATGCAAATATATATTAAACTTTTCCCAAATAGGAAAAAATTTGTTTATTAATTTTGTTTAATTAATTGAAATTAATTTAATTTAATTAATTTAAATTTATTTATTAATACTCATTTGAGCATTTTTTCATGCAAATCACTAAACATGAAGAAATATAAATTAATACAACTCTCAAATTTCATCTCAGTCTCATAACATTGGCAAAAATAACCAAAAAAAGAAAAAAAATGACATGCTGGAGTGATTATGGAAAAATAAGTTCATTAGTGGAGTGGAATTTGAATTGACAAAGTTAATTTAGAATTTGAAAATATACCATCAAAGCTGCTAAATGGTATATATCCTTTCAACTAGTGCTACCATGACTAAGCTTATATTCCAAAGAAAGGGGCAAAGGGAAATTATTTATAAAAGTTCACATAACAATTTTTGTGGTAACAAGATCTGGAAATAAGGTAGGGGGTACCTAGCAATTGAGGAATGACCGAATAAATTATAATATATATAAAAGTAATTGAATTATATTATCCTGTGACTGATGAGGAAGTAGTTGATTAAGAGAAACCTGGGCATAAATACAGAGTGGGGAAGAATGAAGTGAGGAGTTCTGGTAGAAACATATCCACAACAACAAAAGAATTTAATGATGAAATTATTTGATAACTTTGAACAACTTAACTCTAATCAATACAATGACCAACTAGGATTTTAGAAAATTGGTGATGAAATATTCTATTATTCCCCTGACAGAGAGATGATGATAGACTGGTATTTACATGTTCTAACAGGTACATGTGACTACAAGGAAATAACTTTATTGACTAGGATGGTTTTGATGTTTTTTTTTCTTCATTTTCCCAAAAAGGTAAAGGGAGAGTGAGAGAAAATAGTTATTTAAAGTGAAAAGAAGATAATGTAATTTAAAAAAGAAACGCCTCTATTAGGGAGTGATTACTGACGAGAATTTTAAGTGATATTTTTATATTTTATTATTTATTGTTGAATAATGATATGAAAAATGGGGGGTGACAGATTGTGAAAGATAAAATAGGTACATAAATGATGGGCTTCTGGGTATAGGAAATGAAAAAGATAGCATGGTTAAAGTATGTTAAGATTTACCAAGAAATTTACATATATTATCTCATTTTATTCACATGACAACCCTGTGAGTTAGGTGTTTTTATTTTACCCATTTTATAAATGGGGCAACTGAATCACAATGAAGTTTAGTGATTTAACTGGGCTGTACTTTAATTAGGCTTTAAAGTCATTCTACTGAGCCATTCCAATGAGGAATCAATTGTTTGGATTTGGATAAACCAAATAATCATAAATTGCTAAATACTACCCCCAAACTCTTGATCCCTATACTTAGTTTCCCCTTCATTACATAAAAAGGATATTAAATGAAGATATATTTTTGATAATGTTGATAATTTGACTGATACATCATTTCCCTTATAGAACATAGTTATGTCCCCTTTCTTCTCTTTTCAAGTCTTTCTCTTTTACAACAGACTCAAAAATCTTTCAAAAATATTATCTAATATTGTTTGATGTGATGTTGAATATAACACTGATTTAATTTCTTAAACTAAACAAGTACAAGAACTGATTAGGGAAGTTTTTATTTCTAAGATACTTGTACCTTCACTTTGATCTTGCTACAATAATAATTTTCTTTTTTCAAGGTCTTATGAATGTGATTGGAAGATATTTTCTCATATTACAACTTTTTATTGTGCCTGTGCAAGCTCTTTATTTGATGTAATTTGATATTATACATATACACACAAATAAACCCAAATACAAGCATGCAAATAATTACTCCTTTTTGAAGAAATACTTATTTTCCCATATTTTTTCAAGCTCTATTGATATTCTTTAGTTGTCTTGAAGTTATAATTTATATAAGTAAACCATGATCATTTATAATTAATAAACAACTTGGGGCAGCTAGGTGGCACTATGGATGGAGCACTGGCCCTGGAGTAAGGAGAATCTGAGTTCAGATCTGGACTCAGACACTCAGCAATTACATAGCTGTGCGGCCTTTGAAAAACTACTTAACCCCATTGCCTTGCAAAAACTACTACTACTACTACTACTACTACTACTACTACTACTACTAATAATAATAATAATAATAATAATAATAATAAATAAACAACTAGATGAAGCTTTCTATATGCCAGACACTAAGAATAGAAAGAACAAACCCAGATAGAATTCTTGTCCTCTAGTAACTTACATTCTAATGATCAAGACACATATGCAGATCAGAACAGACAAAATAAAATGAAAGTAGATGAAAAGGATCATAAGGATAATGTGCTAGAATTCAGGGCTACCACCAAAAACATGGAAATGGAGATGCTTGAGCTAAGTCTTGAAAGAAGACAGGGTATTTTAAAGTCATATGTTAGGAGTGAGAAACTTCCAGGTCTGAGCAACAGTCAGTGCAATGATATATTTAAGCTAGCTGTATTTTCACCTTATTCTAGTTAAAACAATAGCAGAATTAAAGGGTAAAAGGTAACTGTATGTTATATTTAACTAAGTCCAATTTGCCATGTCCCATAAAAATAATAAGAAAAATGCTTTGCTTAATGTCACAGTGCTAGCAAGCATTGTAACTAGGATTGGAACTCTATTTTTTTTTTACTTCATACTACTTTTACATACATAATATAATTCTAACTTAACTATCTTAATTCGTGTCATAAACAAAGCCTAAATATTTCCACAAATTTCAGCAAACTGATTTTCATCCTTGGTTCAAATTCATCCTTTGACATATACTTGCTATATATTGTACTTGTTATGTGATATTGAGGTCACTTGTTCTCTGCATATATTTCCTCATCTTTAAAAATGGGAATAATAATATCACCAATCTGTTAAGCTTTTTGAGATAGTAAAAAGATGTCATTTTAATTGATATTTTATTTACTAAACTACATGTTATGAAAGTGTTTAAACATTCATCCACCTGCATATGTATTTTTTTAGGTTTTTGCAAGGCAATGGAGTTAAGTGGCTTGCCCAAGGCCACACAGCTAGGTAATTATTAAGTATCTGAGTCTGGATTTGAACTCAGGTACTCCTGACTCCAGGACCAGTGCTCCATCCACTGCGCCACCTAACCACCCCCATGTGTATAATTTTAAATAACATAATTCCCTTCCATCCTCGCTTCCCAATTCCTCTACTCAGTGGCATTTAGGTGAATATTGTATATACACATTTGGGTTAAATATAGTTACAGATTAGTCATGTTCTCTAAGTTCCATCATATCATCTGCAAAGAGTGAAAGCTTTGCTTCCTCATTCCCAATTCTGATTCCTTCAATTTCTTTTTCATTTATTAATGGTAAAGCTAACATTTCTAATACTATCTTGAATAGTAATGGTGATAATGGGCATCCTTGTTTCACCCCTGATCATATTGAAAATGCTCTAAGTTTATTCCCAATTTTTATATTTGTTGATGGTTTTAGATAGATCCTATTTATTATTTTAAAGAAAAGTCCATTTTATAAATTGTAATGGATGTTGTATTTTTATCAAAGTGTTTTCAGCATCTATTGAGATAGCCATATGATTTCTGGTGGTTTTGCTATTGATATGTTCAGTTATGTTGAGTGTTTTCCTAATATTAAGTGATCCCTGCATACCTGGTAAAAACCCTCCCTGTTCATGCTGTTTTATCCTAGTAATAATTTGCTGTTATCTCATTGCTAAACTTATCATTAAGATTTTTTTTTATCAATGTTCATTAGGGAGATTGATCTTTAATTTTCTTCGTATTTGTTCTTTCTGGTTTGGGTAACAGCACCATGTTGATGTCATGAAAGGTATCTAGAACAACTCCTCCTTCTCCTATTGTTAAATAGTTTGGTAGTATTATAATTAATTGTTCCTTAAATGTTTTGTGGAATTCACTTATAAGTCCATCTGAACCTGGAGACTTTGTCTTAGGGAGTTTATTGATGGTTTCTTCAATTCCTTTTTCTGAAATTAGGCTATTTAAGTATTTTATTTCCTCCTTTCTTAATTTGGGCAATTTGTGTTTTTTGTAGATATTCACTGATTTCACTCAGGTTATCAAATTTATTGACACAGATTTCAATAGAGTAGCTTCAAATTATCACTTTAATTGTTTCCCTCATTGGTGGTTAGTCCACACTTTTTATTTTTGATATTGGTTATCTTCTTTCTTTTTTAAAATCAGGTAAATCAAAATTTATCTATTTTAATATTTTTCATAAAATCAACTCTTCATTTTATTCATTAGATTAGTGGTTTTCTTGCTTTCAATTTTATTTATAATCTCCCTTGATTTTCACCATTTTTGATTTGATAATTAATTGGGGATCTTTACTTTGTTCTTTATCTAGTTCTTTTAGTTGCATACCCAATTCGTTGTTATCCTCTTTTTCTATTTTATTCATATAAACATTAAGAAATATAAAATTGACCCTCAAGACTGCCTTGGCTTCATCTTATAAATTTTGGTATGATGTCTTGTTAGCATTTTTGTATTTGATTATTTCTATGATTTGCTGCTTGATCCACTCATTATTTAAAATTAAGTTATTTAGTTTCTAATTAATTTTGAGTTTTTTTACATGACAATTTATGACATGTAATTTTCATCAAATCATGATCTGAGAAAAAAGGTGCTATTTTTAATGTTTACAAATCATGAAGTCACATATAATTTCTAGTTGCTATCACTCTTTTTTCTTGGTTTTATTATTGCTATTGTTGTTATTATTAATGCAAGTTAATTTGTAGATTTTGGTAATTGATTATTGCTCAAATATTTCACCATTATTAATAGGTTATTGTGGTAGATGAATAGTGTCTTTATTCCATAAAGAAAATCTCAGAGGTTAAATAACTTGAGAAAGTTACAGGAAAATTCATAAAAATCCTAGAATTAGTACTATTCCTAAACCACTGAGTAAACTGCCTCCAGATTATAAATATGATGATGTAAAGTCATATATTTCACTTAAAATTCTTTCTACTCACCATCTCCCAATCTTACTGTTGTGTCTCTTTGATTTAACATTCTCAATAGTCTCTTCAGAATTTGCAATGACCTTTTTTCTATCTTATTTTTTATCTGCTGCTATGGTTTCCAAATATTCTTGATAACTGATTTGGAATTTCTCTCTAATTTCAGCTCTCTTACCTTGACTTTAGTGAGAGAAATGTGCTCACAGACTCTTTCCTTCCAGTTCTCCTCCCTAGTTTTTTGGAATTGCAACCTGATGAAAAGATGGAAAAAACAAGAAGTTTCTCTGGTTCCTTTCAAGGCATAACCTAGTTCTTTAAGTATCAAAGATTTTCATTTTCTATTTTTAATGAATTTTTGAACCTTTTGAGTTTTGGTTAGAAATGAGAACTGAGTTATAATGTAGCTAAAAGTGAATTCCAATATTTCTGACCTTTTAAGAAGCAACTTCTTCAAAGACTTGGAGGTAAAATCCTGGAAGCATTCCAATTCAATACTGTATAGCAATTGGTGCAAATAATTCAGTTAAAGTTTCAATAATCATATGTATTTTTCATTGCTTCTCTGAACCAAGACAAACCCTCAGATATTTTTTTTCAATTTCAATAGGTTGTATCTGAAATACAGTGTTCAAAATATGAACTTAAGAAATGAATTCAGCTAATGAGTTTTTATTGAGTTAACATTTCTGAGGTGAATTTTGAATGTAATTTTAAAATTGGCTTCATTCTTCCAAATCCTTTTTTGAGGGAGTCTGTTCATTTTTCATTTATGTTTTGAGACATCAGTTAGTATGCACTAATTATCTTGGCTCAGAGGTCATTCAGTAAAATAAATGCTTGTATTATGAAGATGAGATAATAATATGCATTGCTAATAGGATTTTAGATATAGTCCTGGAAAAGACCTCTAAGAATATCTTGTACAATACCTTCATATTAATTCTATAATCCTGAGCTAATTTCTTAACCACCCTTAGTCTATTTGTTTAGCTGTAAAATGTAAGTAACAACAGTACCTTCTTCAAAGAGTTATAAAGTTGATCAAGTGATATAATATCTGTAAAATATGTATAAAAATAAAGCAAGATATAAATGCAGCCATTACTACCTGTTCCTTTAAGGTAGGATAATATTTACATTTTTTAGTATTGGTAGTTCTTAGTACAGTTAGTTGCAAATGACAGACAGTTAATAAATCTTTATTGTTTGTTTAATTGATTTGCAGATAGCTTAACAACTTTGAAAATATTAGATGATGACATCTGAATCAATGAACTCTAAGAGCTATAAATCTAAAAACTAATATAATGTTTTATTTCTATGGGAAAAGTTGTGAAACAAATACTAGGGGATATATGCTTTGTAATGAATCATATATCCTAGTTAAAAACCCTGGGAGATATGAAAAGAAAAAAAGTCACCCTTCATTTTAGTTCAAAAAACTGAATAGCAGAGACATTTTGTACTGTACCTAAAAGATTCATGGCAAATGGGGCATATAGAAAGGTTGAGAATTCAGATGTCCTAGATATTTCTTTGATCCTTCTCCCCATGACAAAGAACATCTGGCAGTATCAAATATCTACCCAAAGGTAGAAATGACAAAAAATATAATTTAATATGAATAGTTTTTTCTTCCTTAATATAGTTTTAGTGTCAAACTTGAAAAGAGTTATCACTGGATCATATCTTGAGTATGCCAAAAATTGTCATGTTATCCAAAGTTAACATGATTGTGTTGCTTTGTTTACTTCCCCATTTTTTCCATCTAAAATATCATGAAATCTAAATCAGCAAAGAACATTCCTTGTTTCATTTTCACTATGCCTTTCAATAAGATGTTGCTAACTATTATTAACTTAATGTCTGTTGTAAATGAATTCCCCAGAGGCATAACAACCATTGAACCTTGGGGTACAAATAGCATCAACACCATCATCACACAACAACCAAAAACTAACATAGAGTGCTTTAAGACATGCAAAATATTTTACATATATTATTCCATTTGACCTCAATTTCAATGCACTGATAAAATTTCTAGTCTTTATAATTCAGCATTATTCCTATTAATTACATTGATGAAAAGTGATTAGGGTCTGAATAGGGCTGGTAAAGGCAAGTGGAATATGTTAGAATTAATTGCAGTGAGATAGGTTCTAATTTGGGGTTGAATTGGTCAGCATTTTGATGCAAGTACACCTAAAAGAACTCAATTTTCAAGCAAGGCCTCAGGATATATGAAGGATAAAGATAAATCACTAACTACATTTCTAATTAGGGTAGAATCTCAGAACAATCCCCCATATCTTAAGTGTAACCCTGGACTAAGTCCCTGAGTTTCCATATATTACTAGATGCCTAGAGAAGAAATGAAAAATCACATTATTTTCTTAGTTTGTTCTCTTCTGGTTTACGCTTCTGAACACAACTAGAAACAAATCAACCTCAGATAAATTTCTTGCCAAGTTTTCCCACTCCCCAAATGCAGCTTAAACCTATTCTTAATTATACTAGTCTTCTCTGTGTCTTTTACTGTCTTGCTTTAAAGGAAGCTCAACTCCCTAAATGCATACAAATTGGCTAGAGTTTTCAAATATAATGAGAATCTTTCTACTTCCACAGGGGCCCACAAAACCATGCTGACAACCTATATGATGGTGGTAAGATGTAATGCAACTGCTTCAGTTCTAGTCAATCTTCTCATCTAAATTGAATGTCAGTTCCTATTCTCAACCATGATGTTGAACATTTTTCTACTAAAAAGGGATAGCCATAGAACAATAAATAAAACAAACAAACAAAAAACCCAACAAAATTCGGTTAGCTTCTCACAAGTTAATTATCATAAGGGCACTTGAGTATAACATAGATTTTGCATTTATTCATTGCTTTGAAAAAACAAATACAATGTCAAGACACAGGACTAGGTAGAGGAAATACAAATGTGTTATGATGTAGCATAAGAAATAGATTTAAGGAAAGGAAAACTTATGTCAAATTTATCTTTGTCAGTCAAATTCTGTGTGATCTTGAGGAAGTCACAACTTTTTTTTCCAGTTTCTTTTTCTTTCATAAAATAGTATTTGCATCAAATTGCCTACCTAATGTGACTTCCAGTTCTCAATGAGTGAATGTAAATTATGTTAGACCATAAAATGATGCTCTCATTAAAATTCTGTGACAGGAGGGTCATATGTGTGAGGGGCTACTAAAATGATTTGAGAAGTTTAAAGGATAGCTTTCATCTAGTTGAATTAGGAAAAATATGAAATACTTGACTTGAACTCCAAAGACAGATTATTCAAGAATAGATCTTAGGAAGAGGAGGTCATTTTGTCATGTGGGATGTTTTGAGTAAAAGGCATTAAGAGAGGAGAGAGCAAGAGAAAATAATAATATTGCAATTTACTTTAACATTTAAATATGTTTAAAATGTCATAATTTGATAAAGTAGAGCAAAAAAACCCTGTAAAATCATTCAAGTACAAGGGATAATATGAATGTTATACTTTCTTTTGTTGACTAGAAACTGAACAGTTTCATGAATAGGTATAACAGGAAGAAAGAATTGAAGTATGACATAATGTAAAATGCCATGTCATCAGTAACTAATGTATGCACAATAAATATGAAAAGCATGATTAAATGCTCAATTGACCAGCATAGTTTTAATTGTTAATGACTAGTGTATGAGCATGCTACAATGTATATCAGAGAGCAAGAACAGAATAGGAGGATTTATTTGAAAGTGGCATTGCCTAATGCTTTCAGAAGAATAAGAATACTTTTTTTCTCCTAGGAAAAATGTCTGATCTGAAAAAAATGTGGTAGTTTGACTGGTGTGGCACTGAATAAGTGATTTAATTGGGACAGAATTCTCATTTTTTTATTAGATTATCTCCAACTAACCATGAACAACTGATATTTTTCCAGTTGCTTAGATCTAACTTTAGTTCTGTGAAAAGTATTTATAATTCATATGGTTTCTGGATTTGCCCTGAGAGGTAGATTGCCAATTATTTTTATTCAATAAATTTGAAGAGAATTTCTCTTTCTATTTCTTGCTCTAGAACTTTATTGTTCATACATGGAAATGTTGGGGATTGATGTTTGTTTTATAAAGTTATAAATTCTTTAATTTTTTAAAAGATTTTATTTAAGTTTTGTGATTTTTCCCCTAATCTTAATTCCCTCCACCCAGCAGGCACAGAAGGTAACTTGCCAGTCTTTGAATTGTTTCCATGGTATACATTGATCCAAATTGAGAGAAATCATATCCTTAAGGAAGAAAAATAACTTTTAAGAGATACCAAGATCAGACAGTAAGATATGAGATTTTTTTTTCAAATTAAAGTTAATAGTTCTTCGTCTTTGTTCAAACTCCACAGTTCTTTCTCTAGATACATTGCAGACATGCCCAAATTGTATCTGATTCTGGCACTGATGGAATGAGCGCTTCCATCAAGGTTTATCATCACCCCCATGCTTCTGTTAAGGTGTACAGTGTTTTTCTGGTTCTGCTCATCTCACTCAGCATCAGTTCATGCAAATCCCTCCAGGCTTCCCTGAATTCCCATCCTTCCTGATTTCTAATAGAAAAATAGTGATCCATGACATACATATACTACAGTTAGCTAAGCCATTCCCCGATTGAAGGACATTTACACAATTTCCAATTCTTTGCCAGCACAAACAAGGCTGCTATGAATATTTTTGTACAAGTGATTTTTTTACCCTTTTTTCATCATCTCTTCAGGATATAGACCCAGTAGTGGTATTGCTGGATCAAAGGGTATGCATATTTTTGTCACCCTTTGTGAATAGTTCAAAATTGTTATCCAGAAAGGTTGGATGAGTTCACAGCTCTACCAATAATGTAATAGTGTCCCAGATTTCCCACAACCCTTCCAAAAATGATCATTTCCCTTTCTGGTCATATTGGCCAGTCTGACAGTTGTATGTTGGTGACTCAGAGAAGCTTTAATTTGCATTTCTCTAATAAGTAATGATTTAGAGCAATTTTTCATCTCACTATGGGTTGCTTTAACCTCCTCATCTGTAAATTGCCTTTGTATATATTTTGACCATTTTTCAATTGACGAATGGCTTTTTTAAAAAAAAATCGACTCAGTTCTCTGTATAATTTAAAAATTAGTCCTTTGTTGGAAGCATTAGTTGTGAAGATTGTTTCCCAATTTACTACATTTCTTTTAATCTTGGTTACAGTGGTTTTGTCTGTGCAAAAGCTTTTTAATTTAATGTAATTGAAATCATCTAGTTTGTTTTTACTGATGTTCTCCATCTCTTCCTTAGTCATAAATTGCTTCCCTTTCCATAGATATGAAAGGAAAACTAATCCTTGATCTTCTATTTCACTTATAGTATTGTTTTATTTATGTCTTAATCCTGTACCCATTTGGATCTTATCTTGGCATAAGGTGTGAAGTGTGGGTCTGATCTAAGTTTCTTCCATATTAACTTCCAATTTTCCCAGCAGTTTTTATTGAAGAGAGAGGTTTTATCCCAATATCTGGACTCTTTGGGTTTATCAAACAGAAGATTACAATAATTGTTTCCTGCTATTGCACCTAGTCTATTCCACTGGTCCACCACTCTATTTCTTAGCCAGTACCACAGACTGAAGCTTTATAACATAATTTTAGAACAGGTAGGTATAAGCCACCTTCTTTTGCACTTTTTTTCATTAAATTCCTGGAACTTCTTGACTTTTTATTTCTCCATATGAATTACTTACAACTTTATCTAATTCATTAAAGTGATTTTTTGGAATTTTTATTGGTAAGGCATTAAATATGTAGTTTAGTTTGGTAGAATTTTCATTTTTATTATATTAACTCGACCTATTCATGAACAGTTGTTTTTTGCCCAGTTATTTAAATCTGATTTAATTTGTGTGAGAAGTGCGTTGTAATTGTATTCAAAAAGTTTCTGAGTGCTTTGGTCAATAAACTCCCAGGTATTTTATATTGTCTGAAAATACTTTGAATGGGATTTCCCATTCTAGCTCTTCATGCTATATCTTGCTAGTCATATAAGGAAAAGTTGAGGATTTATGAAAGTTATTTTATATTCTGCAACTTTGCTAAAATTGCTAATTGTTTCCAGTAGTTTTTTGGATGAATTTTTGGGATTCTCTAAATATACCATCATGTCAAAGAGTGAGGGTTTTGTCTCTTCATTCCCAATTCTAATTCCTTCAATTTCTTTTTCTTCTCTAATTCCTGAAGCTAATATTTCTAATACAATAGTGAATAGTAGTAGTGATAATGGGCATCCGTCTTTCACCCCTGATCTTTTTGGGAATGCCTTTAGCCTCTCCTTATTGAATATAATGCTTGTTGATGGTTTCAGATAGATAATGCTTATTATTCTAAGGAACAGTCCATTTATTCCTTCATGCTCTAGTGTTTTTATTAGGAATGGGTGTTGTATTTTGGTCCAAAGATTTTCAGCATCTATTGATTTAATCATATAATTTCTGATAGGTTTGTTGTTGATATAATTAATTATACTAACAGTTTTCCTAATATTGAACCAACTGTGCATTCCTGGAATGAATCCTACTTGATCAAAATGTATTATCACACTGATAACTTGCTGTAATCATTTTTCTAAGATTTTATTTGAGATTTTTGCATCTATATTCATCAGGGAGATTGGTCTATAATTTTCTTTCTCTGTTTTAACTCTTCCTGGTCTAGGTATCATTACCATATTTGTGTCATAGAAAGAGTTAGATAGAGTTTTGGCTTCCCCTATTTTTCCAATGAGTTTATATAGAATTGGAACCAATTTTTCCTGAAATGTTTGGCAGAATTAACTTGTGAATCCATCTAGCACTAGAGATTTTTTGTTAGGGAGTTCCATAGTTCCATGATGGTTTGTTGAATTTCTTTTTCTGAGATAGGTTTATTTAGGTATTTTATCTCCTCTTCATTTAACCTGGGCAACTTGTATTTTTGTAAATATCTTTCCATTTCACTTAGTTTGTCAAATTTACTGACATAGAGTTGAGCAAAATAATTCTGAATTGGTGCTTTAATTTCTTCCTCATTGATGGTGAGTTCACCTTTTTCATTTATGACATTGGCAATTTGTTTTCCTTCTTTCTTTTTTTAAATCAAATTGACTAGAGGTTTAGCACTTTTATTGCTGTTTTCATAAAACCATCTCTTGGTTTTATTTATTAGTTCAGTAGTTTTATTGCTTTCAATTTTATTAATTTCTCTTTTAATTTTTTAGAATTTCTAATTTGGCATTTAGTTGGAGGTTTTACTCTGTTCTTTCACTAATTTTTTCAGTTGCATATTTACTTCATTGAATTCTTCTTTCTCTAATTTATTCATGTAAGCATTTAAAGATATACTATATCCCCTGATAGCTGTAGTAATTCTTTTGAGTAATCTTTAGTTGATTTTTGAAATATCCATCATATTTTGTGCAAAGAATAAATGTTTCTTTTGCTCATGGCCTATTCCAATTATTTATTTCTATTTTATTTTATTTTTTAAAATTTTTTATTGTTTTAAGTTTTTGCAAGGCAAATAGGGTTAATTGGCTTGCCCAAGGCCACACAGCTAGGTAATTACTAAGTATTTGTACCAAGGTGCTCCTGACTCCAAGGCCGGTGCTTTATCCACCACGCCACCTAGCCACCCCTATTTCCTTCTATTTTACTTCTCTTATTGCTTAAACTAAAATTTATAATATATAATATTGAATAACAGTGATGATTATGGACATCCTTGTTCTACCCCTTACTTTATTATAAATGCTATTTTTCTTATTGATAAAATGCTTGCTGATTATTTTAAGATGGTTACTATTTATCATTTTAGATAAAATTCCATTTATTCCTATTTTCTCTAGGGGTTTTTAAGAGAAATGGGTGCTGTAATTTGATAAAGGTTTTTTTCAGCAACTATTGAAGTAATCATATTTTTTCTGGTAATTTTGTTCCTTATGTGGTCAATGATGTTGATTGTTTTTCTAATATTAAACCATCCCTGTCTACCTAGTCAAAGTCCTACTCGATCATGGTGCATTTTCCTGGTGAAAATTTTTTGTAATAGGTTTGCTAAAATTTTATTTATAAATTTTGTATTCATATTCATTTGGGAGATTGGTCAATAATTTTCATTGCTTTGACTCTTCCTGGTTTAAAATCACTTAGAAGAATTAATCAGTTCAATTCTTGCATCATAAAAAGAATTTGACAGAATTCCTATTTCTTTTTAAATCATTTATATACAATTGGAATGAAATATTCCTTGCATAATTCCATATGACCCTGGATACTGTTTTTCTTAGGGAGATTATTGATTGTCTCTTAAATTTTTGGAAATGAAATTAATATATTCTATTAATCTGGGTAGTTTATATTTTAGAAAATATGAATCTGTTCCACTTAGATTGTCAAATTTGATGGCATGCAGTTGAGTAAAAGAGCTCTGAATTGACTTTAATCTCCTCCTCACTGGTGATGAGTTCAAGGAATTCATTTTTTGATACTGGCAATTTGGTTTTCATCTTTCCTTTTTTAAATCAGATAAACCAGATATTTACTAATCATTTTTCTAAAACTCTTAGTTTAATTATTAGTTGAATGGTTTTCTTATTTTGATTTCTCCTTTAATATTCAGAATTTATTAATTTGGTATTCAATTGGCCCGAGGTCAGCCCCCACGCTCCGCCGGGAGATGAGGAGGAGAGTGAGAAGTCAAAACCCACCAGTTCCAATGGTGAGCTTCGTGGGGTCAAAAGACAACGAGATGAGAAGGAAGAACATGGCAGGGCTTACTATGAGTTTCGAGAAGAGGCGTATCACAGTCGTTCCAAGTCTCCACCACCCCCTGAAGAAGAGGCCAGAGATGAGGAAGAAGATCAGACTCTTGTGAACCTAGATAGTATACCTCCGATCTCCATTTTCAAGTGAGCAAGGACCGTTATGGGGGCCAGCCACTTTTCTCAGAGAAATTTCCCACTCTTTGGTCTGGAGCAAGAAGCACCTACGGAGTGATGAAGAGAAAAGTCTGTTTTGAGGCTAAGGTCACACAGAATCTGCCACTGAAAGAAGGCTGTACTGAGGCTTCCCTTTTGAGAGTTGGATGGTCTGTTGACTTTTCCTGCCCGCAACTTGGTGAAGATGAATTTTCTTATGGCCTTGTCTACATTAAGGGCTCATAGGACTTGGAATATGATATTCCAGAAAGCAAAAGAGCTTGGATAACAACCAAGAATCAATTACCCAGCAAAACTGATCATGCTCTTTCATGGGAAAAGATGGACTTTCAAAGAAAGAGGGATTTTCAAACTTTTCTATTAAAACAACCAGAGTTCGACAGAAAGTTTGATCTGCATGTACAGGACTCCAGTGAAGTATAGAGGGTGTGAGCAAGAAGGATTAAGTATGAGGAAATTAATGATATTGAACTGTTTGTATTCCTGCATAGGAAAAATATACTGATAACTCATTTATAAAAACAGTTAGAAAGAGCATATGTAGATATAACAGAGGAGGGAGTTTAATATCATGTTATAAAGACAGAGTCAGGGGGTGGAGCCAAGATGGCGACAAAAGCGGATCTCTCTCATAAATCTTCGAAACTAAGGACTTTAACAAATTTTTTGAGGGACAAAACCCACAAAGGGACCCAGTGAGGCAGTTCTCCTACTCAAGGTAATCTGTAAAAGAGCAAAAAGGCTTTGCTCCCCAGGGTTGGAGGGGTGGTCTGCCAGAGGGGTGGTTCCCCCAGAGTGAAAGAGCTTCAGCCAACTGGAGGCAGGCCCAGGGAGCTGGAAACCACAACTCACAGCAGCGGGGGAGTTTCCTGATCTACACCCAAGGGAGCACCTGGCACAAATTGGGAGAACAGCAGAGGACATCTTCCAGAGTGAGAAAGTGAAGTCGAGCCCTCAGGGCACACAGTGAGCAGATTGGCAACTTCATACCAGATCCAGGAAACATAAGCAGGCACAGCAGGTAAGCAGGAGCCCCCAGGGCATGAGCATATTGAGCTGAGGGAGGGGAGTGAAGAGAGAGAGACTGCAGAGCTCTGTCCTCTGCCCCTGGAACAGAACTCTGGGGCTCTGAACACATTCAGATCCTAATGGCAGTCTAAGCCCCCCGATAGAACAGCAGGGGGCCCCCTCCACCTCAGCCCCATAGCAGAGTGGGGTGGATGTGGTCATTCACAGACCAGGAGGCAGGACAGATCGTCACACACTGAGAACCTTGTGAGAGTGTCCCAAAAGCTCAGTAAGCACCACAAAAACAGGATTAGGCTGGGAAAATGACCAAGCAGAGAGAAAAAAGAGAAAAACCATTCAGAAATACATTATCTATGATCCCAAGAAGGATCAATATACTCAGTCGGAAGATGAGGAAACACAATCTCCTGCATCTAAAGAATCCAAGAAAAACAGAAATTGGGCTAAGGCTATTACAGAGCTCAAAAAAAAAAAACCTTTGAAAATCAAATTAGGGAGTTAGAAGAAAAACTGGGAAAAGAAATGAGAGAGATGCAGGAAAAACATGAAAATGAAGTCAGTAAACTAGTCAAGGAAATACAAAAAAAAAAAGGCTGAAGAAAATAGCATGCTAAAAACTAGCTTAGGTCAAATGGATAAAACAGTTCAAAAAGTTATTGAGGAGAAGAATGCTTTAAAAAAGCAAAATTGGCCAGATGGAAAAAGAGATAAGAAAACTCTCTGAAGAAAACAAATCCTTCAGACAAAGAATAGAACTCTCATTTATGAGAAATCGAGACTCATTGCTTCAAAACCAAAAAAAAAAAGAAAAATTAGAAGAAAATGTGAAACATCACATTGAAAAAACAACTGATATGGAAAACAGATTTAGGAAAGATAATTTAAAAATTATTGGAATACCTAAAAGTCATGATCAGGAAAAGAGCCTTGACATCATTTTCAAAGAATTACTACAGGAAAATTGCCCTGATATCCTAGAAGCAGAGGGCAAAATAGAAATGGAGAGAATCCACCGATCCCCCTGAGAAAGAGATCCCCCAAAAAACCAACACATAGGGATATTTTAGCCAAGTTCCAGAACTCCCAAGTCAAAGAGAAAATATTACAAGCAGCCAGAAGGACACAATTCAAATATCGTGGGGCTGCAGTCAGTATCACACAGGACTTAGCAGCAACTATATTAAAATCTTGTAGGGCTTGGAAT
The DNA here is from genome assembly GCF_037893015.1 of Macrotis lagotis. Classification (NCBI taxonomy): domain Eukaryota; kingdom Metazoa; phylum Chordata; class Mammalia; order Peramelemorphia; family Peramelidae; genus Macrotis; species Macrotis lagotis. The sequence goes on along the minus strand of NC_133666.1, from coordinate 231,148,501 downwards.
ATAATATGCCAGAAGGCAAAAGAGCTTGGAATGCAACTGAGAATCAACTATACAGCAAAAATGAATGTCCTCTTCCAGGGAAAAAAGATGAACTTTCAATGAAACAGGGGAATTTCAAATGTTCCTGTTGGAATGGCCAGAGCTGAAAAGAAGGTTTGATCTTCAAATACAGGACTCAGGTAAAGCATAGAGATTGGAAGAGAACTTAATGATGATGAACTGCATGTATTCCCGCATAGAAAAATGACACTGATAATAATTATATGAGCCTTCTCAGTTAATAGAGCAGGTGGAAGGAGCTTTTCTAATTGAAGCACAGGAAAGAGCTGAATTTTAAGATAAAATATGGTGCAAAAATGGAGTCAATAGAAAAAAGGGAAATGTAATGGGGAAACAAAAAAGAAGAGGCGGAATAGGCCAAGATATTTCATATAATAAGATTTTTCTTTATTACAATGAGCTATTGCAATGATATGGGAGGGGGGAAGACAAGGGGGAATGAGGGAATCTTTGCTCTCATCAGAGGTGGCTAGGAGAGGAAAGAGCATATATACTCAATGGGGTATAGGCATCTGGAGTAAGAAGGGGGGGAAGGGAGGGATGTGAGTGATGGAGGAGAGGATGGACCATGCAGGGAGAGTGGCCAGATATAACACATTTTCTTTCTTACTTCTATCAAGGGGCTGGGATTGGATAGCTTGTCTGGGACCATAGGTGCAGGTGGATGCTAGGCCTAAGAGGTGGTAGGGGAGCTCAGGGCCTCTTGCCCTCAGGACCGGGGATCTGTCTGCTGTGCCACTCAGCTACCCTGCAGCAGAGTCAGAGTGAAAGGAAAGAGAAAATATAGTACATGGTAGTGGAGAAATACGAAAGGAGGGAGTTCCAATCAGCAATGGCAATGGTGGGAAAAATATGGAAGTAACTTTTGTGATGGACGTATCATAAAGAATATGATCCACCCACGACAGAGTTTTTGATGTTGGAACAAAGACTGAAGCACATTTTTTATTATTATTCTTTTGGGTGGGGGGTGCAGGGCAAATGGGACTGGGTGGCCTGCCTGGGGCCACATAGCAGGGTGATTGTTGGGTGTCTGAGGCTGGATTTGGACTCAGGTGCCCCTGGCTCAAGAGCCAATGCTCTGTCTGCCACCCAACCACCCCTACTATTATTACTATTTTATTTTATTTTGGGTCTTTTTTTCTTTTCTTTCTTTTTTTTTTTTGGTTTTTGCAGGGCAGTGGGGTAGCTTGCATGTCACACATCTGGGTGATTGTTGGGTGTGTGGGGCTGGATATGGGCTCAGGTTCTCCTGGCTCCAGGGCTGGTGCTCAGTGCATTGTGCCACCTGGCCACACCTACAATTATTATTATTATTTTTTTATTTTTTATTTTTTTATCTCCCCTTTACTTTATCACTCGAGTGAGTCTATATTTTTTTGGGGGGAGGAGGAATTTTGTTTACTCTTAAACAAGAATATATTATTAATGTATAAAAACATTATTTGTATAAAATGACAATAAATAAATATTAAATATTTAAAAAAACACAGAGTCAATGGGTGATAAAGAAAAGTTCTGTGAGGCAGGGAGAGGAAAAGAAAGGAAGAAGGGACTAAGATATTTCACATAAGAGTCAACAAAAGGCTTTTGCAGTGGAGTGGAATGGGGAGAAGTCGAGGGGTAATGAGTGAGCCTTCATTTTCATTAGAAATGGATCAGAGAGGAAATAACATAGACACTTTATGGGGTATAGAAATATATCTTACCCTAGAGAAAAATGAGAGGAAAGGAAAGGGTTGGGGGGACATGCTGGAGAAGCAAGGAGAGTAGGTGATAGAAGAGAGGGAAGATTGTGGGAAAGGGTACTCAGATAGGACACACCTGAGCAGGGACAGTGTGAAAGGAGAGAGAGAATAGAATACATGAGAGTGGGGATAAAAAGAGTGGAGGAAATACAGCTAGTAATAGTGGCTTTGGGAAAAATATTAAAACATCTTCTATGAGGCAACTTATCCCAGAGACAGAGCCATTGGATTCTGAACACAGACTGAATTACACTTTTTTCTCTTTCACTATTCTTGAGGTTAGTCTCTCTCTTTTTGGGAGGGAGCGGGGTTTATGTTTACTGTCACAATAAGATTATTGAAATAATAGGAAATAATTAAAAAGTAAACAATAATCTGAAAAAAGAAATGGAACAAGAGCCAAAACCATCATCAAATTATAATCAATTTATACTATGTCCTTTCCAATTACCCCCTCTAGAAATGCAATTCATATTAGCTAAAGAGTGCTCTAAAATAAAATCACTTCATGGTCCATTTATAGTTACTCCCTCCAATAATGTTCCCTCCTAATATATTCAACCCTCCTGAGTTAAAGTAGCAGATAAAGTATCAACACTTTCATACTTTCATGGTCAATCTGTACCTGTTCTCTCTCTCTCTCTCTCTCTCTCTCTCTCTCTCTCTCTCTCTCTCTCTCTCTGCTTATATAAACTAACTTAAGAGCAATATAATAGTAATGTAAATAGATTAATGATGTTAACTAGTAATATTTCCTCTTTATGTTTACCTTTTGATGTATCTCTTGAGTATTGTATTTGAAGACAGAATTATCTGTTGAATTTTGGACTTTTTATCCTTTAAGTCTGATAGTCCTCTATTCTGTTGAAAATCATTCTTTTTCCTGGAAGGAATATGCTGAATATTGCAACTTACTTGATTCTTGGTTGCAATCCAAGATCCTTTGCCCTCTGGAATATTATATCCCAGGTCCTCTAATTTCTTAATTTTGAAGTTGATAAAATCCTGCATAATTCTGACTGTGACTCTTTTTTATTGAAGTTACTTATTTTTGTATTTTTTATTTATTTAAACATTACTGAAATATTCTTGATGAAAGAGTACACATAATCCCCCCATCCCCCACAAAAATAAATAGTAAAGCTATGAGAAAAAATGTGAAAGAAAGAAAAAAAATGTGCTTCAGTCCATGTTCTGATAGCTTCATCTCTGTCTCTAGGGTGGATCACATTTTTTATCCCTAGTCCATCAAAGAAGTTTCTTCCATATTCTCCACAGTTGCTGTTGCTGATGATAATTCCCTCCATCCATTCCTCCCTCCCCACTACAATTTATTATATTTTCTCATTCCTTTCAATCTTCCCCTCTTCAAATCTGTGCTTTGGGTCAGCCAAATGGTGCAGTGGACAGAGTACTGGCCCTGGGGCCAGGAAGTCTCAATACTTCATCCCATTCGAGATCCAGCAACCATCCAGCCCCTTGGTTCTGGACAGGCCACCCAATCCCACTAGTTTACAAAAAGTAAAAAAAGGAAAATGCGTTATATCTGACTATCCTCTCCCATGATCTACCCTATCCTCTATCAGTTACATCCCCTCCTGTCCCGTTTCTCTCCTTTTACTTCAAGATTTATATAGCCTTTTGAGTATGTATGCCGATCCTCTCTGAGATATTCTCCAATGAGAATGAAGGCTCCCTCATTCCCCCTCACGTTCCCCATTTCCATACCATTGCAAAAGCTATTTCTTGACACTTTTACATGAAATATCTTAGCCTATTCTACCTTCCCTTTCCCTTTATACCAGTACATTTCCCTTTCATCCATTAACTCGATTTTTACAATGTATTATACCTTAAAAATTTATTTCTCTCCTGTGCCTTGTCTACATATACTCCTTCTAACTACTCTAATAAATGAAAAGGTTCATAATAGTATCATCAGTAGCATCTTCCCATGCAGGAATACATATAGTTCATCATCACTAAATCCCTCATAATTTACCCTTCTCATCTAACCTCGCCGTGGTTCACCGACTCCCTGTACTTGAAGATCAGACTTTCTGTTCAGTTCCGGTCATTTTAATAGGAACATTTGAAATTCTCCTCTTTCGTTGAAAATATATCATTTCCCCTGGATGAGGATGTTCAATTTTGTTGAATATTTGATTCTCAGTTGCATTCCAAGTGATTTTGCCTTCTGTAATAATTTATTTCAAGCCCTACAAGCCCTTAATGTGGATGCTGCTAAGTCCTATGTGATACTGATTTATTTCCATGTTATATGAATTGTTTCATTCTCGGTGCTTGTAATATTTTCCTCTTAGACTGGGAGTTCTGAAGTTCAGAGCTGTTTTTCTGGATCTCTTGTAGGAGGAGATTGGGGCATTATCTCAATATCTATTTTGCCCTCTGCTTCTAGGCTCTCAGGCCAATTTTCCTGTAGAAATTCTTTTTTAAAATATTTATTTATTCTCTTTTTGTACAAATAATTTTTATACACTAATAAAATATTCTTTAAAAATGAAGTCAAGGGGCCAGCTATGTGGTGCATTGGAGAGTACACTGTCCCTGGAGTCATGAGGACCTGAGTTCAAATCCCACCTCAGACACTTAAAAATTACCTAGCTGTGTGACCTTGGCAAGTCACTTAACCCCATTGCCTTATATTAAAATAAATAAATAAAAATGAAGTCAAGGCTCTTTTCTGATCATGACTCTTAGCCCAATAATTTTTACAACATCTCTTCTGGATCTGTTTTCCAGATTCATTGTTATTTGAATGAAATATTTCATATTTTCCTGTACTTTTTAAATATCTTGATATTGCTTTATTTTGTCTTGATTCCTGACAAAGACATCAGCTTCCTTTATTCTATTGAAAGATTTAACTCAATGAGTTTTTTTTTTAATCTCCTTTTCCATCTGGCCAATTCTACTTTTTAAGACAATTTTCTCCTCATTAACTTTTTAATTGTTTTATCCATTTGACACAAAATGTTGTTTTCTTCAGTATGTTTTTTGATCTCCTTGATTAAACTATTGACTTGGTTTTCATGTTATATCTGCATCTCTCTCATTTCTCCCCCGAATTTTTCCTCTACCTCCCTTAGTTGATTTTCAAAATCGTTTTTGCACTTGGCCATAGCCTGAACTCAACATCTATATTTCTTGGAATCTTTAGATGCAGCGGCTTGAACTTTTCCCTCTTCTGAGTGTGTATCTTGATCTTCCATGGGATCAAAGTAATTTTCTATGGTCAGGTTCCTTTTTGTCTGTTTACCCATTTCCTGGTGCCCTGGTTTTGGGATTCTTCCTGAGCTTTTGAGATTATTGGGACATACCCCTAAGTATCTCAGTTCCTTCCTTTTCTTATGGATGTTTCTGACTGCTCTCTGACCTATGCTTTTGGTCTGTCCTAGGTCTGTGAGGAAGGTCCTTGCTCTATGACATTATGGCAACCAAGACTGTGACCAGGGTCTGAATAAGGCCAAAGACCCAGAGTCCTGTCCCAGGGATAGAGGAGAGACCTTGACACTCTCCCCCAACTCTCTTACTTTCACAGAACTCTGGAAGAAGCTGCTGGGTAGCTCCCCACTGGACTGCTCCACTGGCCTGCTTCCATTTCTTGGCATCTGGGCTGCACTGAGGGACACAACCATCGTGAGGAAGTCCATGCTGGCCTAGGCTTCATGCTTGCTCTGGCAGAAATTTTCCCACTAATCTTCCAAGTTGTGTTTGGTGTTCCCTGGGTTTCAGGAAACTTATGCTGAAAGGAGCCAGCACTCTCAGGCACCCCATAGGCTGTTCCCAGAAGGCTGGAGCTCCTTTGCTCTGGTGCATTGCTGCCCCATCCAACCACATAAAAGAGTCTTCCCAAGTTTTCCAGTTTTCTTTGGACTGGATAATTGCTGCATTGGATCTTTCTGTTGGTCCTCTCTCTGGAAAATTAAGTTAGAGTCATGATTTTAAGGTTTTAGAAATATTTTGGAGAGAGCTCCTTGGAAAGGCTGTTATTCTGTCATCTTGGTTCTGCCCTTAACTTCCTTCTCTGTAACTGCTTGCAGTATGTTCTACTTTATCTGAGAATTCTCAAATTTGACTATAATCTTCCTTGGAATTTTTATTTTGGGATCTCTATCTGGAGGTAATCAGTTAATTCTTTCAAGGATTATTTTTTCTTATTATAATTCTAGAATAGTAAGGCAGTTTTATATGATCATTTCCTGAAAAAATATTTTTGAGGTTCTTTTTATGATTGAGACTTTCATGTAGAATAACAATCATTTTTCCAAAGAGATAATTTATGCTTTCTTCTATTTTTTCAGTCTTTTCATTTTGATGCTGGAATATTTGTGTCTCATAATTATTAATTTCCATTTGTTCAATTCTAATTTTTATGGTGATATTTTCTTCAGTTTACTAATTTGTTTCTTTTTCTTGTTACCTAAGTATATTTTTAGATGAGTTGTTTTCCTTTTTCAGTTGGTTAATTTTACTTTTTCATGAGTTATTTTTCTTTACTAAATGATCAATTTTACTTTTTGATGAGGTTTCTTCCTGTTCTAGTTGGTAAATTTTAATGTTTGGTGAGTTACATTTTCTTCCAGTTGGTCATTTTTATTTTTAAAAGAGTTTAATTATTTGTATAATTTTTCATAATTCTCTTGCATAATCTTGTTTCTTTTCTCCATTTTTCTTCTTCCTCTTATGCTTCATTTTTAAAATCCTTTCTGATCACTTCCAAGAGATCTTTTTAGATTTGAGCTCAATTCACAAACACCTTTGAGATTTTACATTTAGACAGTTTCTCAATTTTTTTTCCTCTTCTGTAATGGTGCTTTTTATATCCCTATCAGAATATTAGCTTTCTAAAGGTTTAGGATTTTTTTTGGCTCTTTCAGTTACTGAGGTCTCCTCGGAGGGAACAGGTGGTATAGTTCAAAGCTTTCTTTGTTGGGCTAGACTCTGGTCCCTGGTTTATTCCTTTCCAAGGAGTTGCCTATGCAGCAGTTTTTCTCCCCCTTTATTCCAAGGTATTTTCTATGTAATGGTTTATCTCCTCATTTATGCTAAGGTGTTGTCTATGCAGAGCCTTGTCTCCTCCTTTATGTCAAGTTTTATATAAATTTTTGTTCCCAACTCTCTGTTTTTCAGCATTTCCAAGGGTTGAACATTTAGTTCTGAGCTGGGATTTGGATCCTCCTTGTTGACCTGATGGCCTGCCAATATGCTGGCTTGATAAACATTAATCTAGACTGCACTGTAGCTAAGAGCCTTCCACTGGCTTTCCAATTCTTCCAATAATGTTGGGAGATATTTTCCTTTTACCCAGAACAACAGACTTTTACTGAATTTCCTCCATGATATCTTCTTGAGCAGTCTTTTGTTGTTGGGATTTAAAGCTTTAAGATCTGTTTAGAAGCTTCATTTGAGGTTTTCAAGGGAAAAACTCCCGGATTTTCCTAGTTTTGTTGGCCATTTTGCCTCTGCTCCTGAAATAATTGATTTGTTTCTTATAGATGAATTTTGCTATTATTTTTCTCTAGTTTTATAAAATAATCCTTGGTGACTGATGGGTACAGCACTGAATAAGAAATCTAAGTTAAGCAGAATTGTCATTTTTATTACATTAACTAGCCTACCTATGAGAAATTGATATTTTCTAATTTTTTGGATCTGACTCCATGTAAAAAAGTATTTTATATTGTCAACAATCGCTTTAAATGGAATTTCTCTTTTTATCTCCTCTGTTGATTTCTGTTTGTTATATAATCACAATGCTGATGATCTTATGTGATTTATTTTATATTTTACTATTTATTAGTTATTTGTTTAAATAATTTAGTTGATTTTCAATAATTCTTTGAGTATACTATTATATGATCTGCAATGAGTAAGTTTTTTTTATTAATTACCTTTTCTAATTACTTCACTTTCTTGATTCTCTGCTTTTTAAAGCTAGCATTTTTTCTTCTTTTTTATTTTATTAATTTAAATTAATTTTTTTTTCTTTGAGTACATGTTAAAACAAGTTCAAGATTCATTTTTTCACATGTTGAATTCCAATTCTCTCCATTCTTTACTTCATTGAACAAGTAAATTATTTGATATAAGTTAAACATATGTAGTCATTCAAAACATTTTTAACAGTCATGTTCTGAAAATAAGCATAGCTCCCCCCTAGAAAAACGAAAAATCAAGGAAAAAAATATATTTTAGCTTGTACTCAGACACCCTCACCTGTGACTTTGGGGACAGATAATATTCCTTATCATATCATTCCTTTTTGAGAATGAGTATGCCATTCATAGCTGATAATCCTACAATATTAGGATTCTTTTGTACATTTCTTATTTGATCATGAAAGTCTTTCCAGTTTTTACTCAGATAATCCTCCTCATAATTTCTTATAGTAGAAAAACATTCCATCATAATCTCACAGTACAATTTGTTCAGCCATTCCACAATTGATGGGCATCTCCTCAATTTCCAGTACCTTACCACCATTAAGAGCTGCTATAAACATTATTATACATAGATGTACTTTTCCTTCCTGTTTTTCATCTCTTCTGGAACAAAGATCTGGTAATGGTATTTCAAGGTCAAAAGAAATATATAGTTTTATTGCCCTTTTGGCTATAGCTCCAAATTGCTCTACAGATCTGGAAACCATTACTCCCATCCCCTTCTTATTGTACTGCTCCAGTTTGCACAGTTGTAGAGATTCAGTCATAAAGCCAAACTGTTTCACTTGGAGCAGGAGGCAGTTGCAGGTTTTTAAACACACAAACTTTTTCAATGTGTTTATAATTGGTCACATTGAGATCATCCCCTACCACTCAGTTGTTTGCAGTATCAGGAAAATTCTTGCAACTTTTTAATAATCCTAATCAAAAGGATCTTTGATAAATATCATTGGATAGCCCATGATGAATGTCTTATAGAGGTCCCCAAGTTCAGCAGATGAAATTTTTCTTTTGGGATCATCAGTAGACTTGAAGTCTAAATCATATTTTCCAAACTGGAAAAATTCTGAGGTGGCAACATTCATGTCCATAACAACCTTTTCAGTATAACCAATCTTACAAATAACATTCTCCAGCAGTTTCAGAGCTTTTTCATTCTCCAGTATATTAGGTACAAAGCCACCCTCATCTCCTATGTTGGTAGGATCCTGTGCAGATTTCTTAGTCACATTCTTCAGATTGGGATAAATTTTTCCTCCAATGTACATGGCCTCTTTCAAGTTTGCTGAACAACAGCTTGCTGAACTCCTTCACTGACAACCTGCAGCCAGCATGGGAGCCACTAGTGTTCCTATGGAAGTCTATAACTGGCATGATTACTTGTTTATTGCCTTCCAGATTAGTAATATGACAGAAGAAGGAGACACCTTTATCAACACCTCCAGCCTTACAAACAGCCAGAGATATTTCCAATATGACAACATTTTAACCAAATTTAGATTTATTCTCAATGCCATATATACATATATATATATATATATATATATATATATATATATATATATATATATATATATATATATATATATATATATATATATATACACATCTGCCATCAATTTGTCAATTTTCTCTTGCTCCACAGCATTCTGTTTCTTGCTCACCAGAGTTGGGGCTACAATTTTATTGATGTGCTCAGTCACTTTTGAGACTCCTTTCCACATATTGTCACCTTGGAAGTCCAGGACTTCATCGATGCTGGTGGAAGTTCCAATGGGCATAGAAACTTGGAAGAGACCTTTTGCAGTTTAGAGATCAATTTCAACAGTGGGGTTTCCACAAGAAACCTAGAACTTCAAAATAGACATGTTGATTTTCTGGTTGGGGGATCCCCTGCTGGGTTCAATGATCAGAGGCAGAGGGAAGATAGCAAAAATTTCTAAACCTATTTTGGAATGAATATCATTTCCTCTATGGGCCAAGTCTGTTGAGATTAAGATTTGTGCAGGGCTTATGCCACCTCCTTTTCTTTTCCTCTATTATTAAAGGTCTGCTGTGTGTCTTCATATGACGCTATTTATGCTCCAGTGCCTTGCCTTATCCCAGTATAATACTTCTTTATATGTTTTATTTTTTACACATGTTTTGCACCCCAAACCTGTCAAGGAATACTTCTTTTATCTGTCCTGTTTGAAGATAAATACTCAAGGCATGATTAATAGATCTATAGGTATCTGTCACTTCATGACAGCCTCTGACCAAGTTAACTCCCCTCATCAGTCCCATTAGAAATACAATACTTGAGAGTTATAAACATCATCAAATTAGAATCACATTATACCCACATTCTCTTCCTTCTCTATACACACTTTGTTCAACTATCTTTATAGATACAATCCTCATGAATGAACTATCAGATAAAGTAAAATCACTTAAAGATTTATTTATACCCATACCCAAAATAAGTACACTCCCCACAATTGCACCAATAGGAATACAATCCTCATGAACTAAAGCATGATACAAAACAAAATCATTTCAAGATTCATTTATACCACACTGTGTAAGTACATTCTCTCCAATTATATTTAATCTCATGAACTAAAGTATCAGCTAAGGTATCATCACTTTTTAAAAAGAATCTTGTTTCTTTTTCCAGATGTACACAATTGTAGTTTTCAACAATCATTTTTGCAAGATTTTGAGTTTCACATTTTTCTCTCCTATCCTTCCCTCTCTCTTTCTCCTAACAAAGACCAACCTCATCTAATTATACATGCATAACCATGCTGAACATGAATCCATATTAATCTTGGTGAGAAAAAAAAGAGTCAAATCTAAATGAGAGAAAATATTAGAGAAGAAAAATTTAAACAAAACACATGAGACAACATTTAAAATTGAAGTTAAGGGGCAGTGAAGTGGCACAGTGGACAGTGAACTGTGTGATCTTAGGCAAATAACTTAACCCCATTGCCTAAAATAAATATTTTTTTTTTAAATGAAGGTACTGTGGTAGAGCCAACATGGTGGTAAGAATTCAGGAATTTTCAGAAGGTCTCTTCCACAGTACTCCAAAAACCTTAATATTATGACTCAAACCTTATTTTAGGGAGCAGGAAACCTCAGAAAGATGCAGTGAATCAATTTTCCAGCCAAAGGTAAGTTGAAAAATCCATGAGAAGTCTCTCTCCATTGGGGTGAGAAGGGATCGTAGAGTAGTCAAAGTCACATGACATAGGAGCAAAGGAGCACCAGCCTTCTAGGAACAGCCCACAGTGTGCCTAGATCCCTGGGGGTGCTTGGGTTCCAGACAACAATAGCAGTTTCGAGACCTCCCAAAGGATCACCAAGCATAACTTGGGAGATCAGTGGCAAACTTCTGCCAGAGCAATAGCAGAGCACAGACCAGCATAACACTCAGTGTAACTGTGGCACTCAGCACAGCTCTGGCCCTCACTGTGGCCCTGGTCTGGAAAAATGGAAGCAGACCTGCAGAGTCACCCAGCAGGGAGTCCCCCAGCAGCTTATTCTGGAACATTCAGCTGAGGGAAGTTAAGGAACGAAAAGGAGACTCTTGAGTTCTCTCTGCTATGCCTGGGTGGGACTCTTGTGCTCTCTCCAGATCCTGGTTGCAGTCTAGAGCCCTCTATCACCACAGAAGAACAGGGACTCTCTTCACAGTTCCAGGGCAGAGATAAGTGCTTGTGGTCATCCATAGTCCAGAGCATAGACCAGGAAAGCACTCAGAGCCTCTCATAAGAACATTAAGAAACTGAGATCCTTCTGGGGATGTCCCAAAAACACTGAAAAACTTGGGAATCACCTCTATACCAGGGCATAGACTAGGGAAATGTGCAAACAGAAATAAAGAAACTGAGCATAGATAATATTTTGGTCCCATTGAGGATCAAAACACTCAATCAGAAAATGACAAATTCCAAGCTCTGTGTCCAAAGACTCCACGAAAAATTTGGAATTGGTCTTAGGCTCAGGAAATATTTTGAAAATCAAGTAAAGGGGCAGAGGAAAATTTGGCGAGAAAAATGAAAGCTATGCAGGAAAATAATGAAATTCAAGTGAGTAGCTTGGTCAAGGAAATAGAAAAAAAATCAAAGAAAAGAACATGTTAAAATTATTTTTAGGGCAAAGGGGTGAAGCAGTTCAAAAGACTATTGAGGACAAGAATGCCTTAAAAAGTAGAAGTAGCCAGATGGAATAGGAGATAAGAAAGCTTTCTGAAGAAAAGAACTTCTTCAAATGTTGGTGTTAAAATCACTGGGGACTGTAAGAAATCAAGAAACAATAAAATAAAATCACAAAAATGAAAACTTAGAAGCAAATGTGAAATATATCATTGGAAAAACAACTGACCTGGGAAAAAAAGATCCATGAGAGACAATTTGAAATACTGCATGTCATGACCAGGAAAATAGCCTTGACTTCAACTTTTTAGAAAGATTTTATTGACTTTGAGTATTACAATCTTTCCCCTATTCTTGCTTTCCTCCCCCGACTCCCCACAGAAGACATTCTGTTAGTCTTTAATTGTTTTCATGTTATACATTGATCTCAGTTGAATGTGATGACAGAGAAATCATATTCTTAAGGAAGAAAAATGAAGTATGAGATAGAAAAATTACATAATAAGATAACGGTTTTTCATTTTTCTAATTTGAAGATAATAGTCTTTGGTTCATTCAATGGAAAGAGGTGAACTCCCTCCTCCAGGACCCAGCCCAATGTTCAAAGTCAACTCAGACCCTGCTGCTGAGGATCTCAAATACTCCAGAGAAAGGAACCAGCATCCCCTTTTGGCTGACCCTTGGAATTACTAAACTAAGTGAACAAAGCCTCTAGGATCTTCAGAAGCAAACCTCTGAGAGCCAGTTCCCAGTCCTCCCCCCCAAAAGATGAAAAAAAGGTCAGAGAAAAGGGGGTCCCATGGAGAACTACTTAGAAGAAACAGATTCTAACCCAGAGAGATCTAGCACTGCTGAGGAGAATACGAATTGGTCTCCAGTCCAGAAAGACTTCCTTGACTTCAATTTTAAAGAATTTCTAAGGGGCTGCTAGGTGGCACAGTGGATAGAGTACCGGCTCTGAAGTCAGGAGTACCTGAGTTCAAATCTGGCCTCATACACTTAATAATTACCTAGCTGTGTGGCCTTGGGCAAGCCACTTAATCGCATTTGACTTGCAAAAACCTAAAGCAAAAAGAAAAATAATTTCTGCAGGAAAATTGCCCTGATATCCCAACAGCAGATGTCAAAGATAAATTGAGAAAGTCTATCTATCACCCCCCTGAAAGTGATCCCAAAAATATAACTCCCAGGAATAGTATAGCCAAATTCCAGAAGTCCTAAAATCAAAGAGAAAAATTTACAAGTAGCCAGAACAAAATAAATCAACTTATCATGGTGTTATAGCCAGGAGTAAACAGTATTTAGCAGCATCTACATTAGGGGCTCATAGGGCTTGCAATGTGATATTCTTTAAAGCAAAAGAGCTTGGACCACAATGGAGAATCAACTACCCAGCAAAACTAAATATCTTCTCCAAAGGGAAAAAATGGACATTTAGTGAAATAGGAGAATTTCAAACTTTCCTATTGACATAACCAGATCTGTACAGAAAATTTAATCTCCAAGTACAGGACTCAGGTAAAGCACAGAGAGGGTAGACAAAAAGGAAAGATTATGAGGAATTTAAAAATGTTGAACTTCTTATATTCCTACATGTGAAGATGATATTGATAACTCAAATGAACCACTTCAATCAATAGAACAGTTAGAAAGAGCATACATAGACAAGGCACAGGAATGGGCTGAAAATGAAGGTATAATATATTATAAACATGGAGTCAAAGGAGGAAAAGGGAATGTACTGGGAGAAAGGTAAACAGGAGGTAGAATGGGTTAAGATGGTTCATTTAAAGGAGTCAAGCAAAAGCTTTTTTCCATGGAGTAGAAGGGGAGAAGATGATGGGAAATGAGTGAGTCTTCATTCTCATTAGAATTGGCTCAGAGAGGAAACAACATGCCCACTTAATAGGATATAGAAATCTATTTTACCCCCAGAGAAAAAAAAATGAGAGGAAGGGGTCACGGGGTTAGATAAGAGGGAAGTTGTGAAAGAGGGTAGTCAAATAAAATATACTTTGGAGTTTTTTTGGCAAGGTGGTTGATTTGAGGGGTCTGCCCAGATCCGCATGACTGGGTGGTTGTTGGGTGTCTGGGGCAGGATTTGGATTTGGGTCCTCCTGGTTCCAGGGCCAGTATTCTGGTTACTGTGCCCTTTGGTTACTCCACAACATACTCTTAAGGAGGGATGATTTGTAAAGAGAGACAAAATACAATAAGTGGTTGTGGGGAGGAATGGATGGAGGGGAATACAATTAGCAATGGCATCTATGGGAAAAATATTGAAACAATTCCTCTGATAAACTTATGATAAAAAATGTGAGACATTCCAGGGACTAAGCTAATGGCATCTGAACACAGTGAAGTGTAATTTTCTTTTTCCTTTTCTCTCTTTACTCTTACAACACGATTATTTTAGAAATGTGTAAATATATAGATAGATATTTTTTAAAAAAATAAAATTTAAACAAATCACCAAAATATAAAAATACAAATTGAAGATAGCAAGTTTTGGTCTGCTTTTAAACTCCAGAGATCCTTCTCTGGATATAAAGGATTTCTTCCATTAAAAGTCTTTTACAATTGCTTTAACTATTGTACTTTTGAAATGAATAAATTATCACAGTTGTTTATCACCCAGTGTTGCTACTAGTGTGTACAGTGTTCTTCTGGCTCTCATTTCATTCAGGATCAATTCATACACATCTATTTTGAAGTTCTCTCTCTCATAATTTTTAATAGAATAGTTTTATAATAGTGTCTAATAGTGGACCATGCCATTCATGAACCACAATTTTTTCAACCATTCCTCAATTAATAAGCTTTCCTTCAGTTTCTAATTCTTTATTGCTATAAAAAAAGCAGCTATAAATATTTTTGTATCTGTAGGTTTTTTTTTCCCCTTCTTTGTGATCTCTATGGGATACAGATGTAGAAGTGGTATTGCATAGTTTTATTGTTCTTTGGATACAATTCCAAATTATTCCCCAGAAAAGTTTGTTTTTCATTTTTCTCCCATCTCCTCCAACATCAATGATTTCCCTTTTTAGTCATTTTGGCCAATCTGATGGATGAAATGTGGTAGCTCAGAGATATTTTAATTTGCATTGCTCTAAATCAATAATGATTTAGAGGACTGTTTTCATATAAATATATCTAACTTTAATTTCTTTATCTAAGAATTGCTTTTTCATATCCTTTGGCAATTAATCAATTGGATAGTGACTTGTATTCCTATAAATTATATATATATATATATATATATATATATATATATATGTATATATAGTTCTATGTATATTTTAGAAATGAATCTTTTGTCAGAAATATTAGTTTTAAAAATGTTACACACCTCACTGCCTTCCTTTTAATCTTGGTAAGCATTACCACTTTCATGCTCAATCTAGACCATACTCTTTTTCTAAGTATGCTTCTTTTATCTAATAGAAATACAATTCTCAAGAATTAGAAGTTTTATTAGAAGGGATTAAGGCAGTTTAGTTTTATCAACTTACATGTTTCCCCTGCCACTTCCTGTTGACTTATTATGCAACTCTTGAATATTTTATTTGGACATTAATTTTCTGGTAAGTTCTGGGTTTTTTATCAGGTAAATTGTAAATCCCTCTATTTTGTGAATGTTCTAAGTTTTCTGAATATACTGAATATTCTGAATTTTTCACAGTTGTTGATTCCTGTTTTTAATCCAAGCTCCTTTGCCTCTTAAATGTGATATTCCAGGCCCTCTTATATTTTAATGGTGAAGATGATAATTAAAGTGTTATACTGACTGTGGTTCTTGATATCTAAATTACTTTTTTTGATTGGCCATGGTATTTTCTCTTTTAGCTTAAGATTCTGAAATTTACATATAATATTCTTTGAAGCTTTTATTCTGGGAGGACATCCTAGAAGTGATTAGTGGATTCTTTTTTTAAGGTTTTTGCAAGGCAAATGGGGTTAAGTGGCTTGCCCAAGGCCACACAGCTAAGTAGTTATTAAGTGTCTGAGAACAGATTTGAACCCAGGTACTCCTGACTCCAGGGCCCGTGATTTATCCACTATGCCACCTAGCCACCCCAATCAGTGGATTCTTTCAAGGACTATTTTATCATTGTGTTCTAGAATATTAGGACAGTTTTCCATAATAATTTTCTGAAAGATATTTCCAGGGTCTTTTTTTGGTAGTCTTTAAGTTAGACAAATAATTTGTAATTATCTCTTCTTGATCTTTCTTCTAGATCAATAATTTTCCTAGGATATGCTTTACATTTTCTTCCCTTTTTTCAGCAATCTTGCTTTATTTGATGAATTTTTCCAATTCTGTTATTTTTAAAGATTTTATTTATATTGAGTTTACAATTTTTCCCCTATTCTTACTTCCCTTCCCCCCACCCCCCACAGAAGACAGTCAGTCTTTACATGGTTTCTATGCTATACATTAATCTATGTTGAATGTGATGAGAGAGAAATCATATCCTTAATGAAGAAAAATAAAGTATAAGAGATAGCCAAATTACAAAATGAGATAGCAGATTTTTTTACCCTAAATTGAAGGTAATAGTCTTTGGTCTTTTCCCATCCTTCCTGATTACAAATAGAATAATTGTATTCCAACATATATGTATACCACAGTTGTTAAGCCATTCCCCAAATGAAGGACATTCACTTAATATCAAATACTTTGCCACCACAAACAGGGTTGCTATGAATATTTTTGTACAAGTGATGTTTTTGCCCTTTTTCATAATCTCTTCAAGGTATAGACCCAGTAGTGATATTGCTGGATCAAAGGGAATCCACAGTTTTGTTGCTTTTTAGGTGTAGTTTGAAATTTCTCTCCAGAAATGTTGGATGAGTTCACAGCTTCACCAAAAAAGTATCAGTGTCCCAGATTTCCCTCATCCCTTTTAACATTGATCATTGTTCTTTCTGGTCATATTGGAAATCTGAGAGGTATGAGGTGGTACCTCAGAGATGCTTTAATTTGCATTTCTCTAATAAGTGGTGATTTAAAGAATTTTTTTCATGATTTTATATCACTTTGATTTCCTTGTGTGTAAATTGCCTTTGTATATTCCTAGATGATTTGTCTATTGGGGAATGACTTAATTTTTTTCAAAAATATGACTCAGGTCTCTGTATATTTTAGAAATGAGTCCTTTGTCAGAAATACCAGTTGTAATAATTGCTTCCTAATTGACTATATTTCTTTTGATCTTGGTGACAGTGGTTTTGTCTGTGCAAAAGCTTTTTAATTTAATGTAATCAAAATTATCTAGTTTGTTTTTAATGATGTTCCCCATCTCATCCTTGGTCATTAACTCCTTCCCTTTCCATAGATCTGACAGGTGAACTATTCTTTGATCTTCTAGTTGGCTTATAATATTGTTTCTAATGTGTGAATCCTCTATCCATTTGGATCTTATCTTGATATAGAGTGTGAGGTGTTGGTGTAATCTAAGTTTCTTCCATACTAACTTTCAATTTTCCCAACAGTTTTTATCGAAGAGAGAGATTTATCCCAATAACTGGAGATTTTGGCCTTATCAAACAGCAGATTACTATAATCATTTGCAGCTATTGCACCTAGTCTATTTCACTGATCCATCTTTTTTTTTTTATATTTTCCAAGGCAATGGGGTTAAGCAGCTTTCCCAAGGCCACACAGCAAGGTAGTTATTAAGCAATCTAACCACACCAACCACTCTATTTCTTAACCAATACAAGACAGTTTTGATGACTGATGCTTTATAATATAATTTTATATCTAGTAAGGCTAACCCAACTTCTTTTGCACTTTTTTCATTGAATTCCTAGAACTTCTTGATTTTTTTATTTTTCTGCATGAATTTTCTGAGGTTACTTTGAATTTCTCTTTCTAGATCATTCTGCTGTATCTTGCTAGTCATATATAGACATGTTTTGGATTTATGAGGGTTTATTTTATACCATGAGACTTTGCTAAATTTACTAATTATTTATAGTAGTTTTTTACATGATTTCTAGAAATTTTCTAGATATACTATCATGCCTTCTGCAAAGAGTGAGAGTTTTGTCTCCTCCCTCCCAATTCTAATTCCTTCAATTTTGTTTTCTTCTCTTATTGTTGAAGCTGATATGTCTAATACAAAATAAAATAGTAGTAGTGATAATGGCCATCCTTGTTTGACCCAGATTTTATGGGGAATGCTTCTACTCTAACCCCATTGCTTTTGATCATTGTTGATGGTTTCAGATAGATGTTAATTATTCTAAGGAACAATCCATTTATTACTACATTCTTTAGTGTTTTTATTAGGAATGGGTGCTATATTTTGTGAAAAGTTATTTCAGCATCTTTTTGATATAATCATATCATTTCTGATAGGCTCTTTATTTTTGCAATTAATTATCCACACAGTTTTTCTAATATTGAACCAATCCTACATTCCTGGAATAAATTCTACTTAGTCCTAATGTATTATCCTAGTGATGACTTATTGAAATCCATTTGCTAAGAATTTATTTAAGATTTTTGCATCTATATTCATCAGGTAGATAGGTCTATAATTTTCTTTCTCTGTTTTAACTCTTCCTGGTTAGGTATCAGCACAATATTGGTGTCATAGAAAGAGTTAGGCAGAGTTCTGTCTTCACATATCTTTCCAAAGAGTTTATATAGAATTGTAACCGATTGTTCCTTAAATATTTGATAGAATTCACTTGTGAATCCTTCTGATCCTGGAGATTTTTTCCTTAAGAAGTTCAGTAATAGCTTTTGAGTTTATTTTTCTAAAATAGGATAATTTAGGTATTTAATTTTCTCTTCATTTAACCTGGGCATCTTATATGCTTTTTTGAAAATATTTATCAATTTCAATTGTTTGGCAAATTTATTGGATAGATTTGGGCAAAATAATTTCCAATTATTACTTTAATTTCCTCTCATTGGTGGTGAGTTCACCTTTTTCATTTATGATACTATCAATTTTCTTTTCTTCTTTTTTAAATCAAATTGAACAGAGGCTTATCATTTTTTTTTTTCAGAAAACCAACTGTTGGATTTATTTATTGCTTCAATAGTTTCCTTGCCTTCAATTTTATTTATTTCTCCTCTGATTTTTAGAATTTCTAATTTGTTATTTAATTCTGGGTTTTTAATTTGTTTTTTATCTATTTTTAGTTGCATATTTAGTTCATTGATTTCCTCTATCTCCAATTTATTTAAGTAAGCATTGCAAGATATTATATATATATATCCTGACATTCATCTTGAGTGAATCCCATAGGTTTTGGTATGCTGTTTCAATATTGTCATTGTCTAGGATGAAATCATTAATTCTTTGTATAATCTGTTACTTGATCCACTCATTTTTTAAAATGAGGTTAATTAGTTGCCAATTTGTTTTGTGTCTATATCTTCTTGGCCCAATATTGCTTATGATTTTTATTGCATTATGAACTCAGAAAGATGTATTCACTATTTCTGTCTTTCTGCAATTGATATTAGGTTTACTTTTAGCACTATTTTTGAAGCTTCTTTGAGACAAGGAATGCTACCCCTGCTTTTTTCACTTCAGACGAAGCAAAATATACTTTGCTCCAACCTTTTGCCTTAACTCTATATGCACCTCTCTGCTTCAAATGAAATTTTTGTAAGCAGCATATTGTAGGATTCTGGTTTTTAATCCATTCTGCTATTTGCTTATGTTTTAAGGGGAAGAACATACCATTCACATTCAAAGTTATAATTATTAACTCTTTATTGCCCTGTATGCTATCTTCCTTCTCTTTGTATTTCCCCCCTTTTTTCACTTTATCCATATTCCCTAATATTTCGTTTTTGAATAGTGCCATGTTCAGTGTGTTTGTCTTCCAAATCAACAGCCGTGCTTTGCTTTCCCTTTTCCCTTTCGCCCAGCTCTGAAAAAAATGTAAGTTCTGGGAACCCTGCTACAACAGATAGGATTGGTTTGGACTACCCTAACACAGGGAATGAATCACTGCATAGCCAATTTTTTGGAAAGAAATAAGCCAGGGATCAGATCACAGTGGTAAGATGAAGAGTTTGAGATTATATTCCTTGTGCCACAGGGGCAGACCTCAACTCTCAAAATAAGAAAAAAACAACAAAACAAGAACAAGAAAAACAAAACACCAAGGATAGAAAGTTACTATTCTAATGTTGATAATAAAATGCCATCTGTGAAGAGAAACGCAGTGACAAAATGCCTACATGTGAAGCCTCAAAGAAATTTATGAATTCATCTATAATCTAAAAAGACCTCATGGAAAAAGTCAGAAAATGTTTTAAAAACAAAAGATGAGAAGAAGAAGAAAAATGGAGAAAAGTAATGAAAGCCAGGGAGAGAATTCTGAAAATTTGACTCAAGAAATCACTTTTTTTAGTGTTTTTATTTTGGCATGGCAATGGGGTTAAATGACTTGCCCAAGGCCACACAGCTACTTAATTATTATGTGTCTGAGGCTGGATTTGAACTCAGGTATTCCTGACCCTAGGGCCAGTGCTCTATCCACTGCATCACCTAGCTGCCTGAAATCAACTTCTTTAAAAGTAAAAATGATCAACTGGAAAAGGAATGTAACTCATGCAAAGGTAAAATTATCCAACTTAAAAGCAAATCTACTCAAATAAATGTAATATTGACCAACTGGAAAAGGAAACACCAAAGCAAACTGATGTAAATAAAACCCTCAAAAATAGAATTGGAACAAAATGCAACAAAAAAAATGTGCATACCCTTTGATCCAGCAATATCACTACTGGGTATATACCCTGGAGGGATAATGAAAAAGGCTAAAAACATCACTTCTACAAAAATATTCGTAGCAGTCCTGTTTGTGGTGGCAAGAAATTGGAAACTAGTTGAATGTCCTTCAATTGAGGAATGGCTTAACAAACTGAGGTATACTTATGCAATGGAACACTATTGGTCTATTAGAAACCAGGGGGGGATGGGAATCAGGGAGCACTGAACGATTTGCATGAACTGATGCTGAGTGAGATGAGCAGAACCAGAAAAAAATTATATACCCTAACAGCAACATGGGGGTGATAAACAACCTTGATGGACTTGCTCATTCCATCAGTGCAACAATCAGGGACAATTTTTGGACTATCTGCATTGGAGAATACCATCTGTATCCAGAGAAAGAATTGTGCGTTTTGAACAAAACTAAAAGACTATTACCTTTAATTTTAGAAAATAAAGTTATCATATTATGCAATTTTGGTATCTCTTATACTTTATTTTCCTTCCTTAATGATATGATTTCTACCTCATCACATTCAGCTTAGAGCAATGTATATCATGGAAACAATATAAAGACTAACAGATGCCTTCTGTGAGGGGTGAGGGGGAGGTGGAGGGAAGCCTGATTAGGGGGAAATTATAAAACTCAAAATAAATGAAATATTTCTTAAAAAAATGAAAATCCTATAGTGTGCTTCTTTCAGGAAAAGTATTTGAAACAGAGAGATGCATACAGAGTGAAGGTAAAAGGTGGGAGCAGAATTTGTTCTGCTTCAGTTGAAGTAAGAAAGGTTGGAATTGCAATCCTTACCTTAGACATAGAAGCTGAAAAAACAGATCTTGTTAAAAGAGATAAGAAAGGAAACTATATCCTCCTAAAAGATACCATAGGCAATGTAGTAATTTCAATATTAAATGTGTATGCACCAAGCAGTATAGCATACAAATTCTGAAAGGAGAAACTGGTTGAGTTCCAGGAAGATATAAAAAAAAGTCAACTGGTGGGAGACCTCAACCCTAAATCTAACCATAAAATACACAGGAAGGAAGTTATTGAGACAAATAGAATTTGAGAAAGCTTAGACATGATTGACCTTTTGGAGAAAATAAGAAGGGCAAAGAAAGGCATATATTTTTTTCCTGTATTACATGGCACTTAAGCACAAACTCATCATATATTTTGGCATTTAACCCTCATAATGAAATGCAGAAAAGCAGACATATCAAATACATCATTTTCATATCATAATGCAATAAAAATAACATGCAATAATGGGTCTTGAAGAGCTAGACCTAAAACTAATTGAAAACTAAATTATGTCATGTTAAGGAATGAGTGGACCAAACAACAAATCATAAAAAGAATCAATGATTTCAACTAAGACAATGGCAAAAATTAGACAACATATCAAAACTTACAGTATACAGGTGAAAGCAATTATTAGGGGATATATTACTTCTCTAAATGCTTGCATGAATAAAATAAAGATGATATCAGTGAACTGAGGATGCAACTAAAAAAGTTAGAGAAATAGCACTTTAAAAATCTACAATTAAATAACAAATTAGGAATTCTAAATGTTTAAGAGAAATTGAAAATAACAAAATCAAGAAAACTTGAACTAATAAATAACTCCAAGTGTTGGATTTATGAAAAAAAGCAATGAAATAGATAAGTCTTAGGTTAATTTGATTACAAAACTGAAAAAACAAAACCAAATAATGTATCAAAAATGAAAATGGTGAATTCATCACTAATGACAAAGAAGTTAATATAATTCTGAACTATTTTGCCCAATTATATGCAAATAAATTTTAAAATCTAATTGAAATGGATGGATATTTACAAAAAGATAAATTGCTCAGTTTAAATGATGAGGAAATTAAATACCTAAATAACCCTATCTGAGAAAAAGAAATTCAACTAATCTTCAATGAATTCCCTGCAAAAAAATCTCCAGGTCAGATGGATTCACAAGTGAATTCTACTAATCATTCAAAGAGCAATTGTCTCCAATTCTATAAAATATTTGGAAAAAAAAATGAAGATGAAACTGTGCATAATTCCTTCAATGAAACCAATATGGTGCTGATACCTAAATCAGGAAGAGTGAAAATAGAGAATGAAAATTATAGACCAAATTCCCTATGAATATGGATGCAAAAATCTTAAATGAAATATTAGCAAAGCAAAGTATCGCTAGAATAATAAACTATGATGAAGCAGGATTTATTCCAGGAATGCAGGATTGGTTCAATATTAGGAAAACTGTCTGCATATTTTAGTATATCAATAACAAACCTAACAGAGATCAAATGATTACCTTGATAGGTGCTTAAAGAGCCTTTGATAAATACAGCACCAATTCATACTTAAAATCTTAGAAAGCATAGCAATAAATGGATTATTCCTTAAAATAGTCTGTATCTATATGCAACCACCACCTAGCATTGCATACTATGGGAATGAATTGGAAGCATTTCCAATGAGATCAGGAATGAAATGAGGATGTCTATTATCAACACTATTCAATATTGCATTAGAAATGCTAGCTTTAAGCAGTTAGGGAAAAAAAAGAAATTGAAGGAATTAGAAATGGTAAGAAAGGAAAAAAAAGAACTCTTACTCTTTCCAGATGATATGATGTTATGCCTAGAGTACCCTATCAAATTATCTAAAAAATTACTGGATACAATTAAAAACTTTATTAAAGTAACAAGGTATGCAATTAATACACATAAATCCTCAGCATTAGTCCGCATTACTAAGCAGCAAGAGTTAGAAAGAGAAATCCTATTTAAAAGAACTTCAGACAGCATGAAATACTTGGCAGTCTTTCTCCCATGGAAGACTCAGAAACTCTATGAAAACAATTATAAAACTCTTTTCATACACAAAATCAGATCTAAATAAGGCAATTATCAACTGTTTATAGATGGGCCAAACTAATATTTAAAAAATGAAAATACTACCTAAATTCAACTACCTATTTAGTGCCATACCAATCAAATTTCCAAAAATTTACCTTAGTGAACCAGAAAAAAACATTAAATACATTCATATGGAAAACAAAAAATCAAGAATAACAAGGGATTTAATGAAAGGCAGCTTATCCTTACCAGAGCTGCAATTATGTTATAAAACTTTAGTCATCAAAACTATCTGCTACTGGCCAAGAGATAGAGTGGTGGGTCAGTGGAATAGTGGAATAGGTACAAAACAGACATCAATTAATGATCATAGTAATATGCTGTTTGACAAATCCAAGAAGTCCAGATTCTTGGATAAGAATTTACTCTTCAAAAAATATTGCTTGGAAAACTCGAAGATAATATGGCAGAAACTAGGATCAGACTCACATCTCATTCCCTGTAGCAAGAATCAAAATGGGTGGAGGATTTAGACATAAAAGACAATATAAGCAAATTAACAGAACAAGAATTTAGTTTACCTGTCAGATCAATGAAAAGGGGAATAGCTTGTGACAGAGGAAGAGATAGAGATCACCATAAAAATCATATTGAATAATTTTGATTACATTAAATTAAATAGCTTTTGCACAATTAAAACAACTGTAATCAAATGAATTGTAATAAATTGAGCATCATTTTTTCTCTTAAAGTTTTTAATTTTGAGTTTTACAATTTTCCCTCTAATCTTACTTTCCTCCTCCCACCGCCCCCCCCACAGAAGGCAATTTGCCGATCTTTACATTTATTCCAAGATATACATTGATCCAAACAGAATATGATGAGAGAACAATTATATCCTTAAGGACAAAACATAAATTATAAGAGACATCAAGATCAGACAATAAGATATCAGTTTTTTCCCCTTAAATTAAAGTTATTAGACCTTGGTCTTTGTTCAAACTCCACAGTTCTTTCTCCAGATACAGATGGTATTCTCCATTGCAGACAGCCACAAATTGTCTCTGATTGTTGCACTGATGAATTGAGAGTCCATCAGGGTTGGTCATCACCCCCATGTTGCTTTTAGTGTATACAGTGTTTTGCTGGTTCTGCTCATCTCACTCAGCTTCAGTTCTTGCAAATCCCTCTAGGCAAATCCCTAGTGTATATATACACTATTGTTCTATTAGAAACCAGTAGGGATGGGAATGTGGTAAATATATAGCCATTCCCCAATTGAAGGATATTTACTTGATTTCCAATTCTCTGCCACCAAAAATAGGACTGCTATGAATATTTTCATACAAGTGACGTATGTACCCTTTTTCATCATCTCTTCTGAATATATACCCAGTAGTGGAATCACTGGATCAAAGGATATGCACATTTTTGTTTCCCTTAGTGTGTAGTTCCAAATTGCTCTCCAGATAGATTGGATGAGTTCACAGCTCCACTAACAATGTAATAGTGTTCCAGATTTCCTACAACCCTTCCAACAATGATCATTATCTTTTCTGGTCATATTGGCCAGTCTGAGAGGTATGAGGTGGTACCTCAGAAAAGCTTTAATTTGCATTTATCCAATAAGTAATAATTTAGAACAATTTTTCAAATGACAATGGATTGCTTTGATCTCATCACCTATGCAGATCCTTTGACCATTTGTCTATTGGGGAATTTTTTTTTAAATGTACTCAATTCTCTATATATTTTAGAAATGAGTCCTTTGTCAGAAACATTACTTGTAAAGATTGTTTCCCAGTTTACTACATTTCTTTTAATCTTGGTTACAGTGCTGTGGTCTGTGCAAAAATGTTTTAATATAATGTAATCAAAATCATCTAGTTTGCTTTTAGTGATGTTCCTCATCACTTCCTTAGCCATAAACTGCTTTCCTTTCCATATATAGGACAGGTAAACTACTCCTTGTTCTTCTAGTTTGCTTATAATATTTTTTAGGTCTAAATAATCTTTGCATTTGGATCTTCTCTTGGTATTGGGTGTGAGGTGTTGGTCTAGTCTAAGTTTCTTCCATACTATCTTCCAATTTTCCAAGCAGTTTTTTTTTTTTTTTTATCAAAGAGAGAGTTTTTATGCCAATAGCTGGACCCTTTAGGTTTATCAAACAGCAGATTATTATAATTGTTTCCTTCTATTGTACCTAGTCTATTCCACTGCTCCACCACTCTGTTTCTTAGCCAATACTTGACAGTTTTGATGACTGATGCTTTATAATATAATTTTAGATCTGATAAGGCTAAACCACCATCTTTTGCACTTTTTTTATTGAATCCCTGAAAATTATTCAGCTTTTATTTCTCCAAATAAATTTACTTACAACTTTTTTCTAACTAATTAAAATAATTTTGGGGGGAATTTGGATTGGTAGGACACTAAACAGGTAGTTTAGTTTTCATAGAATTGTCATTTTTATTATATTAGCTTGACCTATCCATGAGCAGTTGCCGTTTGCCCAGTTAATTGAAACTTATTTAATTTGTGTGAGAAGTGTTTTCTAATTGTTTACAAAAAGTTTCTGAGTCTGCCTTAACAAATAGACTCCTTGGTATTTTATATTGTATTTTAAATTGTCTGAGATTACTTTGGGATCTCTCTTTCCTCCTCTTCCTGTTGTATCTTGGTAGTCATATATAGAAATATTGAGGATTTATGAGGGTTTATTTTATATCCTGCAACTTTGCTAAAATTGCTAATTGTTTCCAGTCATTTTTTGATGATTTCTTGGGATTCTCTAGGTATACTATCATGTCATTTGCAAAGAGTGAGAGTTTTGTTCTTCCTTTCCAATTCTAATTCCTTCAATTTCTTTTTTCTTCTCTAATTGCTGAAGCTAAAATGTCCAATACAATATTGAATAGTAGTGTTGATAATGGGCATGCTTGTTTCACCCCTGATGTTATTAGGAATACCTCTAGCCTCTCTCCATTGGATATAATGCTTGTTGATGGTTTCAGATAGATATTGCTTATTATTTTAAAGAACAGTACATTTATTCCTTCACACTCTAGTGTTTTTTAGTAGGAATTGGTGCTGTATATTGTCAAAAGCTTTTTCAGCATCTATTGATATAATCATATAATTTCTGATAGCTTTGTTGTTGAAACAATTAGTTATACTATGAGTTTTCCAAAAATTGAACCAACCATGCATTCCTGGGATAAATTCTACTTTATCATAATATATTTCCTAGTGATAACTTGTTGTAACTGTTTTGCTAAGCTTTTATTTAATATTTTTGCATCTATATTCATCAGGGAGATAGGTCTTTAATTTTCTTTTTCTGTTTTATCTCTTTCTGGTTTAGGTATCAGCACCATATTTCTGTCATTAACAGAGTTAGGCAGAGTTCTGTCTTCCCCTGAACCAATTGTTCCTTAAATGTTTGGCAGAATTCACTTGTGAATTCATCAGGGCCTTGAGATTTTTTTTCTTAGGGAGTTCAATGACGGCTTGTTGAATTTCTTTTTCTGAGAGAGGGTTGTTTAGGTATTTCATCTCCTTTTCATTTAACCTGGGCAACATATTTTTGTAAATATTTGTCCTTTTCACTAAGATTGTCAAATTTCTTGGCATAGAGTTGGGCAAAATAAGTCTGAATTGTTACTTTAATTTCCTCCCCATTGATGGTGAGTGAAACTTTTTCATTAGTGATACTAGCAATTTGGTTTTCTTCTTTCTTTTTTAAATCAAATTTACCAGAGGTTTATCAATTTTATTGCTTTTTCATAAAACCAACTTCTGACTTTATTTGTTACTTCAATAGTTGTTTTTGCTTCTTATTTTATTAATTTCTCCTTTAATTTTTAGAATCTCCAATATGGAATTTAATTGGGAGGTTAATTTGTTCTTTCTCTAATCTTTTCAGTTGCATATTTAGTTCATTGATTTCCTCTTTCTCTAATTTATTCATGTAAGCATTTAAAGATATACTATAATCCCTGACAGCCACTTTGAGTGAATCCTATAGATTTTGGTATGTTGTTTCATCATTGTCATTATCTAGGATAAAATAAAATTTATTTTTTTCTAATTTTGTTGTTTGATCCACTCATTATTTAAAATGAAGTTATTCAGTTTCCAATTAGTTCTGTGTCTATATCTCCCTGTCCCAATATTGCATATGATTTTTATTGCATTGTGATCTAAAAGAGAACTATTCACTATTTCTGCCTTTCTGCAATTTATTATTAGATTTTTATGCCCTAGTACATGGTCAATTTTTGTATAAGTGCCTTGTGCTGCAGAGAAAAAGGTATATTCTTTTCTATCCCCATTGGGTTTCCTCCATAACTCTATTTTATCTAGGTTTTCTAGCAACCTGTTTACCCCCTTAACTTCCTTCTTGTTTATTTTATGATTTTAATTTATCTAAATCTGAGAGTGGGAGGTTGAGGTCTCCCACTAGTAGAGTTTTACTGTCTATGTCTTCCTGTAATTCTTTCAGCTTCTCCTCAAAGAATCTGGATGCTATCCCTTTGGGTGTATACATATTCAGTTTGAAATCACTTTATTATCTATGGTACATTTTAGGAGGATATAGTTTTCTTTTTTATCTCTTTTATCTCTATTTTTACACCTGCTTTATCTGAGATAAGGATTGCTAACCCTGCTTTTTCACTTTAGCTGAAGCAAAATATATTTTCTTCCAATTTTTACCTTTACTGTAAATGTATGTTTCTGCTTCAATTAAGTTCCTTGTAAGCAGCATATTGTAACTTTATGGTTTTTAAATCACTCTGCTATTCGCTTATGTTTTAAGGGAGAATTCATCCCATTTATATTCAATGTTATAATTACTAATTCTTTATTGCCCTCCATGCTATCTTCACTTTGTATTTTCCCCTTTTTCCCTTTATCCATATTCCCCAGTGTTTTTTTCTGAATACCACCCCTTTCAATGTGTTTTTTCCACCTATATCCACACCCTCCCCTTTCTTTCCCCTTTCCCTTTTTTCCATTTTCCCTTCCCTTACTTCTGTTAGTTCAACTTTTTCTCCCCCCCATTGTCTCCATCCTCCCTTCCACATTTCCCCTTTTAATACTTGAAAGGTAAGATTTTTTAAAGTTAACTGAGTGTGCATAAGTTAACTTTAAGCTAAGTCTGATGAGAAGAAGATTCAGGGGTTTCTCCTCTCCCTCCTTCTTTTTCCCCTCTATTATCATAGATATTTTGTATCTCTGATTGTAATGAGATTTACCCCATTCAATTCTCTCCCTACTCCCATCTCCTTCCTGCCCCCCTTTTTAATGAGGAAGTGTTTAATCAGTCTATCTGAGTCATAGACAATTCTGAGTATCCATCACTTTTGGCTAAGTATATTATCTCTAATGGAGTTACAATTCTTGAGAGTTATTAGAGCCTTTCTCTCAAGTAGTGTTATAGCTTGTTTCATTCCATTGGATAACAGTCTCATGGATAAGTCATGGGTGTCCATCACTTCTGGCAATGTATATTCTCTCTGTTAGAGCTACAAATCCAAAGGATTTATGAGAATCTTTTTCCCATGCTGGCAAATAACCAATTTCATCTTATTGGATAAGCAGTTTTTTTTTCTTTAACCCCTTTTTTGTACCTTTTCATCTGTCTATTGAACCTCCTGTTTGATATCCAAATTTTCCTATTTATCTCTGGTCTTTTCATTGGGAATTTTTGGAATTCTTCAATTTTGTTACATGTCTATCTTTTCACCTGAAAAAGAAGGCTCAGTTTTGCCAGATGATGAATTCTTGGCTGCAATCCAAGCTCCCTTGTTGTTCAGAATATTTCATTCCAGGCCCACCAATCACTTAATGTTGATGCAGCCAGGTCCTGCATAATCTTTACTGTGTTTCTTTAGTATATAAATTGTTTCCTTCTGGCTGCTTGCAGGATTTTCTCTTTTATCTGATAGTTCTGGAATTTGGCCACAACATTCCTTGCTGTTTTCCTTTTAGGATCTCTTTCTGGAAGGGATTGATGTATCCTTTCAATAACTATTTTACCCTCTGCTTCCATGATATCAGGGCAATTTTCTCTCACTAGATCCTGTAATATTAAGACCAGGTTTTTTTTTTTTTATCTTCAATGTTTTCAGGAAGACCTATAATTCTCAGGTTGCCACTCCTCAATCTATTCTCTAGGTCAGTGGTTTTGCTGATGAGGTATTTTACATTTTCTTCTAATTTTTCTATTTTTTTTTAATTTTGTTTAACAGGCTCATGTGGCCTCATGACATCATTAGTTTCTGCGGACTCCACTCTTTTTTAGGGAGTTTTCTTCATTTACCTTTTGCAACTCCTTTTCCACTTGGTCAATTCTACTTTTGAAAGAGCTTTTCATTTGACCAATTGAGGTTTTGAAACAATTATTTTCTTTTTGCATTTGCCCAATTGAGGATCTGAGAGAATTATTCTCATTTTGTATTTGTCCAATCGAAGATTTGAGAGATTTATTATCATTTTGTATGTGTCCAATTAAAGATCTGAGATAATTGTTCTCATTTTGTATTTGTCCAATTGTATTTTCGAATGATTTGTTTTCTTGTTGCAAGGTGTTAATCTTCTCTTGGGTTTCTTTTTCCAAATTTTCCAACTGATTTTTAAAATCCTTCCTTATTTATTTAAGGAAGTCTTTCTGTGCTGGAGACCAGATCATATTTTCCTCACAGGTTCTAGGTCTCTATGAATTAGGGTCTTTTCCTTCCAAGAATTTTCTATGTATCTACCTTTCCACTGACCTTTCTTCATTTTGCTAAGACCTTGAGTGGGGGAGGCACTGGTTCACAGAAGTTTAGTGTTGGGATCCCTAGAGGCTTTACTCACTGAGTGCAATTTCCCTGGCAGGCCAGTAGGAGGTGCTGGTTTTTTCCTCTGGAGTGACTGTGCCCATGATAGAGGGCCTACTCCCTTAGCATGAAGGGAGTGATTGAAGCTGTTAAATCCTTTTGCCTTCAATCAATGGTGGGTTTTACCCTGGGGTGAGGTCAACCCTCTCCCTATTATCAGCTGGGCTGGTACTTCTGCTCACACACCTGTGCCTGAGGATGAAGTAATCTGTACTTGTGTTTGTTCTGGGCAGAGGCCTCAACCACAATGGAGGCATGAACTCAAAGTTCCTAGGACCCGAGTAGCCTAGGGATGGTGTCCGCAGCTCTCCTGCAACAGAACTCTCCCCCAAGTCCTGTTGGCAAGCTCCAGAGGGTCAGCATCAACACCACTGCCTCTGCTCCCTGATAGACCCAAGTCCCTGCAGTCTACCCCCAGAACTGATCAAACAGGTTCAGCACTCGGGCCCTCAGAGACCAGGGGCTTCAATCCAGCCCTAATCAGGCTGATCTGTGGCTGATCCACCCTCTTGGACTGGACTCATCCACATCCTAAGGTAGATGTTCTTTCTCATGGCTTTTCTTTCTGGGTTTTGTGGGTTGGATTTCTGTTAACAGGTTTGTTTCATATCATAGATGGGGAAAGATCAGAAGACTTTAGA
Organism: Macrotis lagotis; assembly: GCF_037893015.1. NCBI lineage: Eukaryota > Metazoa > Chordata > Mammalia > Peramelemorphia > Peramelidae > Macrotis > Macrotis lagotis. Next base: position 231,117,430 of record NC_133666.1, on the reverse strand, counting down.
ACTCTTCCTGTATTCTCTCCTCCATCTTGGCTGGAAGTTGACCTACTCCATAGGCCTAGGCAGGTTCTGGGCTATGCTCACACAAACAGAAGATCAAGCACCAACATTCCTTCCACTTTGATTTTGGCTGGTAGCCTTTCAAAGCTTGAAAATTTACTTCATTGCATTAGGTATCTTGATGGCATATTCATCTTCACTGGAGGCATATGATAACATGACTGAAAATATCATACTAAAAAGCATAGAAGCAAGGACAAATCTTTGTTTCACCTCATTGGTGAGCAGGAAATCTCAAGTGCATGGTCCACTATCCAGAATCTGGGCAAGCTTCAATCATGAAATTGATGTACAATACTGTTTAACTTCTCTGGGCAACCAAATTTTGACATCATTTTCCATTAACTCTCATGATTGATGGTATCAAAGGCTTTGGTTGCATCTATAGATGTTGTATACAGACCTCTGTTCCTCCCTGGAGTTGTAAGGCAGCAAACACCATATTGACTACTCATTTTTTTCTGAAACCACACTGGCTCAGAGAGAGGTGACCATCTTTTGTGTGAAGGATTAGCCTGTTGAGGACAACTCTAACAAGAATCTTACCAGCAATGACTAAAAGAGAAATACCCCTGTGCTTGTCACAATACAATAGTTTCTCTTTTACCTTTGTAGAGATAGATGATGGAAGCAACCTTAAATTCTTGGGGAACCACCTTGTTGTGCCATATAACCTAAAACATTTCAGTCAGCTTTTGTAGACAGTTAATTTAGATGTATAAGATTTTCTAGATCTCAGCTGGAATAGAATCCTGACCTGGTGCTTTACATGAAGGGAGTGTAATGGCATTCAAATCTTCATCTTCAATTGGAACTTCACAGATAGTTACTGATTGACTTCTACTTGAAGTAAACTGTCAATGACTTCTGTATTGACTGATGATGATCTATTAAGAACATTATGGAAAGTTTCAGCCCATCTCTTTAAGATCATGTTCTTATCATTAATTAATATGAATCCATCAGCACTGAGTGTTTGAGATTCATGATAAGTCTTTGGCTCATTTCAAAGAAAGAAATTAAACAAGTCATCAATGAAATCCAAGGAAAAATTTCTTTTGGTAAGATAGATTAACAAGGGAATCTATCAAACACTCACAGAACTATTAATTTCAATTTTGTATAAGCCCACATAAATCATTAGCATTTCTAATATTACCAACAAAGAAGAGTATCAAGAGACAGAAAGAAAAATTACATTTAAAACAGATATAGGGAGTATTAAATACTTGGGAGTCTACCTCCCCAGAGAAACTCAGATAATAAAATGATATTTATATCTAAATTTACATTTATTCAATGCCATACCATTCTACCTATCAATAATTATTTGAATTAGTAAGAGCAGTAACCCAGTTCTTTAGCAGATGCAAAACCTCAAGGATATCAAGGGAATTAATGAAAAATATGTATAGGAAGGTAGCCTCACCCCACCATATCTAAAATTATATTATACAGCAGCAGTCATCAAAAGTATTTGATACTGGTTATGAAATAGAGTTATGGATCAGTGGAATTGATTAGGTACAAAAGAAACAATAGTAAATAAATATAGTAATCTATTGTTTGATGAACCCTAAACTCCAGTTACTGGGATAAGAACTGACTCTTTAACAAAAACTGCTGGGAAAACTAGAAAATACTATGACAGAAATAAGACATATGCCAGCATCTCAACCCTATACTGACATAAGGTTAGAATAGGTATTACACTTAGGCGTAAAAGGCCATAAGTCCCTAAGGAGAACAAGGAATAGTTTATTTGTCATATCTATGGAAATGGAAGCAATTTATGACAAAAATAAAAGATAAAAAACAATATAAAATGCAAAAAGGATTATTTTAATTACACTAAATTAAAAGAAGTTTTTGCACAAATAAAAAAATGCAACTAATATAAGGAATGCAGTAATCTGGGAAACAATTTTTACAATTATTGTTTCTGTCAAAGAACTCATTTCTAAAATATGAGATAACTCAATCAAAATTATAAGAATATAAGTCATTCAAAGGATATGAACAGGTTGCTCTCAAAAAAGAAATTAAAACAATCTATAATCATACGAAAAATTATTCTAAATTATTATTGACTAGAGAAATGAAATTTAAAACAAACTGAGGTACTATTTCACAAAGATCAGATTGGTTAAGGTGACATAAAAGGAAAATGATCAATTTTGGGGATTACATGGGAAAACTAAGGCACTAGTGCATTGTCTGCGAAATTATAAACATTCAATATCTAACTATACTAAAAGGGAAATGAAATTGTGCATATCCTTTGATCCAACAATATTGTTGTTAGGTCTCTTTGTCAAACAGTTAAAAAGAAATTATAAAAACTTTCACGAACAAAAATATTTGCAGTAATTCTTTTGGTAGTGGCAAAGAATTAGGATTGAGGGAATGATCATGAATTGGAAATGGTTGAACAAATTGTGGTATATAAAAGTAATGAATAATTTTTACAGAATTATTTTTGTGTAAGAAAAGTGAGGGGTAGGATTTCAGAAAAACTAGAAAGACTTACATGAACTGACTCTAAGTGAATTGAGCAGAACTAAAAGATCATTTTACACATTGATAGCAATATTGTATGATGATGAACTCTGATGGGTTTTCTCATCTCAGCATTACAATAATCAGAACAAATTCTATTGCACTAATGATGGAAAATATCACCTACATCCAAGAAAGGTACTATGGAGTCTGAATGTAGACCAAAGTTTATTATTTTCAATTTTTTTCTTTTTTTTCTGTTTATTTATTTATTTAATTTTACTTATTTTGTACAAATGATGTTTTTGTATATATTACTAATATATTCTTGTTTAAGAGTAAACATAACACCCTCCCCCTAAAATATAGGCCTGCATGAGTGATAAAGTAAAAGAAAGAGAAAAAATTAACATTAAATTAAATAATTAAAATTAAATGATAATTATAATTATAATTACAGTTACAGCCAGGTGGTGCAGTGGATGGAGCGCCATCCCTGGAGCCAGGAGCACCTCGGCCCAAATCCAGTCCCAGAAATCCAACAATCACCTGGCTATGTGACACTGGTCAAGCCACCCCAACCCCATTGCCCTGCAACCCCCCCCCAAAAGATACCCCCAAAAAATAAAATAATAATAATAGTAATAGCAGGGGTGGCCAGGTGGCACAGAGGAGAGAGCACTGACCTTGGAGCCAGCAACACCTGGGTCCAAATCTGGCCTCAACATCCAAAAATGGCCCAGCTGTGTGGCCCCAGGCAAGCCACCCAACCCCACTTGCAATGCACCCCCCCACCAAAAATATAATAATAAAAAATGTTCTTCAGTCTGTCTTCCAAAACCTCCAGCTCTGTCATGGGTGCATCATATTCTTTATGATAAGTCCATCACAAAAGCTGCTTCCATATATTTCCACCATTGCCATTGCTGATTGCAACTCCCTCCATTTGTACTTCCCCACTACCATATACTATATTTTCTCTCTCCTTTCACTCTGTTCCCTCTTTTTAAATGTGCTGTAGGGTAACTGAGTGGTGCTGCAGACAGATCCCTAATCCTGGGTCCAAGAGGCCCCATAGCACCCCTAAGACCCAGCATCCACCAGGCCCCATGGTCCCAGACAGGCCATCCAATCTTAGCCCCTTGCAAGAAGTAAAAAAGAAAATGTATTATATCTGAGCACTCTCCCCCCACGGTCCATGCTCTCCTCCATCACTCACATCCCTACATTCCTCCTGTCCCTCTTCTCTCCTTCTTACTCTAGATATCTATACCCCATTAAGTATATATGCTGTTTCCTCTCCTAGCCATCTCTGATGAGAGCGAAGTTTCCTTTATTCCCCCTTGCCATCTCCCCCTCCATATCATTGCAATAGCTCATTATAATAAAGAAATATCCTATTATATGAAATATCTGAGTCTATTCCTCCTCTCCTTTTTCTTTCTCCAATTACATTTCCCTTTTTTCTATTGACTCCATTTTTACACCACAATATCTCTTCAAATTCAATTTTCTCCTGTGCTTCATCTATAAAAGCACCTTCTACCTGTTCTATTAAATGAGAAGGTTCATATGAGTATTATCAGTATCCTTTTTCTATGCAGGCATACATGTAGTTCATCATCATTAAGTCCCTCATATTTTCTCCTTATCCTCCACTCTCTATGCATCACCTGAGTCCTGTATTTGAAGATCAAACTTTCTGTTCAACTCTGGTCATTCCAACAGGAACATTTGAAATTTCCCTGGTTCATTCACTGAAAGTCCATCTCTTTCCCTGGCCCTGGAGTCAGGAATACATGAGTTCAAATCTGGCCTCAGACACTTAATAAGCACCTAGCTATGTAGCCTTGGACAAGTCACTTTAACCCCATTTGCCTTGCAAAAACTTAAAAGAAAAAAACAAAAACAAGCAAGAGTTGAAGTTGAGAAAAGGCAAGCAATCTTCCCAAGGGTTCCACAACTAGAGAAGTGTCTGAACCAGAATTGCAATACAGGTCTTCCTGATACCAAACTAGTACACTATACCTTATGCTTTCTATGAGCTTTGTATACTTTACAATTGTTCCTTACATCTCCTGTCATATTAATGTAGGGATATTTCTCTTCATTTTTATCATTAGATATTGTCCGATCCTTAATTTTATTCATTTTATTCAACATCTGAAATTTGTATTTTACTTTACCATTTGTGAAGCATTTTTATATCTCATTTTACTGTCACGTTATTTCTATTGCACAGGTAATATAGACATTATATAACTCCATTTAATATAAGAGAAAGCTGAAGTTCAAATGTTGAAGTATTATACATGGTTCCTATAACAGATGGATATGGAGATGAGATTTTATTTCACATATTCTCAAAAAATTCAGCAGTCTAAACACTATGGCATTCCTCTTTTCACAGGACTCACCCCCTTGCAGAAGCTATTATGACTCTAAATTTGAATTATTCTCAACTTTATTTCTGTAGCTTGACCTCTTTTTAAAAATCTTGGCTCATACATTCAAATGTCTGTTGGATAGTTCAACCTAGACATCCCATTGACATCTTAGTTGAAATTTGAACTAATTATCTTCCCATTCAAGCCAATTCTGTCTCCTTTTTTATTTTTGTTAATGACATCTTGCCTCCTAATTATCTTCAACTCACTTCTGCACCTCATCGCATCATATCCAGTCAATTGTCAAGTAATATCTACTCCATTTCCAATTTACCCTTTTTATTCCTTTGCCATGGTTACAAGTCTAATTCATATCATTATTCTCCTTAAATGGAGTTTTATAAAGTCCTCCTAAAACTGTTTCCTTTTTCTCATCTCTTTTCATTCAATACCATACTAAACTGTATTGCTAAGGTACAGGTCACTCTTCTATTCCAATTTTTTAAAATGTCTTCCTGTTTCCTTCAAGAGTTTAGTTTATCATCAATAGCATTCACTATATTTTTGATATCTTCCTTACTTTATTTTAATATTTCAAGTGTACCAATAGTGCATTCTGATTGACCTTTCATCCCATAAATAAAATGCTCTTAGTTTTCTACTTCCCTTTATTTGTTTATATGCCTTCCCTTAATTCTGATATTTGTTAGGAAACTAAAGTCAAAAGAATAGTTTTATGCTTCATATTTTGCTTTTTTTAAAAAAAAATTGAATCTTCAAAATAAAGCCTGGGTGGAAAATAGAGTGGGTATAGTCACATTAAATGAGAAATGGAGGCATAGTGAAGGCAAGTGACTTAAGCATGGTGACAAAGGAAGACAAGATGGGTGAATATTTGAATTCAGACCTTTGTAACTTCAAATCAACCAGGCTATTCATATTATGACACTTTGCTATTTGATAAAGACAAAAGAATATTCTTTCTCTAAGGTAGGACCTTGTTCTTTATTTTATTTTAAGCTTTTGTGTCCTTATCATTTCTGTGGTGTAAATTTTTGAATCCTCTGTAATTGCTTCTTAAGGTTTTGTTGTTTTTTTTTTTATTGCCCTAATCTACAACTGTTGTCAGCATAGAGAAAACAATATATGTATGTGCATCTATATATGAATATGTGTATATATAATATTTCTATTTTATGCACACATGTATTTGAGAGTATTTTATCCAATATACATGTAAAGAAAAATAAAATGTTTTCTTGGAGTCATTTGTTTGAATAAAACAACATGACTATCAAATTTGACTTTTATTGATAATATAATTTTAAAAAGAAAGGATTACAATCTGACCAGATTAGTTCATTGATTTTCTTGCTTTGTAGCAAAGATTTATAATGTATTAACATGACCAATTATCCCATTATGCATTTTAAAAAAAAGGTGGGCTATATTGTTCTTGGCAAGTTTCGATTTTTTTTATTGTTTATATTTTATTGTTCCCTCCAGTCTCTTAGATGATTTTAGTAGGGATTATATTGAATCCATGAAAAATTTCAGAAGCTCTTTTGAGAAATGTTTGAAAGTTGAAAACTTTAGTCTCTTGTTTGATTATTGATCTGCATTTTCTCATCAAGTGGAATATTTTTCAATTCTTTAATTGAACCCTTTCCCCTGTTTGAATTTATTAACTCAGATTTAGATCAGTAGTAATAAATTCTTATTTTTTTATTAACAACTTCTGAAGGACAAGTAGAAAATATTATAGCATGCCATCGTGTACTTCTCTATACTTCTCCACATTAATATTTGCAGAGTTAAGATTCAAAATTATTCCAAAAAAAGGAATCTTGATATCCCTTAGGTCATTATCTTGCTTCACTTAAAAAAAATAAGAAATAGTTAAAGGACTTCCACAAAAAAAGGAAGACTTGAAATAGTAACCAAGATTGTTTTATTGTAAGATTTTTCTTTTCTCAATCTACCATGTCAAATATGAGAGTGTATAAACAGATCTATGTAGTGGGAGGCTGTATGAGTTTTTATGAAAAAAGAACATGCAATGGTCTTTGCAGGCAAAAAGCCTGGAGTACAAATCTGATCAGATACTCACTATGTGATCCTGGGTAAATCACTTTACTTTTTCTTGCCTCAACTTCCATACTTTTAAAAGGAGGATAGTAAAAGCACATACTTTTCAGGGTTCTTAGAAGGATCAAATGAAATACTGAAGTGGATGTGTCATCTCATCAACTTGGAGATCCTTCAAAAAATTAAGTTGAAACCCATATATAAACATATATATATATATATATTTATATAAATATATATAAATATAAATATATATATATATATATGTATATACTGCTCATCTAGGGTAACTCATGTCTATTTTATCTCCACAGTTTGTCACAGGTTGATCCAATCAATATTCTAAAGACTATGCTCTTTCTTTCTGTATCACAGGGGTACAAGTGGATAACTATAACTATAAATCTATATATGTTATCTCTTAGAAACTGACCAGTGTATAACAGGGAAGGCAAATGAGTAATTGAAAATAATCTGAAATTTTGAATTATAAATCTGTAAAGCAATGAAAATTTGCCTTTGAGGAAAAAAAAAGAAGAAAATCTTTGTTACAAACATGCAGCATCAAGCAAAACAAATTTCCACATTGGCTATATCCAAAAAATAAAAATAAAAAGTCTTATTATGCAGTCTTGATCCATCAGGAAGTGGGTAACATGGGCATTATATTCTGAAAATGTTGACAAGGAGAAAAACATTTATTTGCCCAAAATGAATCCAAGAAGCACTATTTAATTTACCAAATAACTAGAAACAAACTTAGAGGTTCAATGACTAAAAAAAAAAAAATGGTACTAAGAGTAATGGAATACTATTGCATTGAACTTTTTATTTTTTTGATTCACTTAGGAAAGCTATTTTTATTTATAACTTTTGTTTTTATATTGCCTCCATTTTCGAATATATCCCTCCCCAATGCATGAATCCATCCCATGTAACCAGGAATAAAAAAGAAAGAGGAAAGAAGTAATCGTATAAAAGCAAACAGTGCATTACTTTTAATTGAGAGTGTTCCCCACTCGGCAAAGGGAGGAAATTGTATATTCTTACTTCATTCTCAGGTTCAAATTTGGTCATTATGATTATACAGAGTTCATGGATTTTTATCCTTTCATATACATACTTCTAGTCAAGGAACATATTTAGGGGAAGTTAGGTCCTGAATACTAGAAGGTAAATTTTAAAAGTAAAGTTAAATGGAAAAAGGAGCAAACTTTGGTGAGGAAGGATAAGAGAAAAGAAAAGAGAGAAAAAACATAAATGTGGAAAGATAGCATGGAAGGATATATAGAATTAGTATTCTTAACTGTAAATATGAATGGATAGAATTGTTCATAAAACAGAAGTTGATAGGAGAATGGATTAAAAACCAGACTCCTACAATATGTTGTCTATAAGAAAAACATTTGAAACACACACACACACACACACACACATAAAGTAAAAGGATGTTTATTATGTGTATTATGCTTCAGCAGAAATAAAAATAATCAGGAGTGACAATCCCAAACTCAGATATAGCAAAAGCAAAAGTAGATCTCATTAAAAGGGGATAAGAAATGAAACTGCATCTTCTTAAAAGCGAATATAGGTAATGAAGCTATATCATTCTTTACAATATATTCACCTGGTGGTATTGTATCCCAATTCCTAGAGGAAAAGCTGAGTCAATTAAATGGAGACATAAAAAGCAAAACATTAATAATAGGAAACTCAACCTTCCTCTCTAAGAACTAGATAAATCTAATCATAAAATAAAAAGAAGAAAGTTAAGAGGGTGCATGAAATCTTAAAAAACTTAGATATGATAGACCTCTGGAGCAAAAGTAATGGGGATAGAATAGAATGTACTTTTTGTTGGCAGTATATGGCACCTATACCAAAACTGACCACACATTAGAGCATAAAACTCTTAAAATCAAATACAGAAAAGCAGGAGTAATGAATGTATGCTACTCAGACCATGATGCAATAAAAGTTTCATATAATAAAGGGTCAAGGAAAGATAAACCAAAAACTAATTGAAAACTACATAACTTACTTTTAAGTAATGAGTGAATCAATTAGCAAATCATATAAATAATAACTGATTATTTGCAAGAAAACTATAATAATGAGACATCATGCTAAAATTTATGGGATTCTGTCAAAGCAATTTTTTTTCAGTCAGGGCAAGTTTGAGAGGAAACTTTATTATCACCAAAAGCTTATATGAATAAAATAGAGAAAGAAGAGATCAATGAATTGGTGATACAACTAAAAAAGGTAAGAAAAAATTACATATCCCCCAATTAAATACCAAATTAGAAATCCTGAAAATCAAGGCAGAGATTGATAAAATTGAAAGCAAGAAAGTCATTAATAAAACTAAAAATTGGTTTAATGTAAAAAAATCCAACAAAAGAGATAGACCCTTTGGTTAATCTGATAAAAAAAAAGAGAGAAAGAAAACTAAATTACTAGTATCAAAAATGAAGAATGAACTAACCACTAGAGAGGTGGAAATTAAAGAGATAATTAGGAGTTAATTGGTTGATCTGTATGCCAATAAATTTGATAACCTGAATGAAATGGATGAATATTTGCAAAAATGCATACTGTCCAGATTAAAAGAAGAGGAAAATAATTGCTTAAATTAACCCATTTAAGAAAAAGAAACTGAATAACACATCAATAAACTCCCTAAAGAAAAATATCTCGAGGTTAAGATGGATTTACATGTGTATTGTTCTAAATATTTAAGGAAAAATTAATTCCTATTCTGTGTAAATTATATAAAAAAGGAGAAGAAGGAATTCTGAAAAATTGCTTTCATGACATCAACATATTGCTAATACCTAAACCAGGAAGGAATCAAAACAGACAAAGAAAATTATAGACCAATCTCCCTAATAAACATTGAATAAAATTTTGGCAATGAGATTACAGCAAGTTGTGACTACAGTAATAAACCATGATCAGGTAAGATTTGTATCAAACAGGCAGGAAAGGTGGCCCAGTTATACCAGATATAAAACTATATTATTAAGCAATAATCATTAAAACTGCCTGGTACTGGTTAAGAAATAGAATAACTGATCAATGAATTAGGATAGTTCAAAGGAAACTTTAGTAAATGATTATAGCAATCTGTTATTGGACAAACCCAGAGAAATCAATTTTTAGGATAAGAAATCACTCTGAAAAAATTGTTGAGAAAATGGGAAAAATAGTATGACAAAAACTAGGTATAGATCCACATTTCACATCCTATATCAAAATAAGTCAAAAATTGGTACAGGATTTAGATGTCATGAAACCATGGATAAATTGAAAGATCAAGGAATACTCTATCAGATCTCTGAAAAGGGGAACAAATTTATGACCAAACAAGAAATAGAGGACATTATCAAAGGAAAAATAAAGAATTTTGAATATATGAGATTGAAAAGTTTTTGCAGTAATAAAATCAATCCTGCCAAAATTAGAAGGAAAGCAGAAAGCTGGGAAAGAACCTCCTGATAAATGTCTCAATTCTAAAATATATAGAGAAATCCATCAAATTTATAAGGTGACAAAACATTTTCCTATTGATAAATGATCAAATGATATGAACAATTTTCAAATAAAGATATTAAAGATATATATATATATATATATATATATATATATATATACTTGTATAAAAAATACTCCTAAACATTATGATTAGAAAAATGCAAATTAAAGCAACATTGAACTATCACATTACACCTATCAGATTGATCCAATGAGAAAAAAAGGAAAAAAATATCAATTTTAGAGAGGTTGTGGGAGAATTAGGACATTGATGCATTGCTGGTGGAGTTGTGAATGGATTCAACCTTTCAGGAGAGCAATATGCCCAAAGAGCAATAAAACTGTTCATACTTTTTGACCCAGAAATTCCAATTCTAGGTTTATATCCAGAATACGTTATAAAAAAAGGGAAAAGTCCTACATGTTCCAAAATATTCATCGCAACTCTATTTGAAGTGTCAAAGAACTGGAAATTGAGGGGATGCACCTCAATTAGGGAATGACTAAGAAAGTTATGGTACAGGAATTCTATGGGTATATTATTGTTCAATATGAAACCATAGATGGTTGACTCTAGAGAAGTATGGAATGACTTATGGGATCTGATGCTGAGCAAAGGGAGTAGAACCAAAATGCATTAACAACAGCATTGTGAGATGAACAACCTTATTGGAAGTAGTGCCTCTCAGTAGCTCAGAGACATAGAACAAGTGTATTAGACTGACTATGAACAATGATATCTTCATTTAGAGGAAGAACATCAAAACAAAATAAAACAAACCACATATACATGCAAAACAACCCTTCAAAATCTGATTAACATTTTATAAAAATTATGTCTCTTTTCCTTAATCTTAATTCCATATAACAAAAATAATCTATAAATGTGTTTATCAAAATGCAATATGTACAATGCTAACCTGACTGTCTGCTACTGAGGGGAGGGAGTGGGAAGGGAGGGTGGAAGGAAATTTTGTAACAAAATTATACATATGCATAAGAATGAAATTTTTAAATATAGCAAATTCATCAGAAATTCTATGATTATCTCAATAGATGCTGAAAAAATCTTTCATAAAATACATCCATTCCTATTAGAAACATCAAATAATATAGGAATAAATGTAGTTCTACTTAAAATAATAAGTATTATCAATCTGATATCAAAAAAATTATATGTTATAAGGATAAACTAGGAGCATTTCCAGTAAGATCAGGATCAAACAGGGATGACCATTATGACCATTAATATTCAAGATTGCATTAGAAGTTTTAGCTCTAGCAAGGAGAGAAGAAAAAGAAATTGAAGGACTCAGAATTGACAATGAGGAAGCAAAGATTTTATTCTTTGGAGATGATATGGTGGCATACTTAGAGAAATGGAGAAAATAATCTTAAAACTCCTTGAAACAATGAACAAATTCAGCAAAGTAGAAGGATTTAAAATGAACCCATATAAATCATCAGGAACAGGATTTAAATATAAAAGGCAGCACCATTTCCATATATGAAAAACACAGCCCACGAGTAAGAGGCAGAAAGCAAAATTCTATTTAAAGAAACTGAAGGCAACATTAAATACTTGGGAATCTACCTGCCAAGATAAACCCAGAAAGTATATGAACATAATTATACAGCACTTAATACCCAAATAAGACAGATCTAATTAACTGGAAAAAATGTCATTTGCTCATGGGTAGGTTGAGTTAAGATAATAAAAATGACAATTCCACTTAAATCAAATTACTTATTCAGTGCCACACCAATCAAACTACCAAATAATTATTTTAGCAAGTGGAAAAAATAATAACAAAATTCATCTGGTGCAGCATAAGTTTAAGACTAGTTAGGGAACTAATGAAAAAAATGTAAAGGAAGGTGCCCTAGCTCTACCAGGCCTAAAACTCTACTAATAAAGCAGCAGTCATCAAAAAAGGCCTGGTACTGGTTAAGAAATAGAGTAATGGATCAGTGGATTGGGATAGGTTCAAAAGAAACAGTAGTAAATGACACATTAATCTACTGTTTGACAAACTGAAAGACATTAGCTTTTGGTATAAAAACTTAAGATTTGATAAAAATTCTTGGGAAATTGGAAAATAATTTGGTAAAAAGTAAGCACAGATCCACATCTCACAGCCTATTACCAAATAAGATAAAAATAGGTACAGGATTTAAACATAAGAGGCAGCACCATGGATGAAATTATGGACCACAAAATGCTCTGTTTATCAGATTTATGGAAAGGGGACAAATTTATGAACAAACAATGAATAGAGTACATTAAAAATTGCAAAATGAATGATTTTGACCATATTAATGTTTTAAAATTTTATATATTTTCATCCATGTACACATGTATATTTCCAAGGTTTAAAATTTCCTTCCACCTTCCCTTTCTACCCCACTCCTCTCAGCAGGGAACAGTAAAGGGAAAGATATTTTTTATAAAGTGTTCAACAGATTTGAAAAATTTTTTTGCCCCCTGTGTTTTTTGGTTTTGGTATTTTTTTTGCTTATGTTCCTCTGGCTGGGGATAAAGACTATAACCAGTAAAATACAGTTGTCCTAGTTCTCTGGACTGACTAGAGGAACTGATTCCATCAAGGTTGTTCATTTCATAATGTTGCTATTGATGTATACATTTATCTCTTGGTTCTACGTCCTTTGCTTGGCATCAGATCCTGCAAGTCATTCCATGCTTCTCTAGAGTCCGAGCCTTTATGGTTTCTTATAGAACAATAGTATTCCATAGTGTTCATGTACCATAATTTGTTTAGCTGTTCCTCAATTGATGGACATCCTCTAAATTTCCAATTCTTTGACACTACAAAAAGAACTACTATGGATATTTTGGAACAACTAAGGTTTACCCACTTTTTTTTTATTTCATCTGAATATAGACCTAGAATTGTAATTGTTGGGGAAAAGAGCATGGACAGTTTTATTGCTCTTTGGGCATAGCTCCATATTGCTCTCTAGAAAGGTTGGATCTTTTCACAACTCCATCAGCAATGCATCAATATTCCACTTCTCCCACAATCTTTCCAACACTGATCATCTTCCCTTTTTCTCATCTTGGCTAATCTAATAGGTGTGAGATAATACTTCCTTGTTGTTTTGAATTTGTCTTTCTCTAATCAATAGTGATTTGGAGCATTATTTCATATGATTTTAGATAGATAGATAGGTAGATAGATTTAATTTCTTCATTTGAAAACTGTCTGTTCTTATCCTATACCATTTATCAGATGGGGAATGACTTGTTACTTTATAAAATTGATGCTATTCTCTATACATTTTAGAAATGAGACCTTTTTTCAGAACTCCTGATTGTGTAGATTGTTTTCCAACTTTCTGTTTTCCTTCTAATTTTGACACCCTTGTTTTTATTAGTGCCAAACCCTTACTATAATACAGTCAAAATCATTAATTGTCTATTTTATTATTTGCTCTAATTCTTGTTTAGTTATAAATTTATCCCTTTTTCATAGACCAGATAAAATACTTTCTTAATATTAATTTATCTATGGTATTGCTCTTTATGTCTAAATCCTATCCCCATTTTGATCTTATTTTGGCAGAGGATGTGAGATTAGGATGTATGCCTAGTTTTTTGCCATACTATTTTCCAGTTTTCTCACCAATTTTTTTCAAATGATGAGTTATTATCCCAGAGATTGATGTCTCTGAATTTGCCAAATACCAGATAGCAGTAGTCATTTACTTCAGTTTCTTTTTGAACCTATCATAAACCACTGATCCATTATTCTATTTCTCAACCAGTTTTAATGACTGCTGCTTTATAGTATGGTCTTAGATCTGGTAGAGGTATCCCACTTTGTTTTACTTTTTTTATCAGTTCCCTAGCTATTCTGGCTCTTTTGTCACTCCAGATGGATTTTGTTACTATTTTTTTCTAGGTCAGTAAAATAGTTACTTAGTCATTTGATTGGTATGGCACTGAATAAATAATTTAATTTGAGTAAAATTGTCATTTTTATTATATAAGCTTGACCTAAGCATGAGAATTTGACATTTTTCAAATTATTTGGATATGACTTTATTGAAGTGAGGAGTACTTTATGACTGTATTCATATACTTTCTGGGTTTGTCTTGGGAGTTAGATTTCCAAATATTTAATATTGTTGACAATTATTTTAAAATTGAATTTCTTATTCTATTTCTTCCTCTTGGACTTTGTTGCTCACATATAAAAATGCTTATGATTTCAGTGGGTTGATTTTATATCCTTCTAAATTTACTGAATTTGTTCATTGGTTCAAGGGGTTTTTTTAAGATAATTTTCTTAAGGTCTCTAGCTATATCACCATATCATCTGAAAAGAGTGAAAATTTTGCTTCCTTGTTGTCAATTCTGATTCCTTTAATTTCTTTTTCTTCTCTTATTGCTAATACTAACATTTCTAATACTATATGGACTAGTAATGTGAAAATGGGCATCCTTGTTTCATTCCTGATTTTATTAGAAATACTCCAAGTTTATGTCTCTTGCATATGATATTTATTGATAGTTTTAGATAGATACTATTTATAATTTTGAGAAAAACTCCACTCATTCCTAACCTTTTTACTTTTTTATAGGAATGGATGCTGTATTTTATCAAAGGCTTATAATTCCTCTTCATTTCGCTGTTGATATGTGAACCTTCCCTGCCTGCCAGGTATAAATAAAACCTGATCATGGTGTATTATCCTAGCAATAACTTGCTTTACTCTTACTGCTAAAATTTTATTTAATATGTTTGCATCAATATTTATTAGGGAGATTGGTCTATAAATTTTTTTCTGTTTTTGTTCTTCATGGTTTAGTT
This sequence comes from Macrotis lagotis, assembly GCF_037893015.1. Taxonomy (NCBI): domain Eukaryota; kingdom Metazoa; phylum Chordata; class Mammalia; order Peramelemorphia; family Peramelidae; genus Macrotis; species Macrotis lagotis. The sequence goes on along the minus strand of NC_133666.1, from coordinate 231,102,027 downwards.
ATAAGCACCATGTTGGTGTCAAAAAAGGAAATTGGCAGAAATTCTTCCTTTCCTATTTTTAAATGCTTATGTCGAAAAGTAATTAATTGTTCTTTACATGTTTGGTAGATTTCACATGTAAATCAACCTGGAACTGGATACTTTTTCTGAGGGAGTTTATTGATGGTTTCTTCAATTTCTTTTTCTGAAATGGCGATAAGTAATTTATTTTCTTTTCTATTGATGCTGGCAATTTTTGTTTTTATAAATGTCTGTCCATCTCACTCATGTTATCCAATTTATTGGTATACAGTTCAGCAAAGTACTTCTGAATTATTTCTTTAATTGCCTCCTCATTGGTAGTTGGTGCTCCCTTTTCATTTGTGAAAATTATTTTTGGTTTGTATATTTTATTGGTTTTTCATAAAACCAATTCTTAAATTTATTTATGAGATCAATGGTTTTTCCTTTCCATTTTATTACTCTCTCCTTTGATTTTCAGAATTTCTTATGTTCAATTTGTTCTTTTTGTACCTTTTCCAGTTACATACCCAATTCATTGATCTCCTCCTTCTCCATTTTATTCATATAACCATTCAAAGTTTTAAAATTTTCCCTAAATTTGACTTGGCTGCATTCTATACATTTTGGTATGATGTCTCATTAACATTACCTTGGATAAAATTATTGATTATTTCTATTATTTGCTGTTTGATCCACCCATATTTAAGATAAAGTTTTATAATTTGCAATTAGTACTCTGTACATGAGCCTTTATTCCATATTATTTTTATGGTATCATGGTCTGAGAAGTGCATATTTATTATTTCTGCCTTTCTGCATGTGATTATAAAGTTTTTCTGCCCTTGTACATGAACAATTTTAGTGAGGATACCACTTACTGCCAAAAAAAAGCGTATCATTTTCTATCGCCATTAAATTTTATCCAGAGGATTATCATATCTAAGTTTTCTAAGATTTCATTTATTTTCTTAACTTCCTTCTTGTTTATTTTTTGTTAGATTTATCTATTTCAGAGATAGGAAGACTTGGTGGGGCAGGAACAGGTTTGGGTATAGTAAATTCTATAGATCTTGAGACCTTGGCCAGCAGACTGCGCAGTGTTGGGCAGGATGTATCTCAAGCTTTGACAATTAATGCTAATTGGTTGCCCACGATGATCCTGACACACCAAAATATTTTAAATTACCAAGGCCAATTCTTACAAGTTTTTAATGATAGCATTCTAGCTAATATACGGATTGATACTAATATAAGTGCCCTGTTTAATTGGACCAAATGTTCTTTGTAAAACATGTGCACTTTAATACAAAAAGAGAATGCTCAAAGGTTATTACAAGAAGGAGATACTAACATTTGGGATGTAGCATTACCCTATATGGCAAATTTTTGGAAACAGATCAAGCCTGAACGAGCTCAGTGTACCTCCCTTTGGTGTAGTGGGACTATAGTATATTATCAAGTCCATATATGGAAAATAACGTGTCAATTCCATGTGATTCCTTTTGTGTTATATGATTATTTTGCTTTACCACGTATAAATAGTAACTATATAGATCAAGACAATGTAACTCATACTCTACAGGACTGTACTTTCACTAACAAAGGCATCATGTGTGAGATGATGAATAGGCAGATGGAGCCCTGCCTTCTGTCACACTCCTCTAACCTTTGTGACTTAACTGTCTATCCTCTTTCTAACTTTTCAATGTTATATGAAGTATCTTCTCAACACATTTGTTTAACCTCTAATAATAGTACTGATTTAGCTTCTGTCTCTCAGAAACCTCCCTTTTCTGGATGTTTTACCTAACATCTCTTTCTTATATTGGCAGGGTGATAATTTTTACTTTTCCCCTGATACAGATATTGTTAGAAATTTGACTTGGGTACCCAAATTGTTACCTCTTCCCCATACTTCTTTATCTTTACAACCTTTAATTGCTATTTTTAATCAATCTCATGTCCTAAAGAAGCTGTTAGAGTCCCATCAGCACGCTTCGAATGAACATCGAATACAGACTCACATAGTTGCAGGACATTTAGTTGAGGCCTCTCATTTAGTAACTTCTGATACTAATCACCATTGGTATGATTTCTTGTTTAAATCAGCAACTGCTACTAGATATTTTAACAGTTTAGCTATTCCTATATTGTTGTTAATGATTTTTTGGTATTATTATGCTTTTGTAATTTTTATATGTATATTAAAATGAAACAAATTTACAATAGGCTTACACCTATAGTCCCATCCTCATACATTTCTTGTGACCTTAAGGCCAAATGATTAAGAAAATGAAGTTTTCTTATAAGTAAGTTCTCTCCAGCCTGTATGAGGATGTGCCTTCCTCACGAATTTATCTCCCCCCACACTCCAGACATTCCATATGTGATTTGGTCGCATTCCAAAGATTCCAGGAGCCAGCCACTCCTTTGAATACACAGGTAGTACTGGGGAAAACTGGCTATTCTCACAGTATTGACCTTATTCAAAGTAAAATCTTCCGGCCCTCTATGGCATTTCCTTGAAGTCTTCAAACTGCTACACTTGTAGACTTTTCCCATATTTCTGTTAAAGGAACTCAGGAATCCCTCCTAATTAAATTAGCAACTAGCCTTCTTTGTTCTCCACTGATAAATAGTCTGAGGCTCCAAGCATTGGCGGGAATCTCACACATGGAGAATTGATTCTGCATGGGATATTCTTTCTTTCTTTCTTCCTTTCTTTCCCAATCCAGACTCAAAGGGCTGAAAAGAACATGGGATCCCCCCAGCCACAGACTGTTCAGAGTTGGTGCTCCCCCAAATTTATGATGTTATCTTTATCTTTTTTCTTCTACTTTGATTATAGTGTTACTAACCCATTGTCTTTAATGTATTAGTTGCTGTATTGGATGTTATTGTAATCAATCTATTCCTTGTGCTGTGTAATTAAATTACTTTCATTTTCATGAGTGTCAACGAGAGTGTCATTTGCAGGAACGAATCCAAACTTCGTTTAAAATCACAATACACCAAGATCAAAAGAAATGTAGTCAATTAGGAAACAATCTTTACAACAAATGATTCTGACAATGGACTAATTTCTAAAATATACAGAGAACTGAGTCATATTTTTTTTTAAAAAGCCATTCCCCAATTGACAAATGTTCAAAGGATATGCAAAAGACAATTTACAGATGAGGAGATAAAAGCAATCCATAGCCATATGAAAAATTGCTCTAAATCATTAATTTTTAGAGAAATGCAAATTAAAGCTTCTCTTACATACCACCTCACATGTCTCAGACTGGCCAATATGACCAGAAAGGATAATGATCATTGTTGGAAGGGTTGTGAGAAATCTAGGACACTGTTACACTGATAGTGGAGCTGTCAACTCATCCAACTTTTCTGGAGAGACATTTGGAACTATGCCCAAAGGACAACAAAAATGAGCATACACTTTGATCCAGCAATACCACTACTGGGTGTATACCCTGAAGAGATGATGAAAATGGGTAAACATATCACTTGTACAAAAATATTCATAGTATCCCTGTTTGTGGTGGCAAAGAATTCGAAATCAAGTAAATGTCCTTCAATCACGGAATGGCTTAGCCAACTCTGGTATATGTGTATCATGGAACACTATTGTTGTATTAGAAACCAGGAGAGATGGGAATTCAGGGAAGCCTGGAGGGATTTGCATGAACTGATTCTGAGTGAGATGAGCAAAACCAGAAAAATACTGTACACCCTAGCAGCAACATAGGGGTGATGATCAGCCTTGATGGACTCACTCATTTCATCAGTGCTACAATCAGGGACAATATGGGGCTGTATGCAATGGAGAATACTATCTATATCCATATAACAAACCATTGGCTTTGAACAAAGCTCAAGGTTTATTCCCTTTAATTTAGGGGGGAAAAGCAGATATCTTATTGTCTGATCTCATTATCCATTATACTTTTTGTTTCTTTCTTAAGGATATTATTTCTCTCTCATTACGCTCCATTTGGATCAATGTACAACATGGAAACAATGTAAAGACAGACAAATTTCTTTCTATTGGGGGTGGGGGAAGTAAGATTCGGGCTAATATTGTAAAACTCAAATAAAATCTTTAATAATTTTTTTTTTAAAAGGATAGCACCAAGACAGACAATCCAGTGAAAGGCTCTACCTTTCCTTACTGGTTGGTCCAATAAATATCCACTGGAGATTCTAATTCCATTAAACAAGGCTTCAAGCATTCTCAACAACTAAAGTTGTCCAAAGTATAGCAGGATCTATTGAATGGTGACTTAGATATTTGCTCAGAAAAAGAAGAGAGAATGAATATCATATGTGAAGTTTTAGAGGGTAATATGAATTGTTCTCCATCCCAGAAACATTTCATAGAACAGATCATAAAGGAATTCAAAAATGAAATGGAAAAATTGGAGGGGAAAGCAGGAGGAAATTAACAGCATTCAAGAGAATAATTAATAATTTACATCAAAAACATTGCAGAAGCAAACAAATCATTTAAAATTGCAATTGGAGAGTGAAAAAAGAAAATAATTCCCTCAAAATCACAAATGGATATAGGGAAAAAATAATAGTGTCTGTAAAAATGGAAGTGCATATCTCACATCCTAAACCAAAATAAAGTCAAAATGTTTTCAGGATTTATACAAAAAATGTGACACCATAGAGAAATTAATAGACCAAGAAATATGCTATCTATCCAATCTATGGAAAGGGGACAAATACATGTCCAAAGAAAAAACAATGTGCATTATAAACTTCAAATGAATGGTTTGACTCTATTAAATTAGGAACCTTTTGCACTAATAAAATGAATGCTGCCAAAAATTAGAAGGAAAGCAGAAAGATGGAAAATGATCTTTACAATTAGGGGTTATTATAAATGTTTCATTTCTAAAATTTATTGATAAATGCATCAAATTTATAAAATTGTGAGTCATTCCCCAATTGATAAATTGTCAAAAGATATGAAATGACAATTTTCAAATGAACAAATTTTACTATGTTTAATCATAAGGAAAAAGTAATCCTTGTCATTATTGATTAGAGAAATGTAAATCAATCCACCCTGAGGTATCACCTCACACATATCAGATTGGCTTAAATGACAAAAAGGGGAAATGGTCAATGATGGAGGGGTTGTGGGAGGATTGGGGCCTTAATACATTGCTGCTTGGGAGCAGATACAACCATTATGATGGAGTTCAATATGGAACTATGCCAGAGGAGCAATAAAAATGTTCATTCCTGAATATACTCTTGAACTTCTGGTCAAGATGGAGGAGAGAAGACAGGCATTAAGGTCTCCTGGCTTTCCCTTAGAATTAATATGAATCAAGCCTCTTAAAAGAATTCAAATCCACAATATCCAGAAAGAATAAAGGAGAAGAACATTACCAATAAGTTCTGTCTCAGAGGAATATGGGTGAGCCAGGGACAGAGAACATAGAGCCATCCTGGGATGGTGGGTGAAATCCAGGACTAACCTCAGAACAGCCTCAGAAGCTTTGACTTTCTGACAGGCAGGAGAGCAGTGCAGCAGGTGGGAAAGCTCCACCACGGTGGCTAGACATCAATCTGGTCAACTCCACTGGCACGGAAGACCAGGGTTGTATGGCCCATATTTTCAGCAGAGTCCCCTTGTTTCCAATTGAGAACTCCATCTCTGTGAGAGAAAGGGACTCTTCCCAGAATAAACAAGTAACAACTTCACTACCTTCCCCCACCATCACCACCCAGACTCAGGTGTCAGTAGCAGATGACTCTCAGTGCTGAATGAATAATAAGATAAACTAAATAGCCCAAGGGCCCAGCCCACATTGTCCAAAGATAATTCAGACCCTGCAGCTCCCTCCACTCCCTCCACCCCCCAGACCTGGTGAGTGAACCACAAATCAAGTTCACAAACACTCCAGAGAAAGCATGTAGCACTCCCTACTGCCCAGCCCACTTGGAGTTATAAAGTCCAAAGAGTAAAGCCTCTAGGGTTTTCAAAACAAAAGGTATGTGAACCACACAACCCCTTCCCCCAACAAAATATCCTAGAAAAATAAAGAAAGGGAAGCAGAAAGGGGGAGGGGACATTTAAAGTTACATCAAAAACAAAGACCCTAACTCAGAGAGAGCTAGAAATTCTGAGAAGAATATTAATTGGTCTCCACCTAAGACTTCTTAGAAGGTATCATGAAGGAATTTAAAAATCAATTGGAAAATTTGGGAAAAGAAACTCAAAGGAAAATTAACACCTTGCAACAAGTAAACAAATCTTTAGAAAATACAATTGGACAGGGTAGCTAGGTGACACAGTGGATAGAACACTGGCCCTGGAGACAGGAGTACCTGAGTTCAATCCCTGCCTCAGACACTTAATAATTACCTAGCTGTGTGGCCTTGAGCAAGCCATTTAACTGCATAGCTTGCAAAATAAAAAAAAGAAACCTAAAAAAACAAAGGAAATACAATTGGACAAATTTAAAAATAAAAGAATCCTCTCAAAATCTCAATTGGGAAAATAGAAAACTCCTTCAAAAATAGAATTAACTAATTAGAAAAGGAGTTGCAAAAGGTAAATAAAGAAAATTCTTCTCTTAAAAAAAAGACTATAATCTGTGGAAACTAATGACTTCATGCGACAACAAGAATTTGTTAAATGAAACTAAAAATAAAAAAATAGAAGAAAATGTAAAATACTTCATTGGTAAAATAATTGACCTCAAGAATAGATCCAAGAGAGACAACTTAAGAATCAATGGACTTCCATGAAACATTGAAGAGAAAATAAATTCTGGGTTCAATATTACAGAATTTAGTGAAGAAAAATTGCCCTGATATCAAGGAACCAGAGGGCAAAACAGTAATTGAAAGAATACATCATTCCCTTCTGGAAAGGGATCTCAAAATGAAAACAACAAGGAATATAGTGATCAAAATCCAGAACTATCAGATAAAAAAGGAAATCCCTAAGCAGCGAGAAAGAAACAATTTAGATAACAAGGAGTCCCACTAAGGATTACACAGGATTTGGCTGAATCAATATTAAAGGATTGAAGGGGCTGGAATGTGATATTCCATAAAAGCAAAGCATCTTGGAATGCAATCAAGAATTCATGATCCAGCAAAACTGAATCTTCTCTTCCAGGGAAATAGATGGACATTCAATGAAATAGTAGACTTGCAACTTTTCCTGATATAAAGACCATAGCTAAATAGAAAATTTGGACTTCAAACAGGAGACTCAAGAGACACATGAAAAGGTTAACAAAAAGGGAAAATAAAAAAAAACCTGCTACATGAAATGAGGAACCTGGCTATATTACCCACCTGGAAGAAAGATTCTCATAACTCTCAAGAATTCTATCCCAATTAGAGAGAATATACTTGGCAGAAGTAATGGACACTCATGTCTTATCTGTGATTCTGAAAGAATTATTTAAAAACAATATATCCTTAAAAAGTGGGTACAGTAAAGAGATGGGGATAAATCACATTACATAAAAAAGTGGGAAGGACCTATTGCAATAGAGAGGAAGAAGGGAGTAGGTGAGAACCACCTGAATTTTACTCTCTTCAGTTTTGTCTTAAAGTTAACAGAGATACACTCAAATAAGTTAAGAAACTTGTTTTATATTGCAATTTTTAAAAGGGGGAGGGGAGGAAAAGATGAACTAACAAAGGGAAGGCAAAAGAGAAGGAGAAAAAGTAAAGGGGAATGAAAGGGAGGGGGGATTGAATAGAAGGGTGCAAATACACTGAAGGTAGAGGTATTCAGAAACAAAATATTCGATGAAGTGAAAAAAGGGGGAAATACAAACAGAAAGAAGATAGCATGGAGTGCAATAAAGAGATTGTAATAACTTTGAATGTGAATGGGATGAACTCTCTCATAAAATGTAACTAAATGGCAGAATGGAATAAAAAACATATATCCCACAATATGCTGCTTAGAAGAAACTCATTTGAAATAGAAAAATACATGGAGAGTAAGGGTAAAAGTTTGGAGTAAAATACATTTTGCTTCAGCTAAAGTGAAAAAAAAAAAAAGCAGGAGCAGCAATTCTTAGCTTAGACAAAGCAGTTGCAAAAATAGATCTCATTAAAAGAGAAAAGGAAGGAAAATATATCCTCATAAGAGTTACTAAAGACAATGAATATATCTGTATGTACCAAGTGGTATAGCATCCAAATTCATAGAGATGAAGTTGAATGAGTTACAGGAAGACAGAGACAGCAAAACTCTCCTGGTAGGAGACCTCAGTCTCCTGATCTCAGATTAAGATAAATCTAACCATAAAATAAACAAGAAGGAAATTAATGAGGTGAATATAAAGTTTGAAAACCTAGATGTGATAGATTTTGGAGAAAATTAAGTGGGGTTAGAATGGAATATACTTTTGTTTTCAGCATTACAACACATATACATAAAAAGTGACCATGTACTGGGGCAGTAAAGCCTCATATTCAAATGAAGAAAGGCAAAAATTGTGAATACAACCTTCTTAGCTAATAATACAGTATAAATCACATGCAATAAAGGGCCATGGAGAGATAAACCTAAAGTTAATTTGAAATTAAGCAAACTCATTTAAGGAATGAGTGAATCAAACAACAAATTATAGAAAGAATTAATTTTTTTCATCCTATATCATGACAAGAATGAAACAACATACCAAAACCTATGTGATTCACTCAAAGTGGCTGTCAGGGGATATATTATATCTTTAAGTGCTTACATGAACAAATTAGAGAAAGAGGAAATCAAATGAACTAAACATGCAATTAAAAATTAAGGAAAGAACAAATTAAAAACTCCCAATTGAATATTAAATTCTGAATTCTAAATATTAAAGGAGAAATTAATGAAATGGAAAGCAAGAATACAATTGAAATAATAAATAAAACCTAGAGTTGCTTTTTTGAAAAAAAACAATCAAATTGACAAACTTTTAATTTGATTTAAAAAAAGAAGAAAACCAAATTTCTAGTATCTTAATTGAAAAAATAAACTCACCACCAATGAGGAGGAAATTAAAGTAATACTTCAGCATTATTTTTGCCCAACTATATGCCAATACATTTCATAATCTATGTGAAATGGATGAATATGTACAATAAAAAAACTTTCCCAGTAAATGAAGAGAAATGTAAGTAATGTAAGAAATGTAAGTAAATGAAGAGAAAATTAAATACCTAAATAACCTTATCTTAGAAAAAGAAATACAACAAGCCATTATTGAACTCCCTAAGATAAAATCTCCAAGGACAGCTGGATTCACAAGTTTATTCTATCAAACATTTAAGGAGCTATTAGTTCCAATTCTATATAAACTCTTTCAATAGATAGGTGAAGATGGAACTCTGCCTAACTCCTTCTATGACACCAATATAGTGCTGATAACTAAACCTGGAAGGGTTAAAAACAGAGAAAGAAAAATTATAGACCTAACACCCTGATGAATATAGATGCAAAAATTTTAAATAAAATCTTAGCAAAATGATTACAACAAGTTATCACTAGGATAATATATTATGACCAAATTGAATTTATTCCAAAAATGAAGAGTTGATTCAATATTAGGAAAACTGTTAATATAATTAACTATATCAATAAGAAACCTATCAGAATTCCAATGTTTATCTCAATAGATGGTGAAAAAGTCTTTGACAAAAATATATCATACATTCTTACTAAAAATACTAGAGAATGTAGGATGAAATGAATTTTCCTTAGAATTATTATCAGTATCCATAAGGATGTTTCCATTTTGCCCTGGCACTGGCATGGAGTTGTAGCAAATGTTGACGGAGACTTCCATAGCAAGCTCTACCAGGCTATCTTGAGGCCTTCTTAAAACATCAATAATAAAAAATATAGTCACAAATGCCCCAACCCTTTCCCAAGGTGTATTGATCACTAATCCAGAGAACAGCAATTCCACATTCTTATAGACAAAATAGAAGATCTTGGGGATCCTTATGTTTCCTCCTCCTCCTCCTCCATGAATGTGAGAGGTTGTAGTGGAAGAATGATGGGGGGACATAGTACTATCATCATCGAAATGTCTCATCCCATGATTGTGTCCTGGATTCATCTTCTTAGAAGAGGTTGGAAATTGATAGCAGAACACTCTGTCCTACATCCAGAGGCCACCACTTCCTCCTCTGAGATGTTTTCTTTCAGCCCCACATTTCTCAGAAATAGCAATTATTAAGACTCATAAGATAGATTTACAAGTGAATTATATTAAGCATTTAAGAAACAATTAATTGCAATTCTATGTACTCTTTAACAAAAGGTGAAGTTGGAGCTCTGCCTAACTCCTTCTACAAGATCAATATAGTGCTGATACCTAAACCAGGAAGCCTCAAAATAGAAAAAGAAAATTATGGACCTATTTCCCTGGTGAATATAGATGCAAAAACCTAAAATAAAATTCTAGGAAAATTATTTCAGCAAGTTATCACTAAGATAATACAATAAGATCAAGCAGCATTTATCCCAGGAAGGCAGGATTGGTTCAATATTAGAAAAATTGTTAATATAATTGATTTTATCTTTAACAAACATTTAAATCATATGATTATATCAATGGATGCTGAAAAACCTGTTGACAAGATACAATTCTCATTCCTACTAAAAACACTAGAGAGTGTAAGAATAAATGGATTGTTCCTTAGAATAATAAGCATTGTCTATCTGAAACAATCAACAAGGATTATATGCAATGTGGATAAGCTACAGCTATTCCCAGTAAGATCAGAGGTGAAACAAAGATTTCCATTACCCACACTACTCTTCAATACTGTATGAGAAATTTTAATTTCCAGCAATAAATGAAGAAAAAGAATGAAGGAATTAGAATTGGAAAGGGAAAGGAAAAACTCTACTTTTTGATTTGATGGTATACCTAGAGAATTCTAAAAATCATCTAAAAAACTACTAGGAACAATTAGCAACTTTATCAAAGTGGCAGGATATGAAATAAACCCTCAAAAATCCTAATATTTCTATATAAGACTAGCAAGATACAGCAGAAAGAGCTAAAAAGAGGAAACTCATTCAAAGTATCTTCAGACAATCGAAAATTCATGGGAGTCTATCTGGCAAGGCAGACCCAGAAACTTCATGAAAACAACTACAAACCACTTCTCATGCAAATAAAATCAGTTATAAATAACTAGGCAAATATCACCTGCTGAAGGGTTGACCAAGCTAATATAATAAAAATGACAACTCTACCTAAATTAAATGACTTATTTTGTGCCCTGTCTATTAAAATTCCAAAAAATATTTTAATGAGTTAGAAAAAAAACTGTAAGTAAATTCATATGGAGAAAGAAAAAGGCAAGAATTTCCAGGGATTTAATGAAAAAAGGGCAAAAGAAGGTGGCTTAACCCTATCAGATCTAAAATTACTTTACAAAGCATCATTTATCAAAACTGTCAAGTATTGCTAAAAAAACAGAGTGGTAGATCAGTGGAATAGACTAGGTGCAAAAGAAATAGCCGGAAATGTTATTAGTAATTTGCTGTTTTATAAACCTTAAAAATCCAGCTTTTGGGATTAAAAACTCTTTCTTCAATAAAATCTGTTGGGAAAATTGGAAGTTAGTATGGCAGAAACTTGTATTAGCCCAACATCTCACACCATATAGCAAGATAAGATCAAAATGGGGCAGGATTTAGACATAAAGGACAATATTATAGGCAAATTAGTAGATCAAGGAATAGTTTACTTATTAAATCTATGGAAAGAGTATATGACCAAGGAAGAGATGGGGAACATCATTAAAAACAAACTAATAAAATTTTGATTACATTAAATTAAAAAGCTTTTGAATAAACAAAACTACTTTAAAAAAGATAAGAAGAAATGTAATAAATTGGGCAACAATTTTTACAATTAATATTTCTGTCAAAGGACACATTCCAAAAATATATAGAGTACAGAGATCTGAATGAAATTTACTAAAAAGAAGGCAATCCATTCCCCCATTGGCAAATGGTCAAAGCATATGTAGAGGAAATTTACAGATGAGGAAATCAAAGTGATCCACATTCATATGAAATATTGCTTTATATATTTACTATTAAAACATCTCTGAGGTACCACCTCACACATCTCAGATCAGGCAATATTACCAGAAAGGGCTATGATCAGCATTGGAATGGATGTGGGAAATCTGATACACTAATACATTGTTGGTGGAGATGTGAATTCATCCAACATTTCTGGAGAGTAATTTGGTCATATGCCCAAAGTTCAATAAAAATGTGTATACCCTTAGACACAACAATACTACTGCTGGATCTGTACCATGAAGAAATAATGAAAAAGGGGAAAACAGTACTTGTACAAATATATTCATAGCATCTCTGTTTGTGGTGGCAAAGAAATGGAAAATGAGTAAATGTCCATAAATTGGGGAATGGCTGAACAGATTGTGGCATATGTACGTTATGGAAAACTATTTTTCTATTAGAAACCAGAAGAGATGGGAATTCAAAGATGCTTGATAGAATTTAAATGAATTGATACTGAGCAAGATGAGCAGGACCAGAAGAACATTATACACCCTAATAACAACATGACATTGATGATCAATCTTAATGGACTTGCTGATTTCAGCAGTGCAACAATCAGGGACAATTTGGATGTATCTACAATGGAGAATACTATCAATATCCCGAAAAAGAATTGTTAAGTTTCAACAGAGACAAAAGACTACTACCTCTAATTTTAAAATATAAAGCACACATTATCTTATTATGTAATTTTGCTATATCTTATCCATTATATCATTCATTTTTTTAAAGTTTTTACAAGGCAATGGGGTTCAGTGTCTTGCCCAAGGCCACAAAGCTAGGTAATTATTAAGTGTCTGAGGCCGAATTTGAACTCAGGTAATCCTGACTCCAGGGATGGTGTTCTATCCACTGTGCAACCTAGTTGCCCCCCATTATATTATTCTTAAAGATATGATTTCTCTCTCAACACATTCAGTTTTGATCAATATATAGCGTGGAAACAATGTAAAGACTATCGACTGTCTTCTCTCCAAAATGGGGGTAGGGAAGCATGATTGGGGGGAAATTGTAAAATTCAAAAATAAGTAAATTAAAATACTACTAGAAATAGCTAGCAACTTTAACAATGTTGCAGGATAAAAATAAACCCTCTTAAATCCTCAAAATTTCTATGAATTGCTAGAAAGATACAGCAGCAAGAGGTAGAAAGAGAAATCTCATTAAAAGTAAATTCAGACAATTTAAAATACTTGGGAGTTTACCTGCCAAGGAAGACTCAGAAACTCTGTGAAAACAACTACACAAAAAATCTGATATAAATAATATGACAAATTTCAACTGCTCTTGGATAAGCCAAACTAAGATAAAAAGGGTCATTCCTAACTAAATTAAACTACTTATTTAATGCCCTGCCAATCAAAATTCCAAAAATTTACTTTAATGAACTAGAAAAAAATTGAAAGTAAATTCATATTTGAAATAAAACATCAAGAATTTTGAGGGATTTAATGAAAAAAGAGCAAAAGAAGGTGACTTAGGCTTAGCAGAATTAAAATTATATTTTAAAGCATCAATCATTAAAACTGCCTGATATTGTTTAAAAAATTTCGTGGTGGACCAGTGGAATAAACTAGATGAAAAAGAAATAGCAGCAAATGATAATAGTAATTCTAGCTTTTGGGATAAAAAACTCTCTTTGGGATAAAAACCTCTCTTTTCAATAAAAACTGTTGGGAAATTTGGAAGTTATTATGGTAGCAACTTTAATTAGACCAACACCTCACATCCTATACCATGATAAAATCATAATGGATATTGCATTTAGATATAAAAGACAATATTATAAGCAAATTAGGAGATCAAGGAACAGTTTATCTGTCAGATCTCTGAAAGGGAAGTATTTTACGGCCAAGGAAGAGATTGAGGACATCATTAAAAACAAACTAGATTATTTTGACTACATTAAATTAAAAAAGTTTTGCACAGATAAAATCACTATAACCAAGATCAAGAGAAATGGAGTAAATTGGGAAATAATTTTTCAGCTAGCATTTCTGACAAAGAATTCATTTCTAAAATATATAGAGAACAGAGTGAAATTCATAGAAACAATAAACCCACATAACCCCATTTGCCTTGCAAAAAAAAACCTAAAAAAAAATAAAATGAACCCATTCTCCAATTGACAAATGGTCAAAGCATATGCAGAGGAAATTTACAGCGGAGGAAATCAAAGCAATACATTAACATATGAAAAATTTCTCTAAATCATTACTCATTAGAGAAATGCAAACTAAAGCATCTCTGAGGTATTACCTCATACCTCTCACACTGGCCAATATGGCCAGAAAGGAAAATGATCAATGTTGGAAGGGATGTGGGAAATCTGTGACATTAATACATTGTTGGTGGAACTGTGAACTCATTGAACCTTTCTGGAGGGCAGTTTGAAATTGTGCTGAAAAGGCAATAAAAATGTGCATGTCCTTTGATTCAGCAATGCCACTACTGGCTCTATACTCTGAAAAGATCATAAAAAGGAATAAAAACATCACTTGTACAAGAATGTTCATAGCAGCTCTGTTTAGGTGGCAAAGAATTAGAAATTGAAGGAATGTCCATCAATTGGGAAATGGCTGAACTAATTGTGATATATATATATATATATATATATATATATATATATATATATATATATATATATATGATGGAACTACATTGTTCTTTTAGAAACCAGTAGGGTGGGATGAGCAGAACCAGAACAACATATGTAGCATAACATCAACATGGGGTTGTTAATGGACTTGTTCATTTTTGCAGTGCAACCATCAGCGATAATTAAGGGTATCTGTATTGGATAGTTCCTTCTGTATCCAAAGAAAAAAATATGGAGTTTAAACAAAGACCAAAGACTATTAACTTTAATTTTTTTTAAAAGAGTTATATTATAGTGTAATTTTGCTATCTCTTATACTTTATATTTTCCTTAAGGATATGATTTCTCTCTCAACACATTCAATTTTGATCAGGGTATAGCATGGAAACAATGTAAAAACTACTGGACTGCCTTCTGTGGGGCACTGGGGGAGGGAAGCAAGATTGGAGAAAAATTGTAAAATTCAATGAAAAATTTTTAAAATTAAAACCTCCAAAACAAACAAAAAATATATACATTCCCTTTGACCCAGCCATTCCAATTCCAGGCCTATATCTGGAAGAAAAATTTTAAAAATGGAAACAGTCCTACATTTTTCAAAATATTCATAGAAGTTCATTTTATTGTGACAAATAATTCGAAATTGATGGATTGCCTATCAATTAGGGAATGATTAAATAATTTAAACAGTCAGACTCTAGAGAAGTGTGGAATGAATTACAGCATATAATGCTGAGCAAAGTGTGCAGAGCCAAGAGAACAATGTATTTATTAACCACAGCATTGTGAGGTGATCAATCTTGATGGTAGCTTTTCTCAGTAGTTAAGAGATATAGGACAACCATATTAGTCTGGTTATGGACAATGCTATCCCCAGCCAGAAAAAGTAAAACAAGCAAAAATCTGTCAGAATTTGATGAACATTATATTAACTTCTTCATAAAAAATCTCTTATGTACTTCTTTCCCTTAATCCTAATTTCTTTTACCAAAAATGACTAAGCTGCAAACTTGTTTAACACAAATCTGTACATATAATATTAACCTGAGTATTCACAACTGAGGGCAGGGGGTAAGATGGGAGAATACAAATTTTGTAATTTAAAAATATGCATCAGCATAAGGATGAAAGATTTATTTGCAATAATACGATACCAATAAAAAGAAACAAGCAAAAAATGGAATTAACCAAATGGAAAAGGAGATGTAAAAGCTAAATGGAGAAAATTCCTCTCTGAGCAATAGATTGAGATTAGTGGAAGCTAATGACTTTATGAGTCACTAAGAATCTAGTAAACAAAATTTTTAAAAAATAAAAAAAGAAGAAACTGTAAAATATCTTAATGATAAAACAACTGACAAAGAAAATGGATCCAGGAGAGACAATTTAAAAATCATAGGGTTAGGGGCAGGTAGGTGGCCCAATGGATAGAGCACAAGCCCACAAGTCAGGAGGACCTATGTTCAAATCTGTTCTCAGTCACTTAATAATTATCTAGCTATGTGGCTTTGGGCAAGCCACTTAACCCCATTTGCCTTGCCAAAAAGCAAAACAAAACAAAATATAACATAAACAATGAAATAATTTTAAAATTAAACCCTATCCATCAGGTGGCAAAGAATCTAAATTCTTAAAGCAGAAGGTAAATGAATTACAGGAAAACATAGACAACAAAACTCTACTGGTAGATGAAGTCAACCTGTTTCTCTCAGAATTAGAGAAATTTTAGCATAAGATAAGAAGGAAGTTAAGGAGACTATTACAATGTTAGCAAAATTAGATATGATAGACTTCTGGAGAAAATTAAATGGGGATAGACAGGGATATACATTTTTTCTGAAGTACATGGCACCTACACAAAAACTGGTTATGTATTAAACCATAAAAATCTCATAATAAAATCTCAAAAGGTTTAAATATTGAATCCTTTTCAGGTCACAATACAACAAAAATCATGTGCAATAAAGATTCATGGAGTGATAGACCTGAAACTGTAAACTAAATTTTCTCATTTTAAAGAACGAGTGGATCAAACAAAAAGTCATTTAAATAATTTATGATATCATCCAAGACAATGTGAATGACAAGACAACCTTCAAAAATTTTTAGCAGTTATTAGAGAAAAAATATTTGAAAATACTTCCATAAATAAAAAAAACTCAATGCAACTAAAAAGTTAAAGAACAAATTGAAAATCCCCAATTAAAAAGCAAATTAGAAATTCTGAAAATTACAGATGAAATTAACAAAATTGAAAGGAGGGAAACTATTGAGTTAATAATTAAAAACATAATTGGTTTTGTAAAAATAACACAAAAAATAGATAAAAATTTGGTTAAATTGATTTTTTAAAAAAGCAGCTATCCAAATTGCTAGAAATGAAAAAGTGAAGTCACCATCAATGAGGAGGAAATTAATGTAATAATTCAGAAACCATTTTGCAAAACTGTATGCCACCAAATTTGAAAATCTAAGTGAAACAGATGAATATTTACAAAAAATAAATTACCCAGGTAAGAAGAAAAGTAAATTAAATATTTAAACAATCCTATTTCAGAAAAAGTAAAGAAAATTAGATACTTCGATAAACATATTTCAGAAAAAAGAAAATCAATGAGCCTTCAATGAACTCCCTAAGAGAATAATTCCAGGACCAGATGAATTAATAAAAGAATTCTTTCAAATATTCAAGGAGTAATTGGTTCCAACTTTTTATAAATTGCTTCAAAAAGTAGGTTGAGGAATTATGCTTAATTTCTTCTATGTCAACAATATTGTATTGATACCTAAACCAGGTAGAGTTAAAATAAAGAAAGAAAATTATAGATAATTTTCCCTAATGAATATGAATTCATACATTTTAAGCAAAATATTGACAAAGTGGTTATAACAAGCTGTCACTAGCATTAAACACTATGATCAAGCAAGAATATCCAAGGAATTCAGGGTTCGTTCAATATTTGGAATGTTATCAGTATAAATGACTATATCAAGAACAAATTTAACAGAAATCATATGTCAATAGATCCTGAAAAAGCTTTAGAGAAAATACAGCACCCATTCCTACTAAAAACATGAGATCATATAGGAATAAATGGATTGCTTTTTAAAATGATAAGCAGTATCTATCTGAAATCATCAGTAAATATTATATGTGATGGGGATAAGATAGAAACATTGCCAATAAGATCTGGAATGAAACAAGGATATCTTTTATCACCACTATTAAACAATATTTTATAGAAATGCCAGATTTAGCATATAAGAGAAGAAAAATAAATTGATGGGGAAGAAGATCAAGATGGTGGTTTGAAGCTAACATAATCCTGGAGCTTTTCTCTACCAAAGATAAATGGAATCTCTTCACTGATATTAAAGCTAGAGATCCAACCAAGAAAAAGAGAAGACCCAAAGAAGTTTTCAATGATAGACATCACAGAAGATCTACAGTGAAGGTCTGTCTCTTTGGGTAAAAAGGGTAAATAAAGTAAAATGAGGTTTAACACAAAAGTCGTTAAAAAAGGGTTCAAAAGCTTGATAACAGCGTACATCTGGGAAGCAAGGTAGCAAGCCAGCAGGGCAAGTCCCAACCTCAAACAAAGTCTAAACCCTGGGAACACTGTGTCAAAAGATCGGACTGGGTGGGGAACAAACCATAGCATAGTCAGAACCTGGACACTAGAAGGAAATAAACCTCTGCATAGTCCAGGCCTGGGCAGCATAGATAACAACTTGTCCAAGGAAAAGTCAGAGTTTAGACTTCAGTTCCAGAATAAAAGGCTTAGATCTATACTCCCTATACCCTAGGAGCAGAGTTCAACAATAAAAATGAGCAAAAAAGGTAATTCCTTCTATGTCAGCAATATTGTAATGATACTTTTGTCCTTCATATTCCATGAAGACCACAACATTAGGGAGTCACTCCCTATGTCAAGTAGAAAAATTCAATTTGAGTGAGGGGGTGCTGTGATAAGTCGCCATTCTTACTTTCTCCTCCATAGCCATCTAGGTACAATTGCCAGATATGAAGCAGGATACTTGAAGTTAACCCTGAATGCAAGGAAATCAGGGTTAAGTGACTTGCCCAAGGTCACACAGCTAATAAGAGTCAAGTTCCTGAGGTTGATAATAAAAATACCATGTAAGAAGAAGTAATCAGTGAAATTTGCTGACAGGGGAAGTCTCAAAAGCTTCTATGAATTGGACTCAAATCCCATAGAAGAATTTTAAAAAGATTTAAAAAAAAAACAAAGAAGAGAGGAAGAAGGAAAATGGAAAAAAAGAAATGAGAATCATGCAGGAAAATTATGAAAAATTGATCAATCAAAGAAATCAACTCTTTTGAAAGTAAAAATAACCACCTATAAAATGAATGCAGTTTTTCAAAATCAAAATTAACCAACTGAAACAGGAAACACATAAGATAATTGAATAACATAAAACCTTAAAAATTAGAATTGAACAAATTGATGCTAATCTATGAGACTACAAGTTTCCATCAAACAAAATAAGGAGCCTGAAAAAATTGAAGAAAACCTAAAATACCTCTTACAAAAAACAAATGACCTGGAAAACAGATCCAGGATAGAGAATAAGCCAATTGTCAGAAGTAAAGTTAATGATGGTAATCATGAAATAATTTTGAATTTGACTTCTTTTAGAAAGGCCTCATTTCTCAAATATATAGAGAACTGAGTCAAATTTATTTTAAAAAGTCATTCCATAATTGCTAAATGATAAAAATATTTGAATATTTTTCAGATGAAGTAATAAAAGTTGTATAAACTATATGTAAAGAAAATTTACTATCTCCCCAATGATTGCAGAAATGCAGGTTGGAACAATTTTGTGTTACTATCATATATATTAGGTTGACTGATGGTACAAAAAAAGGAAATGGATGTACATAATACACTTTTGGTGGAGTTGAATCATTGGAGTATTTTAGAACTCTGACTAAAGGACTATAGAATTGTGCATATCCTTTGACATAGCAATATCACAACTAGGCCTGTGTCCCAAAAGAGGAAAACATAGGAAAAAAAAACCCTATATGTACAAATATATTTATAGCATTTCTTTTTGGATCTCAAAAAAAGTTGTTCTTCATGTTGTTGTCCATTGTTCTTGAAGAAGACCATGACATCAAGTGAATAATGTTATGTCACTCATATAATTTGGATTAAAATGAGATATTGTAGAACGACATCATTCTCACTATCTTGTCCTGAATCATCTACCTAGTGACCTGTTATATCAGAAACAGAATGGCTTGTGTACATCTAGAAATAATGATAGACTTTGGCCTTTTAAATGTAGGACTTTCCCATAACACCAAAGAACTTTGGTAATACTTCATCAGGCTTAGGGGGTTTTGAATTAACATTCTGTCAAAGTTCCACAAGCCCTTTGGAGCTTCCTCTGATCAGATAGTTTTCATGCTAGGTGAGAAATCTTCATCAGGAGGAAAAATCCATTGTAAAGAGCTAGGGTCCCACTATTAGTAGGTGACCAATCTTCATCAGTAGAATAAGAATTATCAAACCTATCTCATGAGGACCTATTCTATTCAGTTTTGCAACCATGGTTCCACCAGAACCCAAAGATTTTGGCTTCCCAGAAGCCATCTAATGGGTCATGGGAATAAGGATGCTGGATTGTTAGTCAGCATTATTTATGATTGGAACTATGATGGTATCTGATCTTCAGATATCTGACTTTCATTCTTGATTAATGAAAACATGCAAATTGAGTATATCCAGATTGGTTAAGATGAGGAAAAAGGGAAAATGATAAATTTTGGAGAGGTTGTGGAAGTATTGGTACATTAATGCAATGCTGGTGGAATGGTGGAGTTGTTAATGGATCCAACCATTCTGGAGAGCAATATGGAATTATGTCCAAAGAGCAATACAATTATTCATTTCCTTTGACGAAGCAATTCCAATTCTAGGCTATATCCAGAAGAAATCATAAAAATAGGAAAAGTCCCACATATTCCAAAAAAAATCATGGCAATTTATTTTTGTAGAGGCAAAGAGTTGGAAACTGAGAGGATGCCCATCAGGCAATGACTGACCAAGGTATGGTGCATGAATGCAATGGAATACTATTGTTCTATAAGAAACCATAAACTGTGAAAACGTTAAAACTATTTTCTCCTAGAATTTGGTTAGTCCTAGTCTCTTGATAAATTTCAAGATTGTTACAGCAATCTTAACTCTCCAGGATAAGTGAGGGCAATAATCCAACTCATCATTATCAACTCTGAACTCTTGAGGGCCATAAACCCTTCTAATAACATTTATTAGATGGTTTTTGAATTATTATCAGCATTTCTTGGGTAAGACAATATAAATTTGTGGGCTAGTCCAGTTCATCTCTTTTGAAGTCATAAATGCCTTGCCTCTATTTTTGAAAGATGCATTATTTTTGAAATCTTTAGATAAATTACTAAATGCTTTTATTAGTGACTTAATGCATGATTAGTTTAAATTTCTGAACATAAACCATCCACTTTATTAAATGATAAAGATACATTTTGTTAATTGTAATATGGGCAGAAAAAGTTGAATAAAAGAAGGAAATAGTAAATAGAAAGCAATCGGTAATATAGAAAAATATGCTATTTAAAATAATGTATAGTTGAAGAGAAAATAAAAAAGATCTAAATTGTTCAAATTATAGTTTCCATGGTCCTTTTTTTAAAAAATTTTCTTCTACTTCTAAAATATTCTAAAATATTTTCAAAGAACATATACTGTTATATTTTCCTTAACATTTTTTATCTTACTGTTCCTTAAAATTACTATTCCTAAACATTCTAAATCCTGCTAATGTCAAATTTGTATAATATTGTGCTTTGCAATAATTATCATGCTATAAAATTGCCTGCTATTCTGAAAGAACTGATAACCCTTTCTCATAATATTGATGCATGCTCTCATTGTTCTTATAAAGACAAATGACTCAAAATATCCTTTTAAATTTCAAAAATATTTTTAGGCACATTGCCTTATTTCTGTTACTTATGAATTCTACAACATGTTTTTTTAATTTTTCATAGATGAGGAAACTGAGTTTCATTGAGATTATGATTTCCCACAGTCACATAACCAATAAGAAATCAAAACATGCTTTGAATATGTCTAACACTATGTCTAACACTGTACCCACTACAAACTGATATCTTTGATAGTATAATGATAGTATAAAACAAGTCTATATCAATTTATGGATGATTCTTTTTTTTTAGCTTTTTGCAAGGCAAATGGGGTTAAGTGGCTTGTCCAAGGCCACACAGCTAGGCAGTTATTAAGTGTCTTATACCAGATTTGAACCCAGGTACTCCTGCCTCCAGGGCCAGTGCTTTATCCACTGCACCACCTAGCCACCCCATGGATGATTCTTTAAGTAATTTTAGGCTGACGTTCTCTTGTTCATCATGAAAAAGCTCTGCATAACAAATTTGGTTTTCTATCCTTGAACCAATACTCAAGTAGTGAAGGTTATATAGAGATGGGAATTTAATATATTTAAAAACTTATTAAGGAACCAGTATATACTAAGTACAAGAGAAGACATAGAAGGTTCAAAAGTGAAATATCTACTGTACTGGAGTGAGAGTTTAGAAGGATAACTTAACAATATACCATTATCTCCAATTTCTGGAATGATCTTCCTCTTTAAAACTCCCTCTGAAATTACAATTGCCGTTAAGTTTCTTCTCAAGTGATTACTCCATCTCCATCACCATATTCCTTGTATTTATTTTGTTCAACTTATGTTTGAACAAGTCTTACTAATAGAATGTAAGCTACTTGATGAAAGGGAAAGTTTGAATTATACATTTGCATACTCAAACCATAGGAAAATTTCGAATCTACTCATTGAATTTGTGTTTGTGTATATTAATATTTTATAAGAATATTCATCTCTTCAGTGCTTTAAAATTATCTAGCATCAAAATTGAGAAGATTACCATGGGAAAAATCTTGAAGTTTTAAACATTTTTATCAGGAGTAATTATTACAAAAAGGCAGTATGAAAAGAAGAGCTGCAAATTTAAATTCAGAGGCCCTAAACTTAATATCAACCAGCTCTGCAATAATGACATCAACCATAGTTAAATCCCTTAATTTTCATGAACTTTAGTTTCTTCCCCTGTGAAATTATTGGACTAGATCATCCCTGCAGTATCAAACAGCTCCAAATCCTATCAACTTGATTTATGATGAGAGAGAAATAGTACCTTTTGAATGATTAATAGACCCTTTCTTAGAGAAGATTTTAGAAGCTGATTCCCTTAATTAATATTACTCTACTCTAGTTATTGGCTCTTTCTTAAAGCAAAAAGTTGATAAAATTAACTGAACTGGAAATCAAAACTGTCTTTGGACAGTAGGACCACATCCTGCTCAATGGTTTAGAATAGCATTTATTAAAAGGAGTTAGGAACAGTCTTACTTTACTCATAATTTGTTCATCTCAATAGGATTGAATACATAGAAAGTCAATTTGCAAGCTACTAAAATGTTATACTAATAAACATTGAAGACTATGGATTATAGGTTATCACTTCTTCCTTTAAGGTAAATAATCATAATTTTATATATAAAATTCCTTATATATGGGAAAGACATAGAAAACTTATTGTTAATAGATATCTAGTGCCCTTGTATTATCTATTTAAATAGTTATGGAAAGTTATATTTGGTGAAATCAATAATTTGATCAAATAAATTAGGACTCCAGAAGGAAGATGTTTCCTCTGCATTTGATAGAAACTAGTTATAACTGACACTGGAAAGTAGATATTCACAAATAATTTTTGCCACTGCGAAAATTTGATACTCTCAAATAAAATTAATGTATTATATAATCCCATAGGATTCAAACTTGAATTCCATGTAGGAAGCAAAGTAATTGGAGTAAGTTGCATGATTTTTCAGTTTCCCCTATTGAAATAAAAAGTATATTAGAAACTGCATGAACAAAATGGAGTATGGAAGTAAGCCTCAGAGTTTCCAAAGGATTTGTGAATTCAACATGTGTGTTCTCTCCAATGCCACCTATCACAACCCATCATTGTCTGTCCATTTTAAGGATTACTCCTTTATAATATCATTAAATTACCCAAATTCCATTTTCAACCTTCGTGGGACCTAGTGAAAGTCTATAAGCCTCAATACACCCATAGATCTTCATTAAATACATTAATTTCTTCCTAATCCAAACCCTCTTAATGAGCAATTTTAATTCTATTCTATATTCTACTATTATAGATGATATAATGAATGAATTGCTAATCCTGGAGCCAAGCTATAATTTCCATTTCATTTCACTCTTACAGGGGGTGATGGGTAAATCTTTTTTTCTCTTTGACCTATAGTTGTGATTTTTTTTTGAAATATTGTATCCAAACTTTTCTTTGTTCACAGTTTTTAGTTGACTGATAATTTTTAGATTGTTTCTCAATGACCTATTTTTAGGATAATTGTTTTCAATAGTACATACCTAACATAGCTTCTATTTTGATTTCATTGCAGTATTTTTTGCTATCTTATATGGTCATTGCATTTTGTTGGATTTCAGTTAGGTGATGACTTTGGTTTCCTTGTCTGAGACTGTTGGAAAACTGAAAAACTGTTTGACAGAAACTAGGTATAGAGCATCTTCTCACACTATATTCCAAGATATTGTCAAAAGGAGTACATGATTTAGGCATATGCAAATTAGGAGACGACAAAATAATTTATTTGTATATCGAAAGAAAATTAAATACCTATCTCCCTGATGAATATAGATGCAAAAATCTTAAATAAAATCTTAGCAAAAGGATTTCAACAAGTTATCAATTGGATAATACATTATGATCAAGTAGGATTTTCCCAGAAATGTGGAGTTGGTTCAATATTAGGAAAACTGTTAGTATAATTCATTCTGTCAATACAAACCTATCAGAAATCATATGATTATATCAATAGATGGTGAAGATCTTTTGACAAAATACAGCACCTATTCCTACTAAAAGCATTAGAGAGTGTAGGAATAAATGGATTGTTCCTTACAATAATAAGCAGTATCTATCTGAAACCATCAACAAGCATTATATGCAATGAAGATAGGCTAAATGCATTCCCAATAACATCAGGGATAAAACAACGATGCCCATTATCACCACTACTATTCAATATTGTACTAGAACTGTTAGCTTCAGCAATAAGATAAGAAAAAGAAATTGAAGGAATTTGGGAAGAGACAAAACTCCTACTCTTTGCAGATAACATGATGGTATGTCTAGAGAACCCAAAAAATCATCTAAAAAAATTACTAGACATAAATAGCAACTTGAGCAAAGATGCAGGATATGAAATAAACTCTCCTAAATCCTCAACATTTCTATATATGGTTAGCAAGATACAGGAGAAAGAGTTAGAAAGAGAAATCCCAATTAAAATAACCTCAGACAATATAAAATACCTGGGAGTCTAAGAGCAAAAGCAGTCTCAGAAACTTTTTGAACACAATTCCAAAACACTTCTCACAAAAATAAAATGACATTTAAATAACTGGACAAACATTAACTGTTCATGGATAGATCAAGGTAATATAAAAAAATGACAATTTTATCAAAACTAATCTACTTGTTTAGTGCCCTAGCAATCAAAATTCCCCCCATAAAACACACCACTTTAATGAGTTAGAAAAAAATTGTTAGTAAATTCATATGGGAGAACAAAAAGTCAAGAATTTCCAGGGATTCAATGAAAAAAAAGTACAAAAGAAGGCGGCTTAGCCTTACCTTATCTAAAATTATATTATAAAGCATCAGTAATAAAAACTGTCTGATATTGGATAAGAAATAGAGTAGTAGACCAGTGGAATAGACTAGATACAATAGCAGGAATTGAATATAGTAATCTGCTGTTTGATAAACCCAGAGAGTTCAGATACTGGAATAAAACTCTGTCTTCAATAAAGACTGTTGGGAAAATTGGAAGTTAGTTTGGAACAAACTTGGATTAGACCAACACCTCACACCCTATACCAAGATAAGATTAAAATGGATACAGGATTTAGACCAAAAAAATAACAATATTATAAGCAAACTAGAAGATCAAAGAGTAGTATACCTGTCTGATTTATGGAAAGAAAAGCAGTTTATGACCAAGTAAGAAATGGAGAACATAATCAAAAACTAACTAGATAATTTTGATTGCATTAAATTAAAAAGCTTTTGCACTGACAAAACCACTGTAACCAAAATCAAAAGAAATGTAGTCAAGGAAACAATTTTTACAACTAGTATTTGTGACAAAGGACTCATTTGTAAAATATACAGAGAACTGAATCAAATTTTCAAAAAAAACCCCATTTCCCAATTGACAAATGGTCAAAGGATATGCAAAGGCAATTTACAGTTGAGGAAATCAAAGTAATCAGTAGTCATATGAAAAATTGCTCTAAATCATTACTTATTAGAGAAACTACCTCACAACTCTCAGACTTGGCAATATAACCAGAAAGGATAATGACCAATGTTGGAGGGGATGTGAGAAATCTAGGACACCAATTCATTGTTGGTGGATCTGTGAATTTATCCAACCTTTCTGTTGAGCAATTTGGAATTATACCCAAATGGCAACAAAAATGTGCATACCCTTTGATCCAGCAATACCACTACTGGGTCTGTACCCTGAAGAGATTATGAAAAAATGGTAAAAACATCATTTGTACCAAGATATTTAAAGCAGCACTATTTGTGGTGGAAAAAAAATTAGAAATTAAGTGAATGTGGAATCAGGGAATGGAATAACAAATGGGGTTTATGTATGTCATGAAATACTATTTTTCTATTACAAACCAATAGGGATGGGAATTCAGGGAAGCCTGAAAGGCTTTGTATGAACTGATGCTGAATGAGATGAGCAGAACCAGAAACACATTGTACACCCTAAGAGTAAAACAGATGTGATGATCATCTTTGATAGACTTGTTTATTCTGTCAGTGCAGCCATCAGGGACAAAGACTTTTTCCTTCAATTTAGAAAAAAATTATCTTATTATGCAGTTTTGCTATCTCTCATACTTTATTTTTCTTCCTTATGATTATGATTTCTCTCTATACACATACAACTTAGATCATGTATAATATGGAAACAATATAAAGACTAACAGACTGCCTTCTTTGGGGGGTGGGAGGAGAGAAACAAGAATGGGAGACAGTGGCAGCTAGGTGGTGCAGTGCATAGAGCACTGGCCCTGGACTCAGGAGTACCTCAGTTCTGACCTCAGACACTTAATAATTCCCTAGCTGTGTGGCCTTGGAAAAAGTCACTTAACTCCATTGCTTTGCAAAAACAAAAAAAAATAATGGGGGGGAAATTGTAAAGCCCAAAATAAATAAAATCTTTCTTTAAAAAAATCATCAAGTATAGATCTGAGAATGGAATTCTATGGGCTTTCTGTTGCCTCTACAATTAAATAGAATGTTTTCTGCCTATCTTTTAACTCAATTTGAAGCCAGTTGATCTTTCTATTCAAAGTGTGCATTGTTCCTCCTCCTGATCCATGTGATCCAGCCAGACTGCCTTTTGTTCTACTCATATAACCATGTCTCACATCTCCATGTCTTTTAAGTTATTACTTCACCAGTTCTACATAAAAGAATTCCTCTCTTCCATTAAGAGATAACAGTAACATTTTTTTCAAGAAGCCATTCCTGATCCTCCCAAATGTTAATACCCTCTCTCAGCTACCTCATATCTATATATTATGTTTTTATTATTTTCATATTTACCTGTTATCTCTTCCATTACTTAAATGCCTTAAGAATAAGTATTGTTTCAATATCTATACTTACATGCTGATACCTAATCCAGTACTTGATATATAGGAGATACTTCAAAAAGAGCCATTGATTTATTTATAATTTTTCCAAGATTTTGGATGCAAAGAAGAAAAGATATATAGAAATATAGCTTTAGGGAATATTTTAATTAATTTTTATATTTGATTAATATTTTATTAATTCTTCCCTAAAAAAGGGATGATGATATATACAAGAATTCAGTGGTTGGGGATTATGAGGACATGATTTATTTTATTTACTTTTTTCATCTTTATGTACAAGTATATTTTTATGTTACAAAATTTCCTTCCACCCTCTATTCCAACCTCACTCTCCCAGGGGTGAACAGTCAAGTTAACATTGTAAATACATACTTTTGAAAAACATTTTTTAGTCATTTTCAGTATGAGGAATTAGGATTAAGGGAAAGAGATACATGAGAGATAATTTTTACAAAGTTTTCTTTAGGTTCTGAAGGGTTTTTTTTGTTTAATTTTTCTTCCTCTGGATGGGGATAACATTGTTCACAGCTAGTCTAATACAGTTGTCCTAACTCTCTGAACTGCTGAGAGGAGCTACTTCCATCAATCCTGATCATCATACAATGATGTTGTTAATATGTACATGGTTCTCTTGGTTCTTTTCCCTTCACTCAGCATCTGATCTTATAACTCATTCCATGCTTCTCTAGAGTCTGACCATTTATGGTTTCTTATAGAATAATAATATTCTATGTGTGCATGTACCATGATTTGTTTAGTCATTCTCCAATTGATGAGCAGAGGGAATGAATTCTAAAAGTCAATAAGAATTGAGATGGTGGTACTTTTCTAATGGATACATTTGGAAATTTTATCCTTATACAATGCTAAAAATAAGGAGTAAAATGTTGATTGTTAGCTTTTGTCTTCAAGAATTGTGAGAAATAATTCTTGTATATTGGTTCCCATGCTTTCTGGAATAATTGGAAGGAAGAGCAGGGTATTACATTGTTGTCCAAGACATTTTCCATTGTAGATATATTCCACAAGTGATGTCCTTCAAAAATATATTTCTCTGGAGAAGTCAGATTTGCATCATAGAACTATTTTTATAGTATTCAATCCAAAAAGGTAGACTACCATGACCTTGAAAATTACCTTTAATTATTATTGTCTGTATGTGGATGTGTCAACTAAAGTTATGCAAAAGTATGGTTTGTTCTCTCTTATCAAAATAAATATTATATTACCTAGGTTTCTTATAATTGCTTTTTTGAAGTAATTTAGAGTATGAAGATACATCAAGGGCAATCTAGTTGAATTCTGTCTTATTGATAAGACAACAAAATACACAGTAATTTTGTCTTAGCCATTCACAGATGTAGTTACCATTACAATTCACTTAATATTCCATGCCCTATGTCTCGAGTCAAATCTTTCCACAGTGCCTTAATAACTTCCTTTAAGTAAATTTAAGTAAACTTTTGTCCTTCTAAAATTATCAATACACATTCTATTTCTAATATAATTAGGGATTGAAAGATCACCTTAATTAAGTGTTATCCTAAATTTTGCTTCAAGGTTAAGTTCAAAATAATCTTATAATGTTAAAATTTTAATGGCAGAGGAAGTGACAGCTTTTAGAGGCTTAAAAAATAGAAAACTATGAACCAATACAATATATTGACAATAAAGAGAAAAGTGGAAAAATTATTCCCAAAGTGTATCTTTCCACTAACTAAAGTGGCTCCATGGTAAGTCTTTAAAAGAGTATGGTATTCAGTGTCAATTATGAAAATGAGTACATTCTTAAAACATACTCATGTGCTCAGAATTTAACTTAATCAGTCCAGAATTATTGGACATTAAACAGAGGAATGAAGGGGAAATAAGATACTTTGTTGTTTTTGTGCATTTTTTTCCTCCTTCAACCCTTACTCTTCTGTAATCCTGATTTTTGAGAGAATTCCATGGCTCAGTTCAGATGAATGAAAGTAGTGTTGCCTGTTAGGTAGAACATGACCTGGGAGTCAGGAAGAACATAATGCTACTCTTATCTTTGAAATATACTTGCCTTGTGACCTTGGAGAAGTCATTTAAATTTTCAATATGCCAGAATTTCTCTAAAACTAAGATCCAGAATTGTTTTGGTTGTGCATTAGTAGAGGAGTTTCCTTACTGGGATTTCTCTTTACTAGCAACATCATAGATCTAGACAAAAAATAATCTAGATGATGGCAAAATATTTAATGAAGAAGAAAACATTAACCATACGAGGTATTCAATATACACAGGAGACATTTAATAAGTACATATGCATGTAATGAAAATCAGTTATCAGTATATTTGCTCAAATTTAATATCTTGCAATTCTGTTTTTCAATATCTCAGAATAACTTGTTGAATGATGCACATTAAAAAAGAAGGAAAAACTTCAAATTTCCTTTTACTTAAATACATATTAACATAATGGATATATAATCACAATGCTTAGGATAAATATCATTTGTTTTTAAACACAAGACAGTTTTGGGAGTACAATTCTGTAACATGCCAATATGATGAATCCTTTCACTGTGGAGTATCAAAAATCCTAAATGCTTAATGGCTTTAAAAAAGTTTATTATTTACTTCTGTAAATTATAAATAATTCACATTTCCATCAAACAAGCATTATTGTTGACATAGGTCAATTTCTTGGATAGGAATATAAAAGCAAACATAATAGTATTAATTAACTTGAAGTCCTTAAAAGTCTTTAAAAAAGGATATTCAAAAGCTCACTCTTAAAGCCCTGTAATTAGTGATATTTTTCAGTTAAATAGTATCACAAATAGAAAATTATTGGATTTTTTTTTCCTGTTTGGTTTGTTTTTGTTTCTGTAAGGCAATGAGGTTAAGTGATGTGCCCAAGTTTACACAGATAAGTAAGTATTAAGTGTCTGAGGCCATATCTGTACTCATGTTCTCCTGACTCCAGGGTTGGTGCACTATCCACTGAGCCATTTATCTAACTGCTTCTATATTGGATGTGTTTTAGCCTGAAAGGCATCATTACAAAATTTCTGATTATTCCCTGACAGTTGAAAGAAAATTGTTACAAAACTAATGTGGCAGACACTCAGCTATGTCTTGAATAGCCCAATTTATATAAATGAACTTCCTAGACTTAACTGATTTTTCCATAAATTAGGAAATGGAGAATACAATGACTAAAAGGATACCAGAGAGATTTCTAATATCTAACAAGATATATCAGGATGCAGAATTCAGAAATTCAACCGCTTAGCCATAGTTGAACTCCCCAGTGAATGTCTGGAATCTTTCTTTTTCATTCATTTTGAGAAGTTTTAATATCATTTTTAACATTTTTCTTATTTTTTTCAATTTCATGCACATTCATATTTTTAAACCATTATCTATTTTTAATGACTTTTAAAGATATCATTCATCTTAAAATAAAAATTATTCCATCATATAAGGTCTGTTTAAAGAAATGAACAATGTTTTAAAATCTAGAAACCCTTACAACATAATTCTTTTATGTTCCCTTTTAAAAATTAATTTGTGTAATATCATAAATTTCTAAAGTGAATATGCTGAAATCACTATTAGATGAGGGAATTATCTCAATATATGAAGAGAAGGGTTTATCTATACCTATTTAATGTAGCATTTGACATCATTCAAATAAAGTTTTTTGCAATCTTTTGCCTCATAGTTATTTATTTGAAATGAAATAGTCAGAATAAGCAGGGGTTTTTTAAAACTTAAAATAGAAAGGATAAAGGTATTTCAGAGTATGAAACTTTAGAATGTTTATGTCTTTAGACTTAAACTGTACCCAGGTATGACTTCCCTAAGAAGGACATTTCTTATTTAGGCTGTTCCACTTGTACTTAGCAAACAACAAAATCAATTTATGTGAAGTCCTGACTTAAAATGATAGTTTTCAAACTCAAATTAACTCAGACTTAAATCATAGCGTGACCAACTAATGCTTGGAGAGACTTTAGAAGACTCAAGTACCATTTCTCACTTTTCAGATAATAAAATTTCAGCTGAGAAAGAATCAAC
The DNA here is from genome assembly GCF_037893015.1 of Macrotis lagotis. NCBI lineage: Eukaryota > Metazoa > Chordata > Mammalia > Peramelemorphia > Peramelidae > Macrotis > Macrotis lagotis. The sequence goes on along the minus strand of NC_133666.1, from coordinate 231,070,420 downwards.
AATTTACTTTGGGTCAGCAAACTAGTGTGTGATTATGAGATAGGATTTGAAATCAAATCTTCTTGATGTTAAAGTTAAATCTCTAAATACTAGGTCACTTATCTGCCATATATATACTACTGCCAGGAATATATATATATATATATATATATATATATATATATATATATATATTATATTAGTCACTCTGTGAGATTCTGATTGAAATGAAATGTATGTGTTGTGTGTGTCTGAAGTGGCAGTGGGCAAGAGGATGTAGGTAGAAGCTTCTTTCATTGTAGAGTTAATTTCAAATGTTTGGGAAATCAAGTATTTAGTCTGAACACAAAGAATTGAAAATTTTGTAGTGGTGATATATAGTCTATGGTCATTAATGAAATAAAAATATTTAAAATCAATAAGGTATGAATTTTGTTCATAAATTATGAAGTTTTTCCCTAATCCCAAACTTAGGATACTGTCCCAAAGCATAATATCAGATGTTTAGGTGATTTAGAATAATACTTTTATCTTTAGGTCTAGGAGCATACCTGTGAAGAAAAATTAAAGGATGATCACCTCCATCACTGTTCTCTGTCTTTGAATAACTTCACTTGGAGTAAATCGGAATGAAAAATAGTAAATTTTTTTAAAAACAAAAGTAATGCTACTTGTTATTATTTTTCACAGAAGTAAATCTGAAAGTATGGGAGAGATCATTGTATTGTATCATTGTATCATTGATCATTGTATTAAAAGTAGGATTGCGTGATTCTTTTCCCAAAGCAAATATGTGCTCAGTAGCTAGCAATTCATGAAGCTTCAGTACATTCTTAATTAAAAATCTTCTAAGGACCTGTGTCTTCCTGGAATCTCCAATAACTCATTAACTGGCAATATATTTTCAATAGTTGTCTTCAAGTTCTAATATGCAAATAGGTATGGGATGCAGAGGTGTGAGAAAAGGATGATTAATATATAATACTGAGTAAGTCTAAAAAGCAAGATTTAATAATGAGCAGGTTAATATCTTAGTTATGCAAAATTCGCAAAATGGAGGGTTTATATTCTTATATATAAATAATCAAACATGGACCAATTTGATCAGTGAAAAACATATTGACCCAAAAAGTGATTAGAATAAAAAAATATGAGTTCAGGTTAAAATATATTTTTTCTTTGACAAATCAGAGAATGCATTGGAAAATGCATAAAATATTTTAAGATTTTTAATGACATGATATAAAGCTTAGAGTGATAAATGATCAATGTTATCTAATACTATGGAAATAAGAGAGTCATTTGGCAATACCATTATGTGAGAATTTTGCAGAGAAAGATTGTGCTATTTAAAGGCAAATCCCTTCTCCATTTCAACAGTCTAAAGCTTTTCCAGTATTCTGTCTCCTCTTTCTTCCCAACTCAGAGTGCATAGAGTGAGTGTCAGAGTCATCAATTCTATATCAAATCTTTTCCTATGACAGTTGCTGAAGGAATGTATCAGGTTCCCCAGCACAATATACTTTTGCTCCATTAATTGTAAGCCTGTTATTTATTTCATTTATCATGACACACTAGTCTAAAGAATCTTTGAGATGACAAACTTCCCTAATCAGCTCAAAAGGATATTTCTGCTGCTTTTCAGAAAACTTGAAAACCATGAATACAACAGTCAAAAGGAAATGTCCTCCTCCTCGTTGTTTTAAGTGCCTATCAGGGCTGAGAGGAGACACTAGAACATCCTCTTTCATAATTATATTATGTGCAAGTCAGTTGTGTTCATTTCAGTATATATACTGATAAGTGCACGAAAGTATAACTATTTTACCATAACAATTCCAATCTCATCTTAATTCAAGTGTAATTAATATAAAGAGAGAGAAATTATTTAATCTGGACCACTCATTGATTGGTAATTACAAGAGGTGGTTCAAATATAATTATGTTGAGTTGTATAGATATATCTATCTATTTATCTATCTGCACATATAATACAAAATAACAAAATACAGTGTAATTAATTTTATCGGGGCTAGAGCATCAGAAATAAAGTTATGCTCTGGTGCATGTTTCCAATATGGTATAGATGGCACATTCACCTAAGAAATGAAAGTAAGAAACCATAAAATTATTAGAAATTCAATTCAGCCAATTTATGAGAAACTGATAATACTCTAAGATAAACTTACTACTGAGTTCTTTAATTACAATGGATTTGAGCACAATAAACTATTCTACTTGATGTGTCGGATATGATAGGGTCAAAAAAATTCTTCTCCTAATTTGCTTTTACCTTCTATAAGACACTAGTGCTTTCTTTTCTGATTATATATGAAATAGAGCTTTTTTGTGTCATGGATGCATTCTAATTACCCTTGAAGATTTCCTAGATCTATTATTTGATATGGTACAGAGAAATATAAAAGAAAGAAGGGAAAAAAAGCTAATGAGTTTAATACAAAATTTACATTTTTCTAATCTGATAAATCTTAAATAGCGTTTATATACTTTAATATTCAAACATCTACTAAATTCAGAAAATACAGATTACATGAAATCAAGCACGGTAATACTGGAATGTTCATCTCTTGAATAATAGGTCAGAAAATAACTATTTATAATGTAGGTGTGCTTGAATGTATACAAAACAAATATATGTATTTGTATATATTATGAAATTCTGAAGATTACAGAGAAACATGGGGAAACATGAGCATTTTTAAATTATATGAAGGAAGTTCACAATAATGTAAACAGTAAGAGTAATAGCTGAAGGAAAGGAACAATGCAAAACTACTATGTAATAAGGAAGATCAAGCTTTACCTGAAGGAGATGAGAATATCTTGAGAATATTTAACTTTTTCCTTTCTTTTTAGAGTGAGTGAACATAATAAAACTATTTATGGGTGATAATCAATTTTTCTATTTCATTAGCTCATATTTGTCTTAAAGCATATTTCACTTATTAACAAATTCCTGTTGTTAAAATACGATATTCGACTCTTGGTTTGTGTTAAGAGAAATATTGTCCTAATTAAGATTATTGACACTTATATTCCTTACTTATTTCTCAAGGAAGGTCAGCCAATTCTCAACATAGTCAATTCTCCCAGAAAATCCCAGTTTTTCAACTCACGCTCTCTTCTCCCTTTCAAGGAAGTTTTACAAAATATTGTTGTATCTTTTAAAGTTATTTTAGAAAAATAACTCCATCCATAAAGACATAATCTGAGTAAAATGCTTTACAATAAAACTGGACAACATTATTTTTTTAATATATCATTTGTTTTATTTAGTATTTTTCCCATTACATGCAATTATAATTTTACCATTCATTTTCAAAACTTTGAGTTCCAATTTCTCTCTCCCTTCCTCCAACCCAACTCCCCTCATTGAGAAGGCACACAATTTTATATAGGTTATATATTTGTAGTCAATCAAAGCATTTCCAAAGTAGTTATATTGTGAAAGAAAATATAGACATAAATTGATAAAAATAATGTTAAAAAAGCATGCTTCAATCTATACTCACATAACATCAATTTTTTCCTCTGGTGAAATTTTTCATCATAAATCCTTGAGATTTGTCTTGGAATATAGTATTGCTGAGATTGCTAAATTATTTACAACTAATCATCTTACAATATTGCTGTTGCTTTATTCACAACATATTTAATTTTGCATTGGTTCATATAAGTCTTTCCAGATTTTTCTTAGAGGACTGCTTTCATTTCTTATAGCAGAAAAGGATTTCTTCATAGTCATATTTCATAATTTGTTCAACCATTTCCCAATGATGAGAATTCCCTCAATATCCAATTCTTTGTCACTAGAAAATAACTCTATAAATATTTCTATATATATGTAGGTCTTTTTTTTACTTGTGTATATTCTGTTTTTTAGGTTAAAGATTTAGTTATGGTATTCCTAGGACATACGATATGCATGCTTTTATACTTCTTATGCCATATATTTACAAATTACTCTACAGAATGGTTTAATCAATTCATGTTTGTTTTTCATTTTCAAGGAGGATCATCAGGGATATGATGCCATGAAAAGCACACAAATTCAATTTGAGTGAGGGAGTGCTGTGGTAAGTCACCAACCTCACTTTTCTCTTCCAGAACCATTTAGAATCAGTGTCCATATATGAATCATGATGACTGGCAATTGCCCAAGTTCCAAGAAAATCAGTTTTAAATGACTTGTCCAAGATCACACAGCTAATAAGTGGCAAGTATCTGATGCTGGATTCTTCCTGACTCCAAGGTTAGTGCTCTATCCATGATGTCAATTCATAACTTCACCAACAATGAATTTTTCCCACATTGTCCAACATTTGTCCTTTTCCTTTCTTGTCCTCTAAGCATCATTACTTTTTTTTTACGAAGGAGATAGATACTCATCAGTTGAAGAATTGGATAAATTAATATATATATATATATATGTATATGTATATATGTGTGTGTGTGTGTGTGTGTATGCATGTAATAGAATAGTATAATGTCCTAAGATAAAGCAAATGTGAAGAATTCAAATTAGGAAAATACTTGTATGAATTCATGAACAGTAAAGTAAACAGACAACAAAGAGTAGTTCTCAAACTGTGCACAATAACATAAAACAAAATAACATTAACATATCAGTGCACTAACTCCAGTACTCTCCAGTTTTGACCTGAAGTAGACATGGTAGCAAAATCATCAATAAACTTTTGATGGAGAAACAGCAAGACCAGCAACTTTCGAATCACTACAATCAAAAACGAAATAGGGAAGGTAAGAGTGATGGATATGCCTATAATCTCACTGGGGTGCAGGACAAGGCTTTATTTCACAAATTCTCTACTGATATCCACTTGCCAGTCACAGTTTCAAGTTGCAGAGGAATGCTTGCCATCACAAGGGAGCCCTGAAGATAAGATTACTTTTAATCCTAAAGAAGGAATGACACACCTATTTCCAGATTATAGCACCTTGGAGTTAGGAGAAATTGCCATAACAGCAAAACGTGTTCTGAAAATGGGAGTACTAAAAAATCCAAAGCTTAGAAGAATGATCCCTAATTCCACTCCAACTGCAGGAGCAAAGAACAACTTTAACAAAAACTTCAAAGGAAGAAAATAAGCTGAAAAATAAATGACAAAAAAAGAACCAAACCATAAAAAGAAGTTATAGTGACAGATCAAGACAAAATGTCAGAAAAGATAATGATATAAAAATAGGAATAAGCAAAGCCTTAAAGAAAATAAAAGTGAATTAAATGTATGTCCCAAAAGAATCTCTAGAAGAGCTAAAATTATTTTTAAAATTAAATATAAGTGGAAGAGGACAAAAGAAATGAGAACAGTGAAAGAAAATTATTAAAATATGATATTCAGCCTGGTAGAAGAGACACATAAATACTTATGAAAATAACAATATTTAAAAATATATTACAATTTCAGTGTTGCATGCAACTCCTTTAAAAACATATTTTTTCAAATGTAAAAAGAAGTACACAATAAAATAATTTTTCTCATTGGAGAAAATGATAATTTCATTTTACCAAAAAGAAAAGCAATGACTTTATGAGATATCAAGAGACAATATAATCAAAATAATTTTTTAAAATGGGAAAATGAGTAATTTTAATCAGAAAAACAACTCACCTGGAAAACTGATCAAAGAGAGATAATTTAAAATTTTGTGGGGGAGGCAATGGGGACATGAAAGATACTACCAAATAAAAGTGAATTTAGACATCTTATTTCAAAAAATTATCAAGGAAAATTGACACTATATCCTATATGCAGAGAGCAAACTACAAATGAAAGAAAATGATAATACTACCAAAATTAAATCTCTCCCAGGGCAGTAGTATAGTGCTTCAAGTAGTCAGAAAGGAGCCATTCAATGCAGTCAAAAGCAGGATCATGTAAAATTCCACAGGTACAACTTTAAAAAATAGAGGGTTAGGAATATGATATTCCAGAAAGCAAAGGATATAGGATTATCACCAATAATAACCTGCCCAGGAAAACATGAATGAATGAAATTAAGAATAGGAATTTCAAGCATTCTTGAAGAGAAGACAAGCTCTGAATAGTACATTTGGCATTCAAATACAAGATTCAAGAGAAACATAAAAAGGCAGACATGAAAGAGAAATCCTAAGGGACTCAATAAAACTAAACAGTTTGGATTTTTCTATGTAGAGATGACAAATAGATCTACTAAGAACTTTATGATTATTGGGGTAGTTAGGAGAGTTCTCTACTAAGTTGATCTTCTAGGTTTATATTTTATAAGTAGATAAATGATTAAAAGGGGTGAATTGGAAGAAGAGGAAAAGAAAAAAGAATTAGGGAAATCACCTCATACAAAAGAGGAAAACAAGGAAGAATTTTTTCAGTGGAGAATAAAAAAGGAGATAAGATAAGGTTTGAACCTTACTTTCATCTGAATTTTTTCAAAAAAGAAAGCATACAGATATATCTTATCTAAGAGTGAAGTAGGTGTTAAAGGAACTAGAAAAAAAAAGAGTAAGTATTATAAAATAGAAGTCTAATTAAGGGGGGACGGCATCAGTGTTAAAAAGTAAAATGAACTATTGTGGAGGATGAGAGTAAAATGAGGGAAGACTGAAACAGAAGAATATGAGATGGAGGAGAATGTACAACTATTAATCACTACTATGATCTGTAATGAAATGAATTCACCTTGACCTGATAATTCTGGAAGTTGACAAAAGTAATCCTTGGAATCTTCTTTGTGGGTTCACTTTCAGGAAAATATGGGTCGATTTTTTCAAAACTTTTTTCCCCTCTGGTACAAGGATATCAGGTTGGTTCAGGCCTTTTTCTTCTTTTTTTTTGGATCATTACCTTCAGTTAGTCCAATAATTCATTTTAATTTTTAAGAAGACAATGGGGTTAAGTAACTTGTCCAAGGTCACACAGCTATGTAATTAAGTGTTTGAGACTGGATTTGAACTCAACTCCTCTTGCCCCCAGAGCTGGTGATCTATCCATTGCTCCACTTAGCAGTCCCCCAATAATTCTCAAATGATCTCTCCTGGATCTATTTTACTGATCAATTCCTTTTTGAATGAAATATTTTATATTTTCTTCTTCTTTTTCATTTTATTTTATTTTATTTGATGTGTGTGTGTGTGTGTGTGTGTGTGTGTTTGTGTGTGTTAAAGTGTCTAAAGATTAGTCAAAGTTGGAGGAATTAGGCCAAGGGGAAAAGAATGAAGACCATGGGACAGGAAAGAAAAACACAAGAATAATTTTTTTTAGAGGAAAAAGTGTTTCTTCAGATTGTAGATTTTTTTCTTTGTTTGCTTTCCATTTTTTCTTCCTCTGGATATAGAAAGCATTGTCTATAACCCATCTCCCACAGTTTTCCTATCTCTCTGAACTACAGAGAGAAACTGCATACATCAAGTTGATCAATTCATAATGTTATTGTTAATGTGTAAAATGTGCTCTTTTTCTGGTTCTCTTTGTTTAGTCTCAATTCCTGAAATCCATTCCATGCTTCTCTAGAGCAGGATCATTTATGATTTCTTAAAGCACTATAGTACTCCTTATTGTTCATACACCATTACTTGTTTAGTCATTCCCCAATGATGGAAATGACTCAATTTCCAATAATATATATCACAGAAATAACAGATTTAAACAATTGGACAAATATCAAGTTAATATAATAAAAATAGCAAGTCTAACAAAATTCAATATTTTATTAAATGCCATATCAATGCAATGATAAAAAACTACTTTTTTGAGAGAAAAATATATTAACAAAATTCATTTGGAAGGATAAAATTTGTTCAAGACTATCAATGTAATTAATGAAAAAAATGCAATGGATGATACCATATCTAATATTATATTATAAAAGAGCAGTCATAAAAGCTGTTTGTTACTTACAGAGCATTACAGTGCTTGATCAGGGGAACAAAAGAAATTGCAGTAAATGGCTATAGTAATATACACTCTTTTATAAACCCAAAGAATACAGTTTCTGGGACAAGAAATCACTCATTAACAAAAAAATGCTGGGAAAACTAGAAAATAATATGGCAGAAACTGGCATAAAACAATATTTCACAAAATAACTTGAAATGAATATCAGATTAAGACTTAAAATGATGCCATTAACCAGTTTGGAGAACAATTGTTTATGTGTCAAATGTCTGGAAAGGAAATAGTTTGTGACTAAAGGAAAGTTAAAGAACATTCTAAATGTAAAATAGATATTATTTATTACATTAAAATGTTTTTACACAAATAAAACAAATACAACCAATATTAGATGGAATACAGTAAGTTGAGAAAAATGCTATTGATAAATGACTCACTTCCAAATTTTATATGAAGCTGAAGCAAATTAATAAAAAACAAGTCATTCCCCAATGAACAGACAAAAGACATGAACAAGCAATTCTCAAATGAAGAAATTAAAGCTATCTCTAGTAATATGAAAAAATAATCTAAATCATTATTAATTAGAAAAATATAAATTAAAATAATTCTAAAGTATCACCAATCAGATAGGTCAATATGAGAATATATATATATATATATATATATATATATATATATATATATATATATATATATGTACATATGTGTGTGTGTGTGTGTGTGTGTGTGTGTGTGTGTGTGTGTATGAAATGATCAATGTTGGAGGAAGGGGCTAACTGTGACCCTAATAAATTGTTGGTGGATTTGTTAACTGATTCCACCTCTCTGGAAACCAATTTAGAACTATGTTCAAAGGGGAATAAAGCTGTGCATACCCTCAGATGCAGCAATACCATTACTAGGTCAGTATCCCCAAGAGATTACATGAAAAGTATTTAAAAAGCCCACATGTAAAAATATTTATATTAGCTATTTTTGTAGTGGTAATGAATTGGAAATTGAGGGAATGCTCTTCTATTGTGGAATGGAAGAATAAATTGTGGTTTATTAAGGATAAGATGGAATACTATTATTCTGTAAGAAATTATGAAGGGTACAGACTTCAGAAAAATCTGAAGACTTACATTCACTGATGCTGAATGAAGTGAGCAGAATCAGAAGATTGTACAATCTAACAACATTGTATGATGATCAACTATGATAGATTTGCTTCTGTCAGCAGTAAAATAATAACGATTCTAATTTGTGGAATTATTGTAACAAATTACAAAATTATTGGGAGCAAGAAAGATTAAATATCTAAGAGTAACAATTAGAGTAAAACAAAACTTAGCACTTATTTTTTAAGTTTTTGCAAGGCAAATGGAGTTAAGTAGCGTGCCCAAGGCCACACAGCTAGGTAATTTTTAAGTGTCCAAGACTGGATTTGAACCCAGGTACTCCTGACTCCAGCGCTCGTGCTTTATCCACTGCACCACCTAGCCACCCCAAAACTTAGCATTTTCAACTCTGAACAACTAGAAAGCTTTGAATATTTTGAATATGATATTCCAGGAAACAAGGGAGTTTACATTGCAAACCAGAAAACAGATCATATTCCTTCAGGGAAAATGATAGATATTCAATGATATTGGAGACATTCAAACTTTTCCTGAGGAAAAGGCCTGAGGCAAATAGAAGATCTGATCTTTAAGAATGAAGAGAAACATAAAAAAGGCAAAAAATGTTAAGGTAAGAAAATTGCTATTCTATAAGGTGAAACTATTTACTTCCATAAAATAGAATATTACTTTTTATTTTTTTTATTTTTTGAAAGGCAATGGTTTTGGCAAAGACTTGGAATTTGAGGGGATACTCATCAATTGGGGAATGGCTAAATAAGTTATGATAACATCAATACTATGGAATGCTATAGTTTTATAAGGAAGCTTAAATGGTCGGACTGTAGAGAAAAATGGAATGACTTACAGTATCTGATGCTAAGCTAAGGGAGTAGAACCAAGAGTACAATGTCCACATTAACAGCAACATTGTGAGATGAACAACCCTGATGGAAGCAGCTGCTCTCAGCAGGTCAGAGAGCTAGGACAACTGTGTTAGACTGGCTATGGACAATGTTATCTCTATCCAGAGGAAGGACAAAACAAAACAAAACAAAACAGACACACACACACACACACACACACACACACACACACACACAATCAACAACTCTTCAGAATGTGATGAACACTTTATAAAAATTATCTCTTTTGTATCTCTTTGCCTTAATATGGATTCCTTATACCAAAAAATAACTATTCAATAAACATACTTATCAAAAAATATGTATGTACAATGCTAACTTGACTGTTTGCCACTGAGGGGAGAGGAGTGGGAAGGGAGGGTGGAAGGAAATTTTGTAACTGAAAAATATACATGTGCATATGGATGAAAATTATTAAATATTTAATTTTAAAAACAGAAAGGCAATGGTGTTAAGTGACTAGCCCCAGGTCACACATCTAGTCAATTATTAATTGTCTGAAACGGAATTTGAATTCTGGTCCTCCCGACTCCAGGGCCAATGCACTATACACTTTGCAACCAGCTGCCCCAATAATATTAATCTTGTCACTCTACAGATCAGGTAGAAGGGGTATACATAAACAGAGGGTAAAGTTATTAGTTTACTTTTATGTTATGATATAAAAATTTAATAAATAAAAATGATTACACTGGGCATATGGAAGAAGGGGAGGTAAAATGTGGTAAATTATATTACATGAAAAAAGAGACCTTTTACAATATAGGGAAAGAAATGAGGACAAGTGAGACCTTACTTTCATCGGATTCGGCTCAAAGAAGTAACAATAAACACAACAGTTGACTTCAGAAATTTATCCCATTCTATTTGGAAATTAAGAAGATAAAGGGGGAAAGGGAAAAGGAAAGGGAAGAATAAAGGGAGATCAGACATTAGTTAAAAGTGGGGAAAGAAAAGGGAAGAGTGTACATAGAAGTGAGGGAAGATTGAAGAGGGTGATAGTCAGAAGTAAACACTAGCAAGGAGGGACAGGGTGAAAGGAGAGAGAAAATTTTCACTAGGGAGAAAATGATAATCATAATCATAACTGTGAATGGAATGGAATGAACTCTCCAATAAAAAGGAAACAGATAGAATGGACTAGAAAAGACAATCCTGCAAAATTTGTCTAAAAGAAGCACTTATTTACAGAGTAAATGTAAAATGCTGAATCTCAAGAAAAGCAAAACCAAAAAGAACTGTATTTAAAAGATAAGGGGAAAATTCACATTAAACATATATGCACCAAATAGTATTGCATTTAAATACTTAGAGAAGTTCAGTAATGTAAAGGAACAAATTAAATGCAAAACTATATTAATAGAGAACCTGAATATCTTATAAACAGAACTAGATAAATTTAATCATAAAATAAACAAGAAAGAATTAAGGTGATAAATTTAATTTTAGAAAAGTTAAACATGTAAGACCTTTGAAGAAAATTTAATCGAGATAGAAAGGAATAACACTTTTTTTAAAATCAAAATTTTACACTTACACAAAAAAAATTAACCATGTATTAGGGCTTTAAAAAACTCACAATCAAATACAGAAAGGGAGAAATTCTAAATGCATCCCTTTTCTATCATGATGCAGTAAAATAATATGCAAAAGACCGTCTGGGAAAGATTGATTAAATTTAATTTTGGGGGCTGGGGGGTAGAGTCAAGTTGGCAGAGTGAATGCAGGGTCTTCTCTAAGTTTTTCCCCCAAACTGCTCCAAATACCTTTAAATAATAACTCTAAGCAAAACAAGAGTGGCAAAACTCCAAAAAGACTGAGTGAAAAAATTTCCAGCTCAAGACAATTTGGAAGATCTGCAGGAAGGGTCTTTTGCAGGGAGGATAGAAGGGATCCACTGTGCAGCCTAGACTGTGCCTGAGGAAATCAGTTCCAGTCATCCAGGAAATACAAGGTACCTGGGTCTGTGGTGGCAATGGAGTTTTCTCAGACCAAGGATTATCAAGAACAACTTATAAAGTTATCAGGAAAACTCGGTTGCAGTACCTGAGAGTGAAGAACAGTCCAGCACTGGTCTCAGCAGTGCAAACCCAGTTCCAATGAACCAGGAGTAGATTTCACACGTCACATCCACAGCACACAGTCCATGAAGAGAGGAGGATTGGGGGAGATTGTAGGAATCTCTTTGCTAGCATCGTGAGAGGACTTTACTGCTTTTCCCAAATTCAGATCTAGATCACAGCCTAGGACCTCAATCCCCCACAAGAGGAACAGAAGCAAAACAGAGCTTATTGCCTAAGTGGACTGGTAATCCTCCTCACAGTCCCCAGGTAGAAAGGAAGTTTTATGGTTATCCTCAGTCCAGAGCACAAGCCATGAAAATAGTCATACCCTCTCAGAAGACCTTGGTGGAATTGAAAACTTGCAGGTTCCTGAAGGTAGCTATGAAGGCAAAAATCATCAAAAGCTTGTCACAGTGCATCCTCTATGCTGGAACCAAAATTTCACTTTGAAAAAGAGTTAAAAATCAAGTCATAGACAGAGGAAATGAGAAAACAACAGAAGAAAAAGAAATTTGCCAATGGACAATTGTTGTGGTCATATGGAAGAGCAAAATACATACTCCAAAGTTTCCAAGAAAAATAAGAATTTATTTTAGATCATGAAAGATTTCAAAAAAACTTTTGAAAATCAAGTTAGGAAGGTAGATGCAAAATGGGTGAGAAATGAGAATGATACAGGAAAGTCATAAAAAGTGAGTCAACACCTTGGTGCAGGAGAAACAAAAAATTACTGAAGAAAATAGCATCTTAAAATACAGAGTGTACCAAATGGGAAAAAAAAAGTGATCCAAAAGGCCAATGAGAAGAATGCCCTAAAAAATAAAAATTTTCTAAATGTAAAATGACAGAAAAGCTCTCTGAAAAAGTGATTCCTTAAAATATAGAATGGAGTAAAAGGAAGCTAGTGACTTTGTAAAAAAATTAAGAAAGAATATGACATCCAAAAGAATGAAAAACCTAGAAGAAAATTTAAAATATCTCATTGAAAAAGTAACTGACCTGGAAAACAGATTCAGGAGAGAGAATGTAAAAATTATTGTACTACCCAAAAACCATGACTAAAAAAAGAACCTAGATATCATTTTTTCAACGAATTAGGAAGGAAAACTGCCTTGATATTCTAAAAGTATAGGGCAAAATATAAATAGAAAAAAAAACACAAATCATCTCCTGAAAGAGAAAAATAAAAACTGCCAGGAAAATTATAGTCAAATTTCATAACTATCAAGTAAAGTATAAAACAATACAAGCAACAAGACAGAAAAACATGAATATCATGGAAGTACAGGCAGGATAACACAAGATTTACCAGCTTCTACAGTAAGGAAATATAGGGCTTGCAATATGTTATCCTCAAAGTCAAAAGAATTTGGATTACAACGAAGAATCAACTACCCAGCAAAACCTAACATAATCTTTCAGGAGAGAGATGGACATTCAATGAAATAGGGGATTTTCAAATGTTTTCTGTTTTTTCAAGTACAAAATTCAAATGAAGCAAAGAAAAGTTAGTCAGGAAAGGTAAATCTTAAGGTATGTAATGATGTTGAAATGCTTATATTTCTATTTGGGAAGATGATACTGTTCATTCATATGAACTTTCATATTTATTAGAATTAGAAGGAGGATATATAGACAAGGCAGAGGTGTGAGTTGAAATTAAAGATATACTCTATTAAAAAAGTGGATTTAAAGGGTGAGGGAGGAATGTTAGGTGAAAGGGAAAGGAGAGATAGACTGGGGTAAGTTATTTTACTTAAAAGAGGTGAGAAAAACTTTTACAATTGAACCCCAGGAGAGAAGAAATGAGTGAGCACTACTTTCATTGGAGTTGGCTCAAATAGGGAATAAAATATACACTCAATTGGTTATGGAATCCTCTCATATCCTAAAAAAAGTAATAGAGGAAAGGGATGGGAGAAAGGGAGTGGGGGTGGGTGGGAAGAGATGATAGGAGAGAGTGAAGATTGTGGGAGGGTATAGTCAGATGTCAAACACTTTTAAGAAGATAGAAAGATAGGGGCAGCTAGGTGGCGTAGTGGATAATGCACGGGCCCTGGAGTCAGGAGTACCTGGCTTCAAATCCGGTCTCAGACACTTAATAATTACCTAGCTGTGTGGCCTTGGGCAAGCCACTTAACTCCGTTTGCCTTGCAAAAAGAAAACCTAAAAGAAAAAAGAAGATAGAAAGATAGAAAAAATGATAGGAAGAATGTGTGGGGGTGTGGGGAATAGAACGAAGGGCAATAGAGTTAATACTAGTAACTGTGTGAAAAAATATTGAAACAAGTTACTCTGATAAAGACTTAATTTTTCAAAGCTAGAAAAGAAAGTAAATTTTTTAAAATTTCCAAGCAAGGATTTATATGATAAATTGTATGTAGCAGATGTAAACAAAATACGATTGAACAAAGTTCATTGAATTTAGGAGCTATATTATATAAAACTTGCAAAGAGAACAAAGCATTATTTAGGGAATAGGTGGCTAATGCATATTTTATTTTTTGGTACTTAAAGATTTTATTTATTTTGAGTTTTACAATTTTCCCCCAATCTTACTTTCCTTCACCCACTCTACATAGAATGCAACTTGCCAATATTTACATTGTTTCCGTGGTATACATTGATCCAAATTGAATGTGATGAGAGGGAAATCATATCCTTAAGGAAGGAACATAAAGTATAAGAGATAGAAATATCAGAAAATAAGACATCTTTATTCAAACTCCACAGTTCTTTCTCTGGATACAGATGTTATTCTCCATTGCAAACAGCCCCAAATTGTCCCTGATTGTCATAATGATAGAATAAGCAAGTCCATCAAGGTTGATCATCGCCCCCATATTGCTGTTAGGGTGTACAGTGTTTTTCTGGTTCTGCTCATCTCACTCAACATCTGTTCATGCAAATCCCTCCAGGCTTCCCTGAGTTTGCATCCCTACAGGTTTCTAATAGAACAATAGTGTTTCATAACATACATATGCCACAGTTTGCTAAGCCATTCCCCAATTGAAGATCATTTACTTGATCTCCAATTCTTTGAAAATACAAACAGGCCTGCTATGAATATTTTTGTACAAGTGATGTTTTTACCCTTTCTCATCATCTCTTCAGGGTATAGACCCAGTAGTGGTATTGCTGGATCAAAAGGTATGCAAATTTTTTTCCTATTGGATGTAGTTACAAATTGCTCTCCAGAAAGTTTGGATGAGTTTACAGCTCCACCAACAATATAATAGTGTCCCAGATTTCCCACAACCATTCCAAAAATGATCATTTTCCTTTTTGGTCATATTGGCCAGGCTGAGAGGTATGAGGTGGTGCTTCAGAGAAACTTAAATTTGCATTTCTCTAATACATAATGATTTAAAGGAATTTTTCTTATGACAATGGATTGCTTTGATCTCCTCTTCTGTAATTTGCCTTTCTATATCTTTGTCCATTTGTCATTTGGGGAATTTTTTTTAAATTTGACTCACTTATCTGTATATTTCAGAAAGGAGTCCTTTTTCAGAAATATCAATTCTAGAGATTGTTTCCGAGTTTACTACTTTTCTTTTGACATTTGTTATAGTGTGTTATAATGGTTTTGTGCAAAAGCTTTTTAATTTAATGTAAACAAAATCATCTAGTTTGTTTTTAATGATGTTGTTCATCTCTTCTTTAGTCATAAACTGTTTCCCTCTCCATAGATCTGACAGGCAAACTAGTCCTTGATCTTCTAATTTGCTTATAATATCGTTTTTTTATGTCTAAATTCTGTATCCATTTGGATCTTGTGTTGATATAATGTGTGAGGTGTTGGTCTAATCTAAGTATCTTCCATACTAACTTCTGATTTTCCTCAACAGTTGTTATTAAAGAGAGAATTTTTATCCCAATAGCTGGACTCTTTGTGTTTATCAATCAGCAGTTTACTATAATTGTTTCCTGTTATTTCACATAGTGTGTTTCACTGGTCCACCACTCTATTTCTTAGCCAATAACAGACAGTTTTGAAGACTGATGCTTTATAATATATTTTTCGATTAAGTAGGGCAAAGTCACCTTCTTTTGCACTTTTATTCATTGAATCCCTGGAAATTCTTGCCTTTTTATTTCTCCATATAAATTTACCTTACAACTTTTTCTAGTACATTAAAGCAATTTTTTGGAATTTTGATTGGTAGGGCACTAAACAGGTAGTTTGGTTTTGGTTGAATTGTCATTTTTATCATATTAGCATGACTTATCAGTGAGCAGTTCATGTTTTCCCAGTTATTTAAATCTGAGGTTATTTGTGTGAGAAGTGTTTTGTAATTGTTTTCAAAAAAGTTTCTGAGTCTGCCTTGGCAGATAGACTCCCAGGTATTTTATATTGTTTGAGGGTACTTTGAATCAGATTTCTCTTTCTGGCACTTCCTGCTGTATCTTGCTAGTCATATATAGAAAAGTTGAGAATTTATAAGGGTATTTCTTTTGTTAAGGTTTTCTTTTGCTAGGCAATGGGGTTAAGTGGTTTTCCCAAGGCCACACAGCTAGGTAATTATTAAGTATCTGAGGCAGGATTTGAACTCAGGTACTCCTGATTCCAGGGCTGGTGCTCTATCCAGTATCACCTAGCCACCCCGGTATTTCTGTTGTTTCTTAAGAAAGATTTTATTTATTTTGAGTTTTACAATTTATCCCTTTATTCCTGCTTCCCTCCCCCCAACTCCCATGGAAGGCTGTCTGTTAGTCTTTACATTGTTTCTGAGGTATACACTGATCCATATTGAAAGTGGTGAGAAAGAAGTCATATTCTTAAGGAAGAAAAATTAAGTATAAGAAATAGCAAAATTACATAATGAGATAACTTTTTTCTCTCTTTTCAAACTCCAAATTTCTTTCTCTGGATGGTATTCTCCATTTCAGATAGCCCAGTATTGTCCCTGATTGTTGCACTGATGGAATGAGAAAGTCCATCAAGGTGGATCATCACGCCCATGTTGCTGTTAGCGTGTACAAGGTTTTTCTGGTTCTACTCATCTTCCTCAGCATCAGTCCATGCAAGTCCTTCCAGGCTTCCCTGAATTCCCATCCCTCCTGGTTTCTAACAAAACAATAGTGTTCCATCACATACATATACCACACTTTGTTAAGCTATTCCTCAATTGAAGGATATTCACTTAATTTCCAATTCTTTGCCACTACAAATATGGCTGCTATGAATATTTTTGTACAAGTGAACAAAGCCTATATGGTTTTCAAAAGCAAACATCTGAGAGTCAGACCCTCCCCCAAAACAAGATCCTGGAAAAATAAAGAAAAAAATAGTGGAAAGGGGGTCCCATGAAGAAATATTTAGAAGGACCAGATGCTAATCCAGTGAAATCTAGAACTTCTGAGGAAAATATTAATTGGTCTTTAGTCTAGAAAAAATTCCTAGAAGAAATCTGGAAGGAGTTTAAAAGTCAATTGGAAAATTGGGAAAAGAAACTCAAGAAAAAATTAACATGTTGCAAGAGACAATTAATATCTCCAGCAATAAAAAAAAGTCCTTGGAAAATACAACTGGACAAATACAAAATGAGAATAATTCTCTCAGAAGATCACTTGCTCAAATGCAAAAAGAAAATAATTTTCTCAAATCAACAATTATGCAAATGCAAAATGAAAGTAATTCTCTCAAAACTACACTTGGGAAAATGGAAAAACTTCTTCAAAAATAGAATTGACCAATTGGAAAAGTAGTTGCAAAAGGAAAATGAAAAAATTTATCTCTTAAAAAAAAAAGTAGATCAAATTTATAAAAAAAAATGAGAACCATTCCCCAACTGATAAATGATCCAGAGATAAGAAGAGTTCTAAGATGAAGTTATCAATACAATTTATTCAAATCATTTTTAAAATAATTCCAAGTCACTAGCTACTTTTTAAAAACATTATATTTACTCCTGGGAGGGGGGGGGAGAGCCAAGGTGACAGCATGAAGGCATCATTTCCTGGGAACTCCTTTCTCCCCCAAACTCCAAAAAATTAACAAATGATGGCTCTAACCAAAATTTAGAGGGGCAGAAACTACAGAAAGACTGAGTGATACATTTTTCCCACTCCAAGATAACTTAGAATTTCTGTGGGCAAGGTATGTTTCACCAGGACCATGGGTTGACCAAAAAAGCCACAGCTCAGCCCAGCCCAGCCCAGAGGTCACCCACAACAGCTTGAAGGGGAGGGGAGAGAATTCTGCTCCACCAGAATGAATGTGGAGTGAGGAACACCGGCAACATAATCTGAAGTAAGAATCTGGAGAAAACAGGATGCACCCCCAGACATGGTAAGGGAAGACTGCAGAGATTTCTCTGCTCTCCCTCATGGTAGGACTCTACTGCAAGCCTACACCTAGATCCAGGTTGCAGTTTGGGCTTCCATACTAAGTAACCAGTCAGGATTCCGCCAATAGTCTCAGGAAAGAGGGAAGTATGGGGCCTATCTACATATCAAAGCACTGGCAAGAGAACATAAGACCTTGGAGGAATAAAGGTCCCAGTGGAGTGTCCCAAAAGAAAAACAACACAAAGCCTTGGAAGTGCTGTCTTGGGCTGAGGAAATGAGTTACCAACAGAAAAAGAATCTGACCATAGAGAATTACTTTAGTCACATGGAAGATCAAAACACATACTCAGATGATGACAAAATGGAAACTTCCATATCCAAAACCTCCAAGACAAATAGAAAATGGGATCAGATTATGGAGCAACTCAAAAAAGACTTTGAAAAGCAATTAAGGGAGGGTGAGGAAAATTTGGGAGGAGAAATGCAAGCAATGCAGAAAAATCATGAAAATCAAATCAAAAGCTTGGTGAAAAATATACAGAAGCTTACTGAAGAAAACACTAATGGAAAAAACAGTTTATGCCTGAAGGAAAAAGCAAAATAAAAGGCAAATGAGGAGAAGAATACCTTAAAAAGCAAAATTGACCAACTGGAAAAGGAGATAAAAAAAGCTCTCTGAAAAAAATAGCTTCTTCAAATGCAGAATGGAACTAAAGGAAACTGATAACTTTGCAAGAAATCAGGAATAAATCCAAAAAAGCCAAAAATGAGAAGAAAATGTGAAATAACTCATTGGAAAAACAACCTACCTCAAAAACAGATCCAGAAGAAATAATTTAAAAATTATTGGGTTATCTGAAAGCCATGATCAGAAGAGCCTAGTCTTCATTTTTCAAGAAATAATATAGCAAAATTACCCTGAGATACTAAAAGCAGAGGGTAAACTCAAAACTGAGAGATTTCACCTGTCACCTCCTGAAAGAGATCCCAAAAGATAAACTTCCAGGAATATTATAAGCAAATTTCCAAACTCCCAAATCAAAGAAAAAATTCTAAAAGCTGCCAGAAACAAATAATACAACTACTGAGGCTCCATTGTCAGTATTACACAGGATCTGGCAGTATCTACATTAAGGGCTCATAGGGATTGGAATATGATATTCCAGAAGGCAAAAGATCTTGGTTTACAACCGAGAAACAACTACCTAGCAAAAGTGAACATCCTCTTTCAGGGAAAATGATAGACTTTCAATGAAACAGGGGGCTTTCAAACTTTCCTATTGAAACAACCAGAGGCGAACAGAAAGTTTGATCTCTAAGTACAGGACTCTGTTGAACTACAGAGGGGGTAGAAGAGAAGGACTAACTATGAGGAACTTAATGATATTGAACTCTTGTATTTCTCCAGGTGAAGAAGACATTGATAACTGAAATGAACTTTCTCATTTATAAGAGCCATTAGAATGAGTATATATAGACAGGACATAGGAAGGAGTGGAACATAATGGTATACTATAGTAAAAAATTGAGTCAATAGGTGATAAAGGAAAATACTGGGTGGAAGGGAAAAGAGATAAAGAAGAAACTAAGAAATTTAACATTAGAGACAAGAGAAAGCTTTTTCAATGGAATGGAAAGGGGGAAGGCAAGGGGGAATGAGTGAGCCTTCATTCTCATCAGAAATGGCTCAGAGAGGAAATAACATACACACTTAATAGGTAAAAGGAAATCTATCTTACCCTAGAGAAAGATAAGGAATGGATGGGATAAGGGGAAATGGGCAGAGGGAACAGGTTATAGAAGACAAGCAAGATTGAGGGAGAGGGTACTCAGATTCAACACACTTTTGGACAGGGCCAGGATGAAAGGAGAGAAAGAATAGAATAAATGAGATTGGGGAGGAATAGAGTGGAGGTATAGCTAGTAATAGCAACTGTGGGAAAAATATTGAAGCAACTTCTCTGGTGGACTTATGATAAAGAAAGTAACTCACTACAAAGACAGAACCAGTGAAATCTGAACACAGACTGAAAAACAATTTTTCTTTTCTCTCTCTCTATTCTTCAGGTTTTTTCATCTTCTTGGGTTTGGGGGGATTATGTTTACTATTATAAAACATTCAATTTACATCAATGTATAGCATGGAAATAATGTAGAGACTATCAAACAGCCTTCTTTGATGGGGGGGAGGAAGGAAGGGTGGGGGAAAATTGTAAAATTCAAGACCTTTCAAAATGATAGGTTTATATTACTACTGTATATAATTGGAAAACAAATAAAATGTTATTGGAATAAAAAATATTATGTATATTTGCTTTTCCAAATACATGCAATGGTAGTTTTTACCAATCATTTTTTGCAAGGTTTTGAGTTTGACATATTTTCCTGATTTCTGACAGAAAACAATAGATATACGCCCTACATTTATAGTCATTCAAAACAAAGATCCATATAGATCAAGTTTTGATAAAAGAAACAGATCCAGAAGGAAGAAAATATTAGAGAGAAATAAATGACATAAAACACATGACCACTTTTGAAAAAGTGAAGAAAATTAGTTTTGATCTGTATTTAAACTCCACAGTTCCTTCCATGGATGTGGATGGTAATTTCCATCATAAATCTTTTAAAGTTTTCTTTGATTATTGTACTGCTGAAATGAATAAGTCTCTAATGGTTGATCATCATCCCGTGTTGTTAGTGTGTATAATGTTTTATCTACTTTTGTTCATTTTTTAAAAATAGAATTGGGACTAATAATTCCTTGTATGCTTGGTAGAATTCACTTTTTAATCCATCTGGCCCTGGAGATTATTTCTTATGGAGTTCATTGATGGCTTATTCAATTTCTTTCTCCCGAGATGAAATTATTGGAGTATTTAATTTCCTATTATTTTACCTTGAACAGTTTATGTTTTTGCAAGTATTCATCCATTTCATTTTTTTGTTGGCTTGTTTTTTTAAAATTTTTATTCATTTATATACAATGTATAACTTTAAGTTACAAAATTTCTTTTCAACCTCCCTTCCCACCCCCATCCATTTAGTGGCAAATAGTCAGGTTACCATTGCACATCCATATTTTGATAAACGTGTAGAGATTAGTAACTTTTGGTATCAAGAATTAGAATAAAGGGAAAGAGATACAAAAGAAATAATTTTTATAAAATGTTCATCAGATTCTGAAGGATTGGGGTTTTTTTTGTGTGAGTGTGTACTATGTTTTGTTTTGTTTTTCTTCCTTTGGATGGCAATAATATTATCTATAACTAGTTTAATAAAATTATCCTACCACTCTGGAGTGTTGAGAGGAGCTGTTTCCATCAAGGTAGTTCATCTCACAATGCTATTGTTGATGTGTACATTGTTATCTGGGTTCTACTATATTCATCCATTTCACTTAGATTATCAAATATATTAGCAAAGAGTTAGGCAAAATAATTCCTGAATTGTTACTTAAAATTCCTCCTCATTTATGGTGAATACACTTTTCTAATTTTTGATACTATTAATTTCACTTTCTTCTTTCTTTTTTTTAAATCAAATTAAGCAACGTTTTATTGTTTTTTTGTTTCTTTTCTCATAAAGCCAATCCTTGATTTTATTTATTAATTCAATAATCTTCTTTTCAATTTTAATTTAACTTTTAATTTTTAGATTTGGTATTTAAAAGGAAATTTTTAATTTTTTCTTTTCCTCTTTTAGTTACATACCCAATTCTTTGATCTCCACTGTCTCTATTTTATACATGTAAGCCTTTAGAGATATAATTTTCCCCCTAATAACTGATTTGGTTGGATCCCATAAGGTTTGCTCATTGTCTTCATGGAAATCTTTAATTATTTCTACGTCTTGTTGTTTGATCCATTTATACTTTATAATTAGATTATTTAGTTTCCTAACAGTTTTAGGTCTATCTCGATTACCATTTATTGTATGTGATTTTTATTACATTGTGATCTAAAAGGAAATGTTTTTCCATTTTCTTCTATTTTTAGATGTTTTTTATTTACTTCAAAATAAAGAAATGATTTTTCATTAAGTAATTCACTTACATTAGTCCCAAATATGTTTTGGGAGGTATTTTATACACTTAGATTTTTGCATCTCCTTTTTCATTTGGTCAATTCTATTTTTAAAGGAGTTGTTATGTATTTTCATTTGTCCAATTTTGTTTTTGAAGAAAATATTTTCTTTTTTGCATTGCCCAATTGTATTTTAAGAATTTGTTTTCTTCTGTCTTTTTTATTTAAAGATGTTAGTTTTCTCCTCCATGGTATTAATTTTCTCTTGCATTTCTTTTTCCAGTTTTCCATTTAATTCTGAAACTGCGTTCTGATCCCTTCTAAGACATTTTTCTGAGCTGAAGAGCAAGTCATATTTTCCTCTGAAACTTCATATATAGCATTCCTTTTGTCCATCTTTTCTGAGCTAGTATCCTCACCTCCCAGATGATATTTAATAGGACCTCCTTTGTGCGGGCTGTTCTTTTTTTTTTCTTGTCTTTTATTTTGGAATTTGCTATCTTTCTCTAGGGTCTAGTATTGAGGGATCGATTTTGTTAGCATATCTTCAGTATTGAGGATGCTAGAGGTTTGGCCTACTGGAGTTACGGACTCCAAGAGGTTACTCAGTGACCCATCCAGTAAGATAGAAATTTCTCTATATTTTCTGTGTTGGGGATGTCAGCCAATCATTCCCTATTCCTGTGGCTGTCCTCAGTGAAATCCAGTTATTGAATTATGCCTTCAGGGCTGGAAATTCCATAGGTTTTCTCTGGATATTCAGGATTGGAAGTCTATTACCTATACCAGAACCTTTGACTAAGGTGTGAACATCTGAGGCTGTTTCTATACTTTTATTTTTGTAAGGGAATGTGGTAAAATGGCTTGTCCAAGGTCACACAGCTAGGACAGATTTGAAATTATTGAAATCTGAACACAGACTGAAGCACAAGTACAAGTACAAGTAGAAGATTTGAACTCAGGTCCTCCTGACTCCAGAGCCAGTGCTATATCCACTGTACCACATAGCTGCCCTGTTTCTATGCTTTCATTGGGGAATGTCATTTTCTCCCACAGAAATGCTGGGGCTTTCTCTAGGAATGCCAGGGGCTGATGGTTCTGTCTACCCAAGGCAGTTGTGCTGAACAAATGAGTATCCTGGGCAGCCAGGCTTGAGCTTTACCAGTTTGCCCTCAATGCTTATTGCAAAACTTCCACTCCTACTGTGGAGGTTCTCAGGTCAGTCCCACACTTCCACTGTGGCGTGCTTATGCTCTCCCTCTCAAGTTTCTCTAACCCTCAATGACCAGTTCCTGTGACAAACCTTGCTAGAAGATATTCCATTCTGTTCTTTTGTGAGTTCTGTCACTCCAAAGTCTGTTAAGGGGCTTGATTCATGTCATTTATTAGGGAAAGACCAAGAGAGTTGAAAAGAGTACCTGGCTTCTCTCCACTATCTTGGTCAGAAGGCTCCTAACTCACTACTGATATGACAAATGCAAGGTGAAATAATTCTGATGTACTATGTTTTACCTATTTGACTGGCTAATAGAACAGAAAGGAAAAAAAAGTGACAAATGTTAGATAGAATGTAGGGAAATTGAGCTGTTGGTGCACTGTTGGAGAACTCGTGAGAGGGTTCTATAGAACAATTTGGAACTATGCACAAAGGGTTTTAAAACCATGGCAATATGTGGCCTAGTGTTGCCACTGCCAGGTCTATATTCCAGAAAAGATGAAATATGGGAAGAAAAGGATCTATATGTACAGGGATATTTTAACAGCTCTTTTCTGGTGGTGGGGAGGCAGAGATTGAGGGAATTCCCATTGGGTGGAAAATGGCTGAACAAATTCTGGCATGTGATTGAGATGAAATGCTGTTCTACATTGGGGAATGAATAGCATGGCCTAAATAAAATAAACAAACATAAATATGGACAGATGCAATGGGAAATGTACTGTATAAAAAGTAACAGAAAGATTTCAGATCAGTTGTGAATGACCTTTTCACATCAAGGCTGTGATTCAAGAAAAATCTGAAGGACTTATATGAAAGAATACTATCCATCCCAAAGTCAGAGTTGATAGTGTCTGAATGAAGATTGAAGCATGTTTATTCACTTTGTTATTCTTGAGGTTTCTCTTTTTTTTGGCATGTGGGTTTATGTTTGCTTTTACAGCATGACTAATTTGGTATTTTTCGTGACTGCAAATTTTCACCTATATCAGGTAGCTTGCTTTCTCTCTAAGTGAGAATAGGGTAAGAGGAAGGGAGAAAATTTGGAACTCCAGCTTTTGGAAGCAACTGTGGAAACTTGTTCTTGCATGTAAAGAGGGGTAAAAATTAGAAAAACCAAAATTAAAAATGGAAACAACATCCTAATCCTAAAGAATAAGTGTTCAAATAGCAAGTCAAAGAAAGATTCAAAAGAAATTAAACGAGCCATCAATGAACTACTTGGAAAACATCCCCAAAGCCAGTTACATACACCATTGAATTGTACCAAACATTTAAAGAAAAATTAATTTCAGAAGTATATAAACTATCTGGAAATTTTGGAAAAGTCCTACCAAATTATAGTTATGACCAACAACTGTGCTGGTTCCTAGAATAGGAACACCCAAACCAGAAAAAAGAAAATTATAGATCAATTTACCTAATGAATATTGATGCAGAACTTTTAAATAAAATATTAACAAATAGATTAAAACAATTTATCAGCAGGATCATACATTATGATCAGGTATGGTTCAATATTAGCAGAACTATCAATTTAATTAACTATATTAATAATAAAATGAAGATAAATCCTAAGACTCAATAAATTTTGAAAATGTCTTTGAAAAATGCAACATACATACTAATTAAAAACTCTAAAGTGCCTTAGATTAAATGGAGCTTTTTCTAAAAATGATGGACAATATCCATCATTTATAATTGTTTTAATCTAACATCTTTCCTAATAAGATCAGAGGTGAAACACAGATGTTCATATCATCATCATTATTCAAAATTGTACTAGAAATGTTATCTTTAGAAAAAAGAGAAGAAAATCAAATGAATTAAAATAGGTAATTACAAAACAGAACTATCATTTTTACAGATGATATGGTATAGTTAGAGCATCCTGGAGAATCAAGCAAAAAGTTATGTGAAATATTTAATGAATTTAATTAGGACAGAAGATATGAAATGAACCTGTATACATCATCAGAATTCCTATATGTTCCTAACAAAACCAAGCATCAAGAGCTAGAAGGAGAAATTCTATTTAAAATAACTGTAGAAATATAAAACATTTGTGATTCTACCTGCCACAAGAAACCCAAGACTTCATGAACACAACGATAAAACCCTTTGCACAAATGAATCTAAAGCTAAACAAATGGAAAAATGTTACATCAACTGAACTAACAATTCTAAATAATTCACAAATTCAGTCTCATAGTACTGAATTTATAGTACTAGAAAAACAATAAGGAAATTTGTCTGTAAGTACAAAAGTGCAAAAATATCAAAGAAATTTATGAAAACTGCAAAGCAACTTTATCTAAAGTAATTATTAAATCTATTTAGTACTGGCTAAGAAATAGAATGGTATAATCAGTGGAATATGGATACTAGAAAAATTAGCAAATATAGAAATCCTCCATTTGAAAAACCTAAAGACCTCAGTTCCTGGAATAAAAACTTTTGTCAAAAACTGCAGGGAGAACTAGAAAATAGTTTGACAATGACTGGACATAGACGAACATCTCACATCCTATAGCAAGGTAAGGTTGAAATGGGTACAGCATTTAGACATAATAGGTGCTACCAAAAGCCAATCAATACAAGCAATAGTTTATCTATGGTATCTAGGAGAGGTGCAGAGTTAGAGAACTCTGCATTATAAAATGCAAAATGGATAATTCTGATTACATTAAATTAAAAAAAAATTTACATGAATAAAACTACTGTGATCAAGATTAGAAGGAATACAGAATCCTGGCAAAAAAAAATTGCAGTCAGGGTTGCTGATGAAGGTCTCACTTCTCAATGAGACAGATAGTAGGGTCAAATTTATAAGAATACAAGTCATTCTTCAAATGATAAATAAAAAAATACTAAAATTATATATATTAGAGAGGATGTGAGAGAATCAATACACTATTGCTTGAGTTGTGAACTGTGTTAACTATTACAGAGAGCAATTTGGAACTATGTCTAATGTGCTCTAAAATTTTGCATACCCTTTGATCCAGCTGTACTACTACTAATAGATCATAAAATTGTAAAAGGCTCTACATGTGCAAAAATATGTATAGTAGTTCTTTTTTTGGAGGTAATGAATTGGAAACTGAAAAAAAGTGCATGAGTAAGGGTCTTTGAGGTATGACTGAGGAAATACTGTCCTATTAAAAAAATTGGAAATTGAGGAATTACTGAATAAATGTTGATATATGAATCTAATGGCATACTATTGGTCTATGTGAAGTGAAGAGCATGCAAATTTCAGAAAAACCTGGAAAGACTTTCATGAATTGTTGTTGAGTGAAGTAAGCAGAACAAGGAGAATATGGTATGCAGAAACAGCAAAATTGTGTGATCAACTATTATAGACTTAGCTCTTCTAAGAAATATAATGATCATGAATAATTATGAAAGACTTATGATAGAGACTTCCATACATATTTAGAGAAAGAACTATGGAGAATGAAGGAAGATTGATGCCTACTATTTCTAATTTTTTAAAAAATATTTTCTTATGCTTTTTTCTTTTGTTCTTTCATAATATGATAATTATGGAGAGATGTTTGGCATTTTACAATTATAATTTATACTAGAATTTTAGCTATCTTGAGTTTGGGGTATTGAAGAGAGAGAAAAATATTTGAAACTCAAAATCTTACAAATATGAATGTTGAAAACTATGTTACATGTCACTGAAAAAAGAAAATATTTTTGCAGAGAAAATACTAGGTCAAAGAGTGTAATTTATTTTTATGACAGTTTCAGGAAAGCATTGATAAAAACCAACATGGGCTTTACATGTGTGTGTATGTTGTGTGTGTGTATTTGTGTGTGAAATTTGACTAAGGGCTCAAGGGAATATTCTAAGTGTCCACAGATATTATGAAAGAAGAGGCCATGAAGAAGTAGAGGACAAAAAGGATTGTGCTTCATAATCACTCCACTGAGAGTGCCATATTATTTGTCAATTAAAAGAGAATTCTGTTCTCTTCCTGAGTCCTATATCTACGATGTAATTTTGATCCTTCTATGAATTTTCAAAACTTTTGAATGCTATTTTCCTCTTTCAAGTCTCATGAGGACAAATAATTCAGTTAGAAGAAACACAAAGTATAATTGCGAGATTATTATGTCCTGGGAAAAACATCAAACAGCAATTTATGGCAAACAAAAGACCATGGGAAGAGAATTCATGTTTTCACTACTACTACATACTCATTCTTAGAAGATATTATATTGATGACAATCATAGAAATATTTGTACATATCACTTCAAAATTTGCATAGGATTTTCCTCACAGCAATCCTACAAGATGGATAAGAAAAGCATTTATCATCTTCATGTTGTAAACTACTTAAGTTTTCAAAAAAGTTAGAACTTGAGATAAAAATACTGGATTGTGTTTGGAAATAGTTCTAAATTGTTACTTTAATTTGCTCCTCCTTGGTAGAGCCACCTTTTACATTTATGATACTAGTAACTTGATTACTTTCTTTCTGTTTTTAATAAAATTAACCAAAAGTTTATCTATTTTACTGCTTTTTTCATAAAACCAAATCTTGGTTTTATTTATTATTTCAATAGTTTTCTTGTTATCTATTTTATTTATTTCCTCCTTCAATTTTTAGAATTTCTAATTTGGTATTTAATTGGAGCATTTTGATTTGTTCTTTCTTATTTACATGCTTAGTTCATTGATTGCCTCTTTCTCTATTTTATTCATGTAAGCATTTAGAGATATAATATATCCCCTAATAACTTCTTTGATTATATCCTATAAGTTTTGGTAAGTAGTCTCATTATTTTAATTAGGTTGAAATGATTAATTCTATCTATAATGTGTTGTTTGATCCACTCATGCCTTAAAATCCAGTTATTTAGTCTCCAATTAATTTTACATCTATCTTTCCATGCCCCAATTTTGCATGTGATTTTATTGCATTATGGTCTGAGAAGGAAGTGTTCATTTTTTCTGTCTTTCTGAATTAGATTGTGAAGTTGATATGCCGAAGTATATGGTCAATTTTTGTATCGGTGCCATATACTGGAGAAAAAAATTATATTCATTTCTCTCCCCACTAAATTTTCTCTAAAGGCCAATTATGTCTAGATTTTTTAAGCTAATATTTCTATTTAAAATTAAAGTAGGGGGAAGCTAGGTGGTGCAGTGGATAAAGCACTGGCCCTGGAGTCAGGAGTACTTGAGTTCAAATTTGGCCTCAGACACTTAATAATTCTCTAGCTGTGTGGCCTCGGGCAAGCCAATTAACCCATTTGCCTTGAAAAATCCTTAAAAGTAAAATTAAAATAAAGTAAATTTGATTTCAGTGAACAAAAATGTATTCTCTTTCTTCCTCCCCCCAAAAAAGAAAAAAGAAAAACAAAACTCCTGTAACAAATATGTATAATCAAGAAAAATAAATTTCCATATTAGTCATGTCACTCCATCAGCCAGTCAATAAAAATTTGCTGAAGGCAGATATTCTGCAATATGCTCAGGATAGAATGATAGGCAAAAACAAAACTAAAAAAACACTCCTTGATCTAAAGTCTTAACTGGTAGATGACATACAAAGAAAACTACTTTTAGTATGAATTGCAGATAATTAACAAATGAAAATGCCTAGAATTAATGGGGAAGTACCCTATTCTGCATCCTCAGACCATCATCTCCATGTCAGAAGGTAGATGCAATAAATTATAACTGTTTCTTTGGTGTTTTGTTTGGAAAAACTAACAAGACATTTCAATGACTTATAAGAATATTTGCTGTGTTCCTGTATGTCCACAAATAAGGAAGGACATGCATTTTCTCATCTCTTTATTGGGGGCAATTTATGTTGTTCAATAGAGTTGTACAACATCTACTCCCCTAACTTACAGATGAAGAATTTGAGGCAGAGATTATTTCAGGGTCATATGGCAGATCTTTTCAGTAATCACTTGATACTTTCAAGGGGTTTGGTAGCAAGGATTTGCTTTTTTCATTTGTCAAAGTCTTGAAAGGTCCATGTGACTGAGAGCCTGAGAGATCCAGAGCAGATGGGATGAGAAGCTCACTGTAGAGTCCTTTGAAATATATCTTTATTATTTTTTACCTTTTATTTTGATTTTAAAATTTTATTTTATATTACTACAATAATTTTGCTGTGAGAATAATCATAAACCCCCATCTCCAAAAGAATGAGAAACCTCGTGAACAGTGTGAGAAGAAAAAAGTGTACTTCAGATTCCGATGGCTTTGACTTTCAGATGAGTTGCCATCCCCATCATAGCCACCAGAGAAGTTCCTTAAATATTTTTCCCATCATTACTATCACTAGCTGAATCTCCCTCCACTATATTCAACTCCACTTTCATCTATTCCATTCTCTCTCTCTTTTTTCATCCTGTCCCTGTCCAGAAGTGTGTTGCATCTGAGTACCTTCTGCCATGATCTTACCTCTCCTCTACTACCTGCTCCCCATCCCCTCCCCCATTCCCCCTTATACCATTCCTTCCCTCTTATTTTTCTCTAGGGTGAGCTAGATTTATATACCCTATTGAGTGTATATATTATTTCCTCTCTGAGTCATTTCTGATGAGAATGAAGGCACACTCATTCCCCCTCACCTTCCCCCATTACATTCCCTTGTAAAAGCTTTTCCCTGACTCTTATGTGAAATATTTTAGTCCCTTATTCCTCTCCTTTCTCTTCCTCCCAGTACTTTCCTTTATCATTTATTTTTTTACTATAATATACCATTATATTCAGTTCCTTTCTATTTATGCTCCTTGTAACTGATCTTATGAATGAGAAATTTCATGCGTTATCATTATGTTCTTCCCATACAGGAATACAAATAGTTAAATATCTTTAAGTTCCTCATAATTGATCCTTCTAATACACCCCATCTATGGTTCAACTGAGTCCTGTACTTGAAGATCAAACTTTCTGTTCAGCTCTGGTTGTTTCAATAGGAAACATTGAAAGTCCCCTGTTTCATTGAAATTTCACCTTTTCAGCAGCAGAGCCAAGATGAGAACAAAAATGGATTGAGTCTTAGGTGCCTTCTCATAAAACTTATAAATTAAGGACTCTAACTAAATTTTTCTACCCTAACCCTGGATAGTACTGGGCAAAAACTGGAGGAATAGCAGGGGACCTATGCAAGAGCGAGCACTTGGAGCCAAGCCCTCAGGGCACACAGAGAGCAGCAGGGGAGTGAAGAGAGAGAGACTGTAGAGCTCTGTCCTCTACCCCTGGAACAGGACTCTGGGGTTCTCACCACATTCAGATCGTGATCCCAGTCTAGGCCCCTCCATAGAACAGCAGTGGCACCCTTCACCTCAGCCCCATGGCAGAGGGGGACACATATGGTCATTCACAGACCAGGAGAGAGGACAGAGCCTCACACACTGAGACCCTTGTGGGAATGTCCCAAAAGCTCAGGAAGCACACCAAAACCAAGCTCAGCCTGGGAAAATGAGCAAGCAGAGAAACAAGAGGGACACCTTTGAGAAATATTTTGCATATGAGCCCAAGAGGGATCAAAAGAATCAGTCTGAAAATGAGGAAGCACAAGCTCCTGCATCTAAAGACTCCAAGAAAAAACAGAAATTGGGCTCAGGCTATGACAGAGATCAAAAAAGACTTTGAAAATCAAATGAGGAAGTTAGAAGAAAAACTGGGAAAAGAAATGAGAGAGATGCAGGAAAAACATGAAAATGGAGTAAGCAGCCTAGTCAAGGAAATCCAAAAAAATGCTGAAGAAAATAGCATGCTAAAAACCAGCTTAGGTCAAATGGATAAAACAGTTCAAAAGTTACTGAGGAGAAGAATGCTTTAAAAAGCAAAAATGGCCAGATGGAAAAAGAGATAAGAAAACTCTCTGAGGAGAGCAAATCCTTCAGACAAAGAATAGAACTCAGGGAGATTGATGAATTTATGAGAAACCAGCACTCAATACTTCAAAACCAAAAAAATGAAAAATTAGAAGAAAATGTGAAACATCTCATTGAAAAAAACAACTGATATGGAAAACAGACTTGGGAAAGATAATTTAAAAATTATTGGAATACCTGAAAGTCATGATCAGGAAAAGATCCTTGACATCATTTTCAAAGAATGACTACAGGAAAATTGCCCTGAAATTTTAGAAGCAGAGGGCATAATAGAAATGGAGAGAATCCACTGATCCCCCCCGAGAAAGTGATCCCCAAAAACCAACCCCTAGGAATATTATAGCCAAATTCCAGAACTCCCAAGTCAAAGAGAAAATATTACAAGCAGCCAGAAGGACACATTTCAAATACCATGGAGCTGCAGTCAGGATCACACAGGACTTACCAGCAACTACATTGGAAGCTCCTAGGGCTTGGAATATAATATACTGGAAGGCAAAAGAGTTTAGAATGCAGCCAAGAATCAACTACCCAGCCAAATTGAATGTCCTCTTCCAGGGGAAAAAAATGGACTTTCAATGAACCAGGGGAATTTCAAATGTTCCTGTTGGAATGGCCAGAGCTGAACAGAAGGTTTGAGATATAGTACTCAGGTGAAGCATGGAGATTGGAGGAAAAGGGGAAAATATGAAGGACTTAATGATGATGAACTGCATGTATTCCTGCATAGAAAAATGACACTGACAATACTCATCTGAACTTTCTCAGTTAATAGAGCAGATAGAGGGAGCTTTTATAGTTGAAGCACAGGAGAAAGCTGAATTTGAAGATAAAATATGGTGTAAAAATGGAGTCAATAGAAAAAAGGTAAATGTAATGGGAGAAAGAAAAAGGAGAGGGGGGAATAGGCCAAGGTATTTCATATAATAAGATTTTTCTTTATTATAATGAGCTATTGCAATGATATGGAAGTGGGGAAGGCAAGGGGGAATGAGGGAATCTTTGCTCTCATCAGAGGTGGTTAGGAGAGGAAACAGCATATATACTCAGTGGTGTATAGGCATCTGGATTAAGAAGGGGGGGGTCAGGGGGAAGGGGGATGATGTGAGTGATGGAGGAGTGGATGGACCATGAGGGAGAGTAGTCAGATATAACACGTTTTCCTTTTTACTTATTGCAAGGGGCTGGTATTGGAAGGCCTGTCCAGGACCATAGGGACAGGTGGATGCTGTGCCTAAGGGGTCTTATGGGGGTTCAGGGTCTCTTGGCCCCAGAGTAGGGGATCTGTCTGCTGCACCACTCAGCTACCCTACAGTAGAGTCAGAGTGAAAGGAGATAGAGAATATAGTACATGGTACTGGAGAAATACGAAAGGAGGGAGTTTTGATCAGCAATGGCAACAGTGGAAAAATAAGGAAGTAACTTTTGAGATGGACTTATCATAAAGAACGTGATCCACCCATGGCAGAGTTGTTGGTGTTGGAACAATGCCTCAAGCACATTTTTTATTATTATTATTTTGGGGGGTGTAGGGCAAACGGGGCTGGGTGAACTGCCTTTGGCCGCATAGCAGGGTGATCATTGGGTTTCTGAGGCCAGATTCAGACCTGGGTGCTCCTGGCTCAAGGGCTAGTGCTCTGTTAACCACCCAGCCACTCCTATTCTTGCTATTTTATTTTATTTTGAGTTTTTTTTTTTCTTAATTTTGGTTTTTTGCAGGGCAGTGGGGTTCGGATGGCTTGCATGTCACATGACTGGGTGATTGTTGGGTGTACGGGACTGGATGTGGGCTTGGGTGCTCATGGCTCCAGGGCTGATGCTCTGTCCATTGCACCACCTGGCCATACCTACACTTATTACTATTATTTTTTTTAAATTTAATCTTTTCTCTCCCCTTTACTTTATCACTCAAGCGAGTCTATATTTATGGGGGGAGGGGGTATTTCATTTACTCTTAAACAAGAATATTTTATTAATGTATTAAAAACATTATTTGTACAAAATGAGAATAAATATTAAATAAAAAATACTCTGAAAAAAAAGATAAAGTTCCTCCTTTCAAGAAGCACAAGGGCAGGGGAAGCTAGGAGGTGCAAGGGATAGAGCACCAGCCCTGGAAACAGGAGGACTGAGTTCAAATCTAGCCTCAGACATTTAACAATTCTCTAGCTGTGTAACCTTGTGCAAGTCACTTAACCCCATTGCCTTGCTAAAAATAAAAAAGAAAGAAAGCACAAGGGCTGGTAAGATGATAAGCCCAGATAACTCTAATACATTACACAGCATTCTATGGAAAGTGTGTCAAAAACAGTATTCTATGGAAATTATATTAAAAGAGATGCAAAATGAAGTCATACTGACTTGGAGGTACAGGGAAAGCACTTTTAAAGGATGGTTAAGAACTCAACTGGCAGGGTGAATACATTCTACACAAAGGAACAAGGGAACTAGGAAAACAGAGGTTTTTAGAAAAGAGAAAGTTCCGTTTGGCTAAATCACAGTGGAGGATGATATGAAAACGGACTGGAGGGGGTAGGCATAAGAAAAAGCTCTTGAATGCGAATCAAAGAAAATTTCTTGGAACCACTGAAGATTTCAGAGCAGAAGACTGGCATGACTAGATTTAATTATAAGGAATATGACTCTTGGGTAGTCAGGAGGCAAAATGGAAAGAGTGTCAGACCTGGTGTCAGCAAGATCTGAGTTCAAATCTGTCCTCAAAGACCACAAGCTGTCTGACCTTCCTAAAGGCATTTAATTCTGTTTGTCTCAGTTTCCTCATCTAGAAAAAGAGCTGGAGAAGGATATGACCAAATATATCTTTACCCAGAAAACCCCAAAGGAAAAGTTGCACATGATTGAAAACACAACAATAAATTTGATTCCACCAGATATATAAAGAATGGATTGAAAAGAGAAATCAAAAATCACACACATACACACGAACACAAACACACACACATATTTAAAGCACACATATTGGCATAATGTTCATGTACATTTTTACAAGTACATAGTTTATTGTTTTTATCACTATTTGAAATCTGATTCCATATTTATGGATCCTTTTAATTTTCAGAGTAAAAATGACTGTTTCCCTTCCAGTAAATAAAGTAATATTTATCATTTGTTCATTGTCTGGTGTAGCAGACAGAAAAAGGACATGAATTACATCAGAACTAGAGAACCAAGAACTCTGTGGTAAGCATTACATCAGTGTTTATATGAAATAAAATATAAATATTTATCAAAAAAAAAAGAAAGCCTATCTTTTCCCCTGAAAGATGCTCATTTTTGTTTTGTAGTTGATTCATGGTTGTAAACTACTAAGATTTTTTGCCTTATGGAATATCACATTCCATTCCCTAAAAGCCCTTGAAGTAGATGTTGCCCAATCCTATGTAATCCTAACTATAGAGTCACATTAGTTGAAGTGTTTGTTTCTGTCATCTTTTAGTATTTCCTCTTTGAATTTGGACTTCTGGAATTTCACTATAATACTCCTGGGCATTTTTCTTTTGGGATCCCTTTCAGTAGGTGATCAGTAAATTCCCTCAATTTCTATTTTATTCCCCTGCTTTTAGGATCTCAGGGCAATGTTGCTGTATGATTTCTTTTTTTTAAGGTTTTTGCAAGGCAAATGGGGTTAAGTGGCTTGCCCAAGGCCACACAGCTAGGTAATTATTCAGTGTCTGAGACTGGATTTGAAACCAGGTACTCCTGACTCCAAGGCCGGTGCTTTATCCACTACACCACCTAGCCACCCTGCTGTATGATTTCTTGAAAAATGAAGTGTAGATTCTTTTCTTGGTCATGACTTTCAGGCAGACCAATAATTTTTAAATTAATTCTTCTGGGTCTGTTTTTAAGGTTGGTTGTTTTTCCAATGAGATATTTCCATTTTTTTTAAATTATATATATATATATATATATATATATATGTATCTCTTCCTGAGTTCTCACAAAGTCATCAGTTTTCTTTAGTTCCATGTTTTATCTGAAGGATGTATTTTCTTCAGAGAGCTGTTTATCTCCTTTTCCAGTTGGCCAATTCTACTTTTTAAGGCACTCTTCTCCTAATTTGCGTTTTGTGTTGCTTTTTCCATTTGACCTTAACTGATTTTTGATATATTATTTTCTTCAGTATTTTACATATTTCTTTCACCAAGTAGCTGACTTGGTTTTCATAATTTATTAGTATCGCTCTCATTTCTCCTCCCAATTTTCCCCTCTACCTCCCTTACTTATTTTTCAAAGTCTTTTATTGAGCTCATCCATAGCCTGAACCCATTTTCTATTGCTCTTGGAGGTTTTAGATACAGAAACTTCCATTTTCTCATCATTAAAGGATGTATTTTCATCCTCCTTGGGAACAAAGTAATTTTCTATGGTATAATTTTTCTTTTACTGTTGTTTGTTCATTTCCTCAGGCAATGACTGATTTAGCATATTTCCAAAGCTTTGGGGTATTTTAGGGACAACTCACAGGAATCTAAAAGCCTCCATGTCTTATGAGAATCTCCAACTTCTCTCTTTCCTGGGTTCTGACCCTCCCCTCTGACCTGGAGCTGTGAGAATAGTTCCTGCTTGTGTAAGTGGTGTTGTGGGGGACCAGACTACAATCTGGATCTGAGGGCAAGCAAACAGCTTAGTCCTACCCCAGGGAGAGAAAAGAGACCTCTGCAGTCTCCCCTGTGCCATCTATGGGCTGAGAACTCTGGACATGCTGCGTGGCTCTGCTGCAGGTGTTCACCACAGGGCCATCCTGAGGCCAGAACTTAGCTCCACACTTGCTCTGGCACAGCATAGTTCTCTTATCCCTTCCATCTACTCCTAAAGATTAAATGATCCTTCTGCCACAAACCCAGGCATCTAGGACAGCTGTGCTGCACTGTATCTGTGCTACACTTTAGCTTTTTCCAATCCCCAGTACCAAAGGAACAGATTTCTCCTGGAGATCTTCTAAGTTTTCTTGGACTGGGAAATTGTATCATTCAGTCTTCCTGTGGGATCTGTCCTTGTAGATTTTGGCTAGAATCAAAATTTGGGAGCATTTGGAGGTTTTTGGTGAAGGACATTATAGGAATTCCTGCCTTCATGCTGCCATCTTGGCTCTGCATCCACGATCATGTCCACCCCTACCATCTTGGTTCTACCCCTCTAGGTTTTCTAAAATTCTATTTCCTGCCTTAACTTCCTTCTTGTTTATTTTATGGTTATATTTATCTAATTCTCAGTAAAGAAGGATGATGTTTCCCAGCAGCAGGTTTGCTGTCTAAATCTTACTGTAATTCATTCAGGGACTACTCTAAAAATATGGATGCTGTACTGTTTGGTACATGCATATTAGGTATTGAAATTATCTCATTATCTATTATATATAGTACATTTTAGTTTCCTCCCTTATCTGTTTGCCTCAGATATAATTTTTTCAGCTGCTTTGTCTGAGATAAGAATTTCTTCCCCTGACTTTTTCCCTTCAGTTGAAGCATAATATATTATGCTCCAACTTTTTATCTTTACTCCATATGTATCTCTCCTTCAAATGAATTTCTTGTAAGCAGAATATTGAAGGATTCTGAGTTATAATCCACTCTGTTTTTTGCTTATGGGAGAGTTCATCTCATTCCCATTAAAAGTTATAATTACTAACTGTTTATTGCCTTCCATACCATCTTTTCTCCATTTGTATTTTTCATCTTTTTAACTGTGTCCATATTTCTGAATATTTTGCTTCTAATTTCCACCTCCTTCAGTGTATTTTCCCCTTATATTAAACTCACTCCCCTTTCTTTCTTCTTTCCCTGTTCCCCTACTTTCTTCCCTAATTTCTATCAGTTCCTCTTTTTCTCCCCCTCCCCCTATTAATATTTGAAAGATTAGATAAGTTTCTCAACTTAACTGAGTGCATGTATGTTAATCCTTTGAGTCAAATCTGATGAGAGTAAGATTCAGGCAGTTCTCACATCCTCCCTTCATCCCCTCTATTGCAATAGGACCTTTGTACTACTTTATGTCATGTGATTTACCCCATTCAATCTCTTCCATCCACCCATCTCTTTACTTTCTCCCTCTTTTAAAAGAGCTATTAAATTTAAATCATTCTATAAGAGTCTGGAACAAGTCCTGTGTGTCCATTACTTTTGGCTAATTATATTCTAATAGAATTATAATTCTCAATAGTAATGAGAATGTTTCTCCCAGGCAGGGATATAGTCAGTTTCATCTCATTGGTTAAGTTTTTTTTTTTCTTTTACCTTTTTTATATCTTCATGTATCTCTTGAGTCTCCTGTCTGAAGTTTAAATTTTCTATTTAACATTGATCTTTTCATCAGGAAAAGTTGGAAATGCTTTTCATTAAATGTCCATATTTTTCCTTGAAAGAGAAAGTTCAGTTTTGCTAGATGGTGAATTCATGGCTCATTCAAAACTCTCTTGCTGTTTCCAGGCCCTTTGATTCCACAGTGTTGACCACATAACCCAGGCCATGCTCCTTGGTACATAAATTATTTATTTCTGGCTGCTTGCAGGATTTTCTCTTTTATCTGATAGTTCTGGAATTTGGCCACAATATTCCTTGGTGCTTTCATTTTGGGATCCCTTTCTGAGGGGAAGTGATATATTTGGAAATAATTTTTTTTTGCCCTCTTGCTCCAGATATAAGGGCAATTCTCTCTCACTATACTCTGAGGTAAGGAGATCAGACCTTTTTTGGCGACAATGTTTCTAGGAAGTCCAATGATTCTTTAGTTGTCTCCCCTGGATCTGTTCTACAGGTCAGTTATTTTGCCTATGAGATATTTTACATTTTATATTTTTTTCTTTATTTTGGTTTTGTTTAATAGATTCTTGTCTCATGAAGTCATCAGTTTCCACAGATTCCAATCTTTTTTGTGGAGAAGAATGGTTTTTCATTTACTTTTTCCAGTTGGTCAATTCTATTTTTGAAGGAGCTTTCCTTTTAACCAATTGTGGTTTTGAGAGAATTATTTTATTGTTGTAATTGTCCAATCATATTTTTTTTCTTGTTGCAAGTTGATAATTTCATTGCATAGTGTTAATTTTTTCTTGGATATCTTTCTCCAGTTTTTCCAATTGATTTTTAAACTGCTTCCTGATCATTTCTAAGAAGTATTTCTGGACTGGAGAGGAATTCATACTCTCTTCTGTAATCTTAGTTCTCTCTGAGTTAGGATCCTTATCTTCAAGGTAACTTTCAATGGACTGCCTTTTTTATTGGCTTTTCTTCATTTTCCCACATCTTGTGCTGGAGGAAAGGCTAGCTCACAGACCTTTGGTGTTGATGCTACAGGCTTACTCTGGAGTGTCTATAACTTGATTAGTGACCCACTCCCTAGGCCTGAGGGGAGTGGGTGGAGCAGCAGGATCTAGGTCATCCTGGAAAAAAATATGGGTTTGACCCTCAGGCTTTAATCCTACATCAGCACTGGGGGAAATCTGCTGGCCACACCTGAACCTGGGGGACATGGGGGGCAGGTACTGCTACTATGTTTGTTCTGGGAAAGTCACTTTCTTCCACAAGAATGGGGGGAGAGGGGACTCAAATGGAAACACAGGGACTTTGCTGAAAGCATTGAGTTTCAAAGCCCTGGTCTTCCAGACCAACCAAACTAACTGGATCAAAGTCTTCCTGCTGTGATGGAGCTCTCTCCAACTTCTGTAACTGGTCTCAGTTCAGTCTGCAGACCTCACCCCACAGCACCTGTGTTGGTTCTCTGCTCTCTGCCCCCAGCTTAACCTCTATCCTCTGGGACAGACTTTATTCGTAGATGTTCTTCTCCTAGGTTCTTCACTAGGTTTTGTGCATCCAAATTCTGTTAAGAATATTGGTTCCTGTTACTTCTGAGGGAAAGCCAGGAGAACGTAAGACAATTCCTGGCTTCTCTTCACCATCTTGGCCAGAAGTCTTTTAGTCTTTTCAAGTTGAAGAATTTGCCATCAGTGAGTAGCTGATCTTAAGGATATGTTATCCTCAGGGAAGACTTTTAATAACAAGCCTGAAAAATGTCATGCTAAAAAGAACACATGAACAAGGACAAATGCTTGTTTTAATCCATTAGTATCTGGTAAATCTCCAATGCATCATCCACAATCCAGAACCTGGAAAAACATGCTGCCATGAAATTGATGTATAATACTGTAGAACTCTCCAGGTAGCCAAATTTTGACATAATTTTCCATAAATTCTCATGACTTATACTATCAAATGTCTTAGTCATATCTACAAATGTTGTATACAGACCTCTGTTCTGTTATGTTACTGTCATTTTTCCTGGAGTTTTCAAGGCAGACACCATATTGACTGTTCCTTAATCCTTTCTGACATCACATTGGTTCTCACCAAGGTGACCATCTTCCAGGAGAAGGATCATCCTATTGAAGACTCTGACAAGAATCTTACCAGCATTGATTAAAAGAGAAATACCCTGTGATTGTCATAGGACATCAATTCCCTTCACCTTTCATAGAGATGTACAACCCTGTGGAGTATTCATTTTTCATGTAGCAGCTTCTGTATTTCCCCATCACTTTCATCAAACCAGTCTTGATATATGCAAAGGTCCCAGCCAGATGAACAAATGCAGTACTGAATATAAAATCTCTGAAAACTGTCTACTATTTTTCTGCTCCTCTGTTGCCAAATCTGTGTTGACTCAGTTTTCCACTAAAAGAGATATTCTAATCTCTTGACATTAATTCTTGTAGTCATTTTACCTAGGGTGCTGTTTTGCTTGAATGTGAATGTTTAACTCAGAGAGGATGAGTCTGTGAGCAACCTACTACTCTGCAGTATACATTGTCTATTTCACTCTCACATCATATCTGTCTCTTTTCCTTCCAATCACAGTCTATTAGATGCCAGTGTTTGCTTTCAGGATGCATTCAGGAAGTTAATGTAAACACAAGACACTGTTTGGTGTGAGACAGTCATCAGATGTGCAAGTCTTCAGTAGTAGGTGACAATTTCTGTTGCTATTTACAACTCCATGTTTTTCTTTCTGGTCTATTGGATCCTGTGTTGTCTATGAGTGTGCACATGTTCCATGCACCAATAGTGACTGGAATTTTCTTTAAAGAATGTTTTGTAGAATTTTTTCTGTTTGTTTCTCAACTGCACTATTGGGATCCCTGCCAGCCACAGTAATCATATTAGGATTAGGTAGGTAGATAATTTTAAGGGTACCTTTTCTAGGCCCTTCCTCATATCATAAAGTGATATCTTTAAAAATGTTGCTCATTCATCCAGGGGCCTGCCAAATATCATTGCTGTTTTCTATTTTGTATTTGTTAGGTTTTTTTTTATTTTGCAAGGCAATGAGGTAAAGTGACTTGTCCAAGGTCACACAGCTCAATCATTATTAATTGCCTGAAGACAGATTTGAACTCAGGTCCTCCTGAATCCAGGGCCAGTGCTCTATCTACTGCACCACCTATCCACCCTTCATTGCTGCTTTCAATGGGGGAAACAGACCTATGACCAGGGACATATGTGTGCAGGGTTTTGATTTCAGTTCCAAGTGTATGCATACTGGCTGCTTTATCACTTGCCTTTTGCCACAAGATTTTGATGAATTCCAAGTTATGGGTGATGTCTTTTGATTCCTGTGTAAATTGGAGTTACATGAGGAAGAGTTGCTTGAAGTCACTCATCTCACTCTCTCTTCCAAAGTCTTCAAGATCCAGCATCATAAGATAAGAGTCAAATCAATTGATGTTAGCTCTAGATGCAGTGGATTCCTTTGCCATATTCAATGTCAATAACTGATGAAAGAAAAAAAGAAAAAATATTATTGTCCTTGTGATTTTAGGTACCATCAAATGGATTATTTCCCTTCATTCGTGCTTCAATACAGCAAAACTCTGGCTATAAAAGAGAAATGGCATTCCTTTTCCTAATACCTGTCTATGCCTTTGATTAGATTTTTCTCCATTCCTGGAATAATGTACTCTCTCCTCACATCTGCCTGAAATAACTTTCTTCAAAATTCTGCTTAAGTACATTCTCCTCTATGATCTCTTTCTTAACCCTGAATCTGAAAACATTTTCTCCAAAGAAATTAAATATATTTGTTGTATATACTTGCATATGTATATATTCACTCCTCCAGTAGAATGTATATTCCTCGAAAGCAAGGGCCATTTAATTTTTACCTTTGTACCTACAACATAGTTCTTGGCATTAAATAATCACTCAATAAATGTTTGTTGACTGCTTAACTGATTTATACTAAAATAGCAATCTTTTAAATAATATGGCATATTTTATATTAATATTTTAGGATGTATTTTTTCTCTTCCAGATACACCTATAGAATACTTTCAGGTGACAAAATCCATTCTGCTGTCCTTTATCTAGATAACATTTTAAATTCCTCCTGGTTCTAAATACTTGATCATATGAACAATTTACCCATTCTCCATTCTTTTTATCATTCTCAATTTCTGCTGATCCCCCCTCTATCTTAATCCTCTTTTCCATATATGTTAGGACTGACTTTGATGCTAGTATTCTTTATGCATTTGCTTGATTCTGTTCATTTTTTTCTCCCCTTAACGTATATGATCATATTGCCTCTTAAAGACTTCTCCCTTGTGTTCTATAGATATTATAGAAACTAGAGAAATTCTATTACAGAAGTTTCATTTCTATGATACTAAGTTGAATTATAATTAACCCAAACAAAGAATATATGAAATTAGAAAGTTTTCTTCTCTGGCATAAGTTTAAAAAAGATGCCAATGATATATAACTTTTCATTAGTCTTAATTAGAATAGGGATTCAAATATTTTCAACCATCTATTACAAATCCACTTAAAATAGTACAATGGATGTTAAGTAATGGCATTGTAGAATTATACATTTTTCTCATCTATTCCGAGCAAAGTATTGATGATTTCTAATATAGGTATTCATAAATGATATGACATGCTGAGAATCGGAAAAAAATTATTTAGTTTGTTTACCACTGAAATTCTTCCTCTTTGGTGCCAAAAAGGTAATGTGTATTTGTATGGGTGACATTTAAAAATAAATCATCACTGACTACTTTAATTTCATATCAAAGTATTTACCATGCAGCAAACAAAGCAAGAAAAGGTGTGTTGACAATTATTAAAAGGAAACATCTGCAAGTGAAGTAGGGTCAAGGATATTGGCAGCACAGCTAGGTAAGATAATTAACACAGCAATTGTTCATGTTCTCTTCCAATAGCAGTCAGAAGCATTAATATTCATGGTTTTGATTTTGGAGAGGGGCTAAAAATATTTTCATTTCTAACAATCAATTTAGAGACTGATTTTTATTTTTTACTAAAACTCCATGGCAAATGAGTCCACATATTCACCAGAAGCCAGAAACTTAACTACTGAAGCTCATGATATTACTAACATCTGCTCTTCCTTACTAAACTCTCCATACATTGGCACCAAGACTAACTGAGATCTGTTTGGAGAGTTGTGCTGTTTTGTTGGCTCTGATGATGAAAGTAAAGATCATAGTATATTTAAGTCCAATTTCACTCTCTACTTAGAGTAAAAGAAAAATGATTGATATTTAAAAAAAGAAACAATTTCAGAAATGAAATATTTCATTCAAATTCCAATAATTTAGAATTTTTGAATATTGGACATGGAGTAAAAGAAAGCTTATTTGTATATTAGGTGTAAATGAATGTAAAATGTAAAATGAATGTAAAAAAATACAAAGATCACAAAGACCATAATTAATATACTTCATTGAGCACTCAATTTTCAAAAAAGTATTTATATAAGAATATATATGTTTCAATAGAAATTCTTATTTTGGTTAATAGGCCAAAGATATTCTCTGCTTGCTTATATTGCATTACCATTTAATTTGAACTCTTACATTATGATGGAGCACATCTTCAGATATTGTTCCTTGAGGATAGTGACATCAGAGCATCATAGTCATTCTCTTAGATAAGAATTTCATTATCATTTGCCAGTTCTTATAATATGAATATTTCATCTGGTTTTGTAAAAATTTTCTTTTAAAATTCAATTCACAAATGAAGTCCATTGGATCTATGAATGAGAGGCCATTACTCTACAAAAAAACTGTATAATGAGACACATTTCCTTTTTTATCTGTCCTTGATAGACTAAACAACTTAAGTTTATGCAACAGAAAAACTTAGGGAATTGATTCCTGAAATCAAAAGAGAGAATTCCCTATCTCATATAGTTCTGTATAAGTTTTATGAATGTGATATAAGCTATTATGCTTGAATTTTTTTGATTGATGATTGATTGTTTTCTATTATCAAAGAAGAAAATAAAATCAATTGAATGATAGCATGAAGTGCACATTATATTAATTAAAGGGAAGGGAATCCTACTCAAATACATCCTTACTGCTTCTTCCAGGTCTGTCTATACTCTGTGTTTTGTTACTATGTACTATTTGCTGATGATTTGAATACAGTAGGAGGCCTTGGTCTTTTAAATGTTGTCTC
This sequence comes from Macrotis lagotis, assembly GCF_037893015.1. NCBI lineage: Eukaryota > Metazoa > Chordata > Mammalia > Peramelemorphia > Peramelidae > Macrotis > Macrotis lagotis. Next base: position 231,026,513 of record NC_133666.1, on the reverse strand, counting down.
TCCCATGTAATCATGTCACCATGTCATTGCAGTATGACATTATTTGATGACAAATTTATGGCATTATGATAAAGCTAACCATCCTCTTGATGGTCTAAATTATCACTGTGGGGAAATTTTTATGAAAATAGTCTTTTGACAGTAAGTTTAAGCTTAACCTATCTGTCATTTTATTGTCTTATTTGTCAATATGGTAATTTTATGGTGATGGCCTAACCTGTCTCATGATGGTCTAAAGTATCAATATGGAAATATTTGGTGTTAAGACTGACCAGTAGGACAAAGCTAAGCTCAAATAATATACTCTTGGAAGCACATATCAGTTTTTCAGTGGTTCAAGATTTAAATGGAAAAATTGTATCTTTAGTCCCATTAACTTATAGATGGAATCTAACATTTTCTTCAATTATAAAATATTATTTTGAGATAAACTCCATTGTCTTCACTAAATCTCCAAGAGACTTTTCACCTTCTTTCCTTGACCCTATCATATAAAAACATAAGAACTCTTGAGTTATGAATTGCTAATTACCAGTTTACAATAACATCTTTCAGATAACCTGAGAAAGATATCCAGAATCAGTTTGCCAGTGCTATTAGATGTGTCTCTGAAGTTCATTTATTGAAATGCCCAGAGCAGGCAACAACATAATTACAGAATTATTCAACTAAAATGGATCCATTTACATCTGACTATGTATATGTGAACTGAAATTCTTCCTTTTTGTCAGCTACAACAGAAATACTAAAAAATACTTGAAAATAATGAAATGGGGACCGCTAGGTGGCACAATGAATAGAGCACTGGCCCTGGATTCAGGAGGATGTGAGTTCAAATCCAGATTCAGACACATTTAACTGCCTAGCTATGTGACCTTGGGCAAGTCACTTAACTCCATTGCCTTAAATAAATATTTTTTTATAAAATAGAAAGTGATGAAATAGAATTAATTTCAAAATGGACTACTATGAAATTCTGCCTCAGCTTACCCAATAAGACTGTTTGAGAAACTAAATTATAAAAAAGTTATTGACATGTAAAAAATGTTGTGATATAAAGATTTAGATATTGCACAAAACCTCTCCTCAATTAATTTTTATTTACATTTTTAACATATTATTGGGTGATGTCATAGAAATATTGATAGCGTGCTTTTATGTTCATTGTCATGAGTGATATCCTGAAGCCATAACAGGACCATCTAAATATTCATTGACTTGGTTACAGGATGAAACAAGAAGATCTGTGATTTACCAAATATTTATAAAAGAAACAAGTACTCTGGGTGTGATTATTTAGTAAGATATGGGTATGATTATCATCCCAGGAGGATACATTTCTCTGATCATCTTCAAACTGTTCTTTGTCTAACTCCAACCTAGAGTGTCAATATTGAAGCTATCAAAGCAGAATTAACCAATCTGCAAGCATTTAACCCCTACTATTTTCTAAGTAGTGAAAGAAGTTCATGTTATATCTAGAAAACAACATTCATATGAATATATATATAATTTAAAAATATTTGCAAAATATGTAATGAATATAGGATATTTTAATACTAGATAGCTGTTGAGGAAAATCAATACAAGGATTGGGGATCAAGAAAGTATTGTATAAAATGTAGTGCTTGAACTGTGATTTAAAGATAAATAGGATTCTATGAGATGGAGGTGAGGAAAAAGTGAATTGCTGGCATTTGTATAACATGTAAAAAGTCAAAATAAAGACATAGAGACAGCAGGAATACCATGTGGGATGAATTGGGAGAAGTCTAATTTGATTTATTAAAATATTTTTATAATAATTAGTAACTGTCACAATGGAGTTGGGAAGGCATCAGCTCAAATCCTTATTTAGACACAAACTGGGTGACCTCAGATAAGTCATGTAATGTTTTACCTTGATAATAATAATAATACATGCCTTCAAAGTTTGTAAAATGTTGTGAATTTCAAATAGAATAATAGTTGTAAAATGCTTGTACAATTCCTAGCACATACTAAACGCTATATAAATAAAAGTTATCATCATTCAAATTTACAGTGAGACTAGAAAAAAACATTCGGGCAATATAATGAAATCTTTAAGTTGCAAAAGAAATTATATTTGATCCTAGAAATAATGTGAAGCCAACAATCTTTACATCATATGCATATGATGTAGTCAGAAATGGAATTAAGGAAAATTTCTTTAGTAGTCACAAAGTAGATTAAAACTTTGAAAAGGAGATCAAATAAGAAATTCTCACAATAATTGAGACAAAAGATGATTACTATCTGAATAAATGTGGTGGAATAAGTGGTGTGAATGCAGGGAGGGCTTTAGTACAAACAGAAATTGCAAAATTTGGGTTGCAAGAGTTTTGCATCTCATGTGATAAAGGAGAATGAAGAGATAAAGATACTGCTAAGATTGTAGACATAAAAGAATGGAAGAAAAATGGTTTATTTGAAAGATATAGGAAAGTACAATGAAAGGGGGGAGTGAGAAGTTGATGGAGAAAACAAGTTGTGTTTTGTGCATTTTGAATTGAAAATATTTCTGGAACATTCATTGTAAAATGTTCAGTGGATAGTTCTTGATGTACAAATGTGCTTAGAAGAAATCTTGGCTGGGTACAAAGATTACGTTCAAAGTTTGAGAGGAAATTAATGGAAAAATAGGTTGGAGTCAGGTTGTGAGAGATTTAAAATACCAAATTGAGGGGTTTGTATTCACTCCCAAATAAAGCAGCTAGATTTGATCTGGCAGAGGAATGACATGGACATTAAGAAAATTATCTTGAAGAGAATGAATTAGAGAAGGGAGAGAACTGAAACGAGGATATCAATTAGGAAACCATTGCAATATTTCAGGCAAAAAATTTTTAAGCATGAATTATATTTATATGGATAGTGTAAAACATTTAGAAATGTGTGTTAAGGGGCAGCTAGGTGGCCCTGGAGTTAGGAGTACCTGGGTTCAAATCAGCTCTCAGACACTTAATAATTACCTAGCTGTGTGGCCTTGGGTAAGCCACTTAACCCCATTTGCCTTGCAAAAAAAAAAAAAAGAAAGAAATGTGTGTTAGCTACACCATCTTTTCTTCCTGGAAGTTTTTTCCCTGAAAATTATGTATACTCCTTATTTCAAAGTTTTTCTATCTGTATTTGTGAATGTGCTTTTTGTATCCAATCTATTTGCAGGATTTCTCTGTATGAATGTTACATTCAAACAAATTGCAAAAACTTGCTCAAGTTGGTTTCCTCATGTGCTTCTAATTTCCACCTCCTTCAGTGTATTTGCCCCTTTTATTAAACTCACTCCTGTACCCCTACACTGCTCCTAACTCTGCTCTTAAAAGAAAGATGTGTATGACATAATCTATTGATTATGTCAAATGGCCCCAAATCTATGAGACTAATCATGTGTAGATAAATAGATATGAAAATTACCAAAAGTACCAAGAAAAAGAATTCAGTATCAAAGATCAGTGAACTATAAAAGACAAGAAGCCAGCATATATAATAGTAAATTGTATATATGTATATATATATATATATATATATATATATATATATATATATATATATATATATAGTTTCTATGTTTAGGATCTTTTAAAAATTAAAAAAATACTTTTAAGTAATTTGACCAAGTCACAACACACATGACTGAAAAAGGTGAAAAGGAATGTATGTGGAAGTTTGGCAATTAAATTTGTTGAATAAAATTCATGGCTTCTAATGCTCTTTCCAGTATCCCTTGTTATCCCCATAGATAGGGCTCCATTTCTAAAGCAATTAAAAATAAAAACTTAAATTCTTTGAATGTGTTCAATAGTTTAATAATGGTCAAATAATAATTTCTCAATTATGACAATTTAATACATGATAAGTATCAATCATTTTATTTGATTCTCACAAAATTGGAAGGTAGGTGCTGTTATTCATTTTACATATGAAGACACTGAAGCAAACACAAGTTAAGTGACTATTAGGATCACAAAGTCAATAAATTTATTTAGCACTCTTGTGAACTGAAGCACCTACCTGGCTTAAAAAAGGGAAAATGGGAGCAGAGACAAGAGGGAGGTGTAGAAGCAGAAATTCCTAGATGCTGTCCTTTCTCTACAAATGATTCAATACTTTTTTTAAAATTAATATTTTATGTTTTTCAATTATATACAATAGTAGTTTTTATATATCATTTTGTAAGGTTTCCAATTTCACAGTTTTCCCCCACCCTCCCTTCCCTTACCCCATCACACCACAGAAGGTAGTCTGATAATCTTTACATTGTTTCCATGCTATACATGGAATCATATTCTTGAGGAGAAAATAAAATATTAGTGACAGTAAAATGATGAAGTTCATAAGACATTTTTGTAAAAGTTGAAAGCAATAGACTTTAGTCTTTATTTAAACTTCACAGCTCTTTCTCTGGATACAGATGGTATTGTCTTTTTACAGGGAATGTAAAATTGTCCCTGATTATTGCATTGATGGAATGAGCAAATCAATTAAGGCTTCTCATCACCCCCATGTTTCTATTATGCTGTACAATGATTTTCTTATTATACTCATTTCTCCCAATATCAGTTCAAGCAAGGCTTTCCAGGTTTCTCTGAAATCCCATCCTTCTTGGTTTCTAATAGAACAATAGTGTCCCATAATATACGTATACCACAATTTAATCAGCCATTCCCCAACTGATGGACATTCACTCGATTTCTAATTCTTTGCCACCAGAAACAGAGCTACTATGAATATTTTTGTACAAGTGATGTTTTTACTCTTTTTCATGATATCTTCAGGGTGTAGCATCAGTAGTGGAATTGCTGGTTCAAAGGGTATGCATATTTTTTATTGCTCTTGGGCGTAATTTCAGATTGTTCTACAGAAAGGTTGGATGAGTACATATACATATACTAATACAACAATGTATTAGAGTCTCAGATTTCCCACATCCCTTCCAACATTGTTCATTGTCCTTTCTGGTCATATTGACCAATCTGAGAGCTGTGAGGTAGTGCCTCAGAGGTGCTTTAATTGGCATTTCTCTAATAAGTAATGATTGAAAGCCATTTTTCATGACTATGGATAGCTTTGATTTGCTTATCTGTAATTTGTTTTATCCTTTGATTTATCCTTTGGATAATAAACCTTTGTTTATCCTTTGAGCATTTGTCAATTGGAGAGTGGCTTGCTGGTTTTGTTTTATAAATTTGACTCAGTTCTCTATATCTTTTAGAAATGAGTGTTTTGTCATAAGCAATAGATATAAAAAATTGTTTTCCAATTTGCTACATTTTTTTATCTTGGTTACACTGGTTTTGTTTGTGTAAAAGCACTTTAATTTAATTGAATTTAATTTTTAAAATGATGCTCTCATTCTCTTCCTTGGTCATAAACTGTTTCCCTTTCCATAGATCTGATAGGTAAACTATTCCTTGATCTCTTAGTTTACTTATAATATTATTTTTATGTCTAAATACTATATCAATGTGTATCTTATCTTGGTATGGAGTGTGAGGTGTTGGTCTAATGCAAGTTTCTGTCATACTAATTTCAAATTTTCCCAACAGTTTTGATCAAATGGAGAATTCTTATCTCAGAAGATGGATTTGGGTTTATCAAACAGCAGATTACTATAATCATTCAATGCTATCTATTTTTCACTTAGTCTATTCCACTGCTCCACCACAATATTTTTTAGGCAGTACCAAACATTTTTGATGACTGATACTTTATAATATAATTTTTGATCTAGTAAGGATAAGCCACATTCTTTTGTATTTTCCCCCTTCCCTTTAAATCCCCTTTTTTATGCTCAGTTTTCAAGGTCTGTTGTTCTGTGCTTGGAAAACAATTTCTTTTACCTTCTGGAATACAATATTTCAATACCCATGAACCTTCAATTTAGAAGCTGCTAAATAAACTACTGGTCAAGATGACAGAGAGAGGTCAGGCATTGTCCTAAGATCTTCTGGCTTTCCCCTAGAATGAATATGGATCAAGTTTCTTAACAAAATTCAGTGCTACAAAATCTAGAGATGAGCAAAGCAACAAGGTCTGTCTCAGGTGAATGTGGGTGAGTCGGTGTCATTGATCAGAAAGCCACCTTTCTGGCGATGGAGGGAGTCCTGGGTTTTACCTGAAAACAGCCTCAGAAGCTTTGACTTTGTGCACAGGAAGGAGAGCTCTAGTGAGGTTGGAGGAGGAGTTCCAGCACAGCTGACAGGAGAACTCCAGCAGCTACATTTTTTTTATTTTAGGTTTTTGCAAGGCAAATGGGGTTAAGTGGCTTGCCCAAGGCCACACAGATACGTAATTATTAAGTGAGATCAGATTTGAAGCCAGGTATTGCTAACTCCAGGGCTGGTGCTTTATCCACTGTACCACCTAACCACACCCAGCAGCTAGATTTCAATCTTCTCAGCTGCACTGGAATGGAAGAACAGGGCCATGAGCCCCATAATTTCAGCAGAGACCCTGTGTTTTCAGTTGAATCTCCACCCCCATTCCTGAGGGAGAAAGGGTCTCTTCCCAGAAAGAGCACAGTAGCAAGTAACAACTCCCAGCCACCCACCCCCAGGTCCAGGTGTGGCCAGCAGCTCTCTCTCAGTACTGAGTGAATAATGAGATTAATTATACAATCAGAAGTCTCAGCACAAATTGTTCCAGACCCTGCTACTTCCCCTACCCCCTCAGAACTAGGAAATGGACTGCAATTCAATGTCACATACACTCCATGGAAAACCTCTAGCACCCCCTACAGGTTGGCCCAATTGGAGTTACTAAGTTCAGTGACCTAAGCCTCTAGGGATTTCAACTCAAAATGTCTGTAAACCATCCCCCCACCCAACACAAGGTCCCAAGAAAATCAAGCAAGGTCAGTGGAAAAGGGGGACCATCAAAGCTAAATAAAGACAAAGACTTTAACTCAGAGTGAGCTCAAAGTTCTAAGGAGAATAAGAATTGGTGTCCAGCCAGGAAAGACTTCTTTGAAGAGATCATGAAGGAGTTTAAACATCAATTGGAAAACGTGGGAAAAGAAATGCAAGAGAAAATTAACTCCCAGGAGCAAGAAAATAAATCTTGGAAAATACAATTGAGCAATCGGAAAACTCCTTCAAAAATAGAATTGCAAAATTGGAAAAGGACTTGCAAGAGGTAAATGAAGAAAATTCTTCTCTAAAAAACAAAATGAATCTATGGAAAGTAATGACTTCATGAGAAAACAAGAATCTATTAGACAAATCCACAAATCAAAAAAGTTGAAGAAAATGAAAAATACTTCATCAGCAAAATTCCTACTGACCCAGGAAATAGATTCAAGAGACACAACTTAAGAATGATTGGGCTTCCTGAACACATTAAGGACAAAAAAAAGTCTGGACTCAATATTTAAGGATCTATTGAAAGAAAACTGCCCTGATATTATAGAACCAGAAAGGAAAATAATTAATTAATGAATATTTCAATTCTTTCCTGAAAGGAAAACACTAAGGAATGAAAACATCAAGAAAAATTGTGGCCAAATTCCAGAAGCATCAGATAAAAGGGAAAATCCTACAGATAACAAGAAAGTAGCAATTTAGGTACCAAGGAAACAAAATAGGAGACTACCACGTGTTCCTGATGAAAAGACCAGAGCTAAATAGAAAATTAGTATTACAAACAGGAGGCTTAAGAAGCACATGGAAAAGTAAAAAAAGAAAAAAAAATAAATTGTTATCCAATATGATGAAACTAGCTATATCCCCATCTGGGACAAAGATACTCACAATTCTTGAGAATTATAAATATACTAGTGAGAATACAGTTAGCCAGATGCGATGGACACTCATGACTTGATGGTCACTTTGATAGAATTATATTAAAAAAATCTTTAAAAAAGGGGGACAGTAAAGAGAAAGGAGGATGGACAAGATTGAATAGGGTAAATCACATCACATGAAGAGATACAAAGGACCTATTGCAATAGAGGGGAAGAAGGGAAGAGGAGAGGACCACCTGACTATTACTCTCATCAGATTTGTCTCAAAGAAGTATTAACATACAACCATTCATTGAAGTTAAGAAATTTATCTTATCTTTCAAATTGTAAAAGGTGAAAAGGGGAAGAGGGAGGAAAAGAGAAATTAACTGAAGGAAGGGAAGGAAGAAGGGCTATAGGGAAAGGGGAAAGCTAGGGGATGGGTGGATGCAAGGGGACAAACAAAGGGAAAAAGATGTTATTCAGAAGTAAAATACTGGGGAATATGGACAAAGTGAAAAAAGGAGAAAATACAAGCAGAGGGAAGGTAGCATGGAGGGCAATCAAGAATTAATAATTATAACTTTGAAAGTGAATGGGATGAACTCTCCCATCAAATGTAGTAGAATAGCAGAGTGGATTAAAAACAGAATCCTATAATATGCTTCTTACAAGAAATCCATCTGACGGAGAGATATACATATAGAGTAAAGGTAAAAGGTTGGTACAAAATATATTTTGCTTCAGCTGAAGTGAAAAAAGCAGGGGTAGCAATCCTTATTCAGAAAAAAACAACTGCAAAAATAAATAGCATTAAAAGATACATGGAAAGAAACTATATCCTCTTAAAAGGTACCATAGATAATAAAGTGATTTCAATACTGAATATGTATACACCCAATGGGATAGCATCCAAATACTTAGAGGAGAAAAGAACTACAGAAAGACATAGACAGCAAAACTCAACTAATGGGAGACCTCAACCTATCACTCTCAGATTTAAATAAATCATATCATAAAATAAACAAGAAAGAAGTTAAGGAGTTAAATAAATTTTTAGAAAACCTAGATATGATAGACTTATGGAGGAAATTTAATGAGGATAGAAATGAATACACCTTTTTTATCCTGCAGTACATGGCACTTACACAAAAATTGACCATGCATTAAGGCATAAAATCCTAATAATCAACTGCAGAAAGACAGAAATAGGGAATACATCTTTTGCAGATCATAATGCAATAAAAATCATATGCAATATTGGACCAGGGAGATACATACCCAAAACTAATTGGAAACTAAATAACCTTATTTAAAAATATGAGTGGATCAAAGAACAAATTATAGAAAGAATTATTTCATTCTAGTTAATGAAATTAATGAAACAATATACAGAAACCTATGTGATTCACTCAAGGCAGCTGTCAGGGGATATATTATATCTTTAAATGCTTACATGAATAAATTAGAGAAGGCAGAAACCAATAAACTAAATATGTAGCTAAAAAATTAGGGAAAGTACAAATTAAAAACCCCCAATTAAGCACCAAATTAGAAATTCAAAAATTAAAGGAGAAATTAATAAATTGAAAGCAAGAAAACTATTGAACTAATACATAAAACCAAGAGTTGGTTTTAAGAAAAAAACCAATAAAATTGATAAAGTTTGGATCAATTTGATTTAAAAAAAGAAAGAAGAAAACCAAATAATTAGTGGCATAAATGAAAAAGGTGAATGCACAACCAATGAGGAGGGAATTAAAGTGATAATTCAATATTATTTTGTCCAACTATAAGCCAATAAATTTGACAATCTAAGTGAAATGGGCACATATTATCTTTTTTTTAGGTTTTTTGTAAGGCAAATGGGGTTAAGTGGCTTGCCCAAGGCCACACAGCTAGGTAATTATTAAGTGTCTGAGACAGGATTTCAACTCAGGTACCCCTGACTCCAGGGCCATGCTTTATCCACTGCACCACCTAGCTGCCCCTAAAAAACAAGCTTTTTTCTTTTTTTTTTAGTTTTTTGCAAGGCAAGGTTAAGTGGCTTGCCCAAGGCCACACAGCTAGGTAATTATTAAGTGTATGAGACCAGATTTGAACCCAGGTACTCCTGACTCCAGGGCTGGTGCTTTATCCACTATGCCACCTAGCCATCCCTGGGCACATATTTTCAAAAATATAAGTTGCCCAGGTAAAATGAAGAGGAAATTAAAAACATAAACAATGCTATCTCAGAGAAAGAAATTCAACAAGTCATCATTTGAATTCCTTAAGAAAAAAATCTCCAGGGCCTGATGGATTCACAAGTGAATTCTACCAAACATTTAAGGAACAATTGGTTCCAATTCTATATAAACTCTTTGGAAAATTAGGGGAAGATGGAACTCTGCCTAACTCTTTCAATTACACCAGTATGGTGCTTATACCTAAGCAAGGAAGAGTTAAAACAGAAAAAGAAAATAATATACCTATCTCCCTGATGAATATAGATTCAAAAATCTTATCTTAGCAAAACAATTAAAACAAGTTATCAGTAGAATAATAAATTATGCCCAAGTATGATTTATCCCAGGAGTGCAGGGTTGGCTCGATATTAGGAAAACTGATTGTATAATTAATTATATCAATTACAATCCTATTAGAAATCATATGATCTTATCAATAGATGCTGAAAAAGCTTTTGACAAAATACAGCATCCATTCCCCCTAAAAACACTACAGAGTGTAGGAATAAATGGATTGTTTCTTAGAATAATAAGCAGTATCTATCTGAAAACATAAACAAGCATTATATTCAACAGGGAGAGTCTAGAGGTATTCCCAGTAAGATCAGGGGTGAAACTAGTATGCCCATTATCACTATTACTCAATATCATGTGAGAAATGTTAGCTTCAGAAATAGGAGAAGAAAAAGAATTTGAAGGAATTTGAATTGGGAAGGAAGAGACAAAACTCTCACTCTTTTCTATATGGTAGAACATATAGAATCCCAAAAAATCATCCAAAGCACTAATGGAAACAATTAACATCTTTAGCAAAGCTGCAGGATATAAAATAAACCCTCATAAATCCTCAACATTTCTATATATGACTAGCAAGATACTGCAGAAAGCACTAGAAAAAGAAATCCCATTCAAAGTAACTTCAGACAATATAAAATACCTGTAAATTTATTTGCCAAGACCAACTCAGAAACATTTTGAAAACAATTACAGAACACTTCTTAAAAAATAAAATCAGATTTAAATAACTGGCAAGCATCACCTGCTCATGGATAGGTCAAACTAATGTGATAAAAATGATAATTCTACCAAAACTTATCTACTTGTATAGTGACCTACCAATGAATTTTCCAAAAAATTCCTGTAATGAGTTAGAAAAAGGTCTAATTAAATTCATCTGGAGAAATAGAAAGTTGAGAATTCCAAGAGATGTAATGAAAAAAAGTGCAAAAGAAGGTGGCTTAGCCCTACCAGATCTAAAATTATATTAAAGAGTATGAGTCATCAAAACTGTCTAGTATTGGCTAAGAAACAGAATAGGGGTCCAGTGGAATAAATTGAGTGCAATAGGAGGAAACAATTATAGTAATCTGCTATTGGATAAACCCAAAGAGCCCAGCTATTGGAATAAAAACTCTCTCTTTGATAAAAACTGCTGTGATAATTGGTAGTTAGTAGGGAAATGAGAGGAAAATTCCCTCTTAAGAGTTAATATTCCTAGTGAAGTCCTCTCAGGGTTAAAAATCATTAAAACAAAGACAGACTATTATTTTTAGACTATTCTTAGAAGAAAGAGGGAGAAATTGAGACCTTTTATTCCCAGGCAGGCACCCACCTGATTCTGTTAGGCAGGGAAACAGTGGAATACTTCCGGAGAAGGGACCTTGCTTTCTTAGTTAGCTACCTATTTGATGATAGACTGGGGGCACAGTAGACTTCCTTTTCTTGTTTGATGATAAGTACTATTATAAGAAGATTGTAGATTTTCTTAGAAGACTGTGTATACTCAGATATTAATTCCTTTAGATAGACAAGAAAAGGTCATTAGAAATCTTCTTTTGATATCATCAGCATCTTGATGGTGAGGTAGTATTCTATGAAAACATTTTATTCTTCCCTTTGTTACTGGATAGATTTTTTGGGAAAAGATTGTAAGTCTGAAAAACCTTAACCAATCAGGTTTGATGAGAGGGGGCTAGGGAAGAGGGAATGGCACTAGGCCATAGTCTTTTGGACTGGCACCTTGGGTCAGCTCTTTGATATTCACTACATTTGTGAGACTTGGAGTGCAACCTTTTCTCGAAAAAAACTAAAATATACTTTCAGTTTTTGCTAAGAGGAGTCTATATTATTTTAAGTGGATTTTTATCCCACACAGTTTATGGTGTATTGGCCAAGAATCTTAACTACCTCCTTAAGATTTTCTTGGGCATAGGTACAAGCTGGCAGAATGCTGGATATTTTCAGCAGCTTGTGATTTAGTGCCGAGGTAGATCCCTTGAGGAGTGAGGGGAGGAACCTGAAGAGATACTTAGCTTGACCAAAATTGAAAGGCAGAAGACCTCTGGAGGAAGCTATAAAAGGATCTGGACCCCACTATAGAGAAAGACTATGAGACGGTGCCAAGCGTCTGTAAGTTTGTGTGACCCTACCCTTGTGGCTTCCAAAAAAATTCAAATCTGCAGGTTGAATTCATTTGCAGCAGAAAAGGGTGAGGGTGGAAATACTCCCAAGGAAATTTTGCATGGAGAAATTCCAAGGAAGTTCAAGTGGTTAGAGTCCATAGGACAAGGCAGAAGGGTCCAGAAGTGCTGGCTGAGAGCTCTAAGGTCCAGATTTAATAATGGGGAAAAATACAAAGTAAAAAAGCGAAAAGTCCAGAAAATGATAAAATGCTGTTGACTTTTTTCTTCCTCTCTTCTTCACTGTGATTCTGTTTTGCTAGAATACTTTCTCCTCCTCTGCCTTCTCCCCCTACCTGCTTCTGTTCTCTGGCATGCTTGCCTGTTTTGTTTTTTTTTTGTTTGTTTGTTTTGTTTTTTGGTTTGTTATCTCTTGACATTGGGATGAAAATGAGAGCAAAAAGGGAATTTATTAAGAAAAAGAACTAATCAATAATGGAGAGTTCATGAAGACTTAGTAAAATAAGTGTTAAAGGGTACCTTACTAGGAAGTTAAAGAGACAGGAAACAGACAATGAAAATTGCCAGATACATCAAATAAAGAAGTCACAGAAAGAAATTTTATGTTATTTTGAAAAAGGTTTTGGGAAAGTAAATCCCAAGTCAGGTTAATTCTATAGTATATAATTTGGTTACACAGAAATGCCAGAAAAAGGAAATGAAATAGTTAATCTTTTCCCAGAATGAAATGGTAACATTATAGTTTCAGGAGTTTATTAGTATAGATTCTGGTAATGTCAGTTATCAGAGAAAGTAATGGAACAAGGAGGGGACTTAAGAACAAAAAAGCCCCCAAGAAAGATTTTGGACCTGCCTCCTTATAAGAAAATTTATATGGCTTATTCTGCTAAAGAAGGGAACAGGTAACATTCTAATTAGGCTGCGAGATTTTTTTAAGTAGCTGTTTGCCTTCTCAAAAGTTTTATCATTTAAAACCAAGAAGTGTTAAATATTAAATCCTTTGAATGGAAAATGTTTTCTGGTAAGTGGAATCATGTCTGTGATTTATATAGCCAGTTCAGAACAGTATTAACTACAGTTAAAAAGAGTTAATGAATAAGAATAGTGGAACAGACCATTAAGGGAAAATGAAAGTTGTATGATCTGAGTATGAGGTTCTGAAAGTGCTGGGAAGAGAATCAAGGCATAGAGACAATTGGTGTTTTTGAACCATTTCTTAAGTATGGAAATTGGTTAAAGCATGTAGATAGAGGATTTCAGCAGGTTTGATAATGTATAAGTAAAAGGATTGATTCGGAGGATTTGGGGAGCCTTGGGAGGTGATTTCAAATTCAATTAAGACGTTTTTTTTTTCAATGTTTTAATGGCTCCTCCAGAGTCAAAGGAGAAAAAAGAATTAATGGAAATGCTGTAATAGGTAGGGACAGAATGGCCTTGGTGTCAAAACTATTGTCAGGATAGACTGTGAGTTAAAGCTTTAGAAATACTAAACAAGGGGAATCAGGAAACATCAATTCAAACTATGCTTGTGTATCTGGAAAAGAAATCTGGGGTGAGTTAAGTAATGATAAATAGTAATGGTACAGAATTAATATATATTACTTTAATATCTGAAATTGGGGGAATCTCTAATTCCCAGAACGCAAAATGTTATAATATTAAGAAATGTTGGTCAGTACGGATAGAAAACTGTTATAAGTTAGAGCACTGAGAAGTTAGAATTGCATGAATAAAGGTAAAAAGAATTTGCAAACTTTTTTAGGCTAATTTGTATATGACTTTTGGAATTTAAGAGAAGTATAAAGTCTTGTAATCATAAAAAAAGGGATTTTAGTAACAAATAGTCTTGCAAATTTCTCTGTGTAAGGGGCGGCTAGGTGGCTCAGTGGAAAGAGCACCGGCCTTGGAGTCAGCTGTACCTGGGTTCAGATCTGTCCTCAGACATTTAATAATTACCTTGCTGTGTGGCCTGGGGCAAGCCACTTAACCCCATTTGCCTCGCAAAAAAAACTAAAAAACAAAAAAAGTATTTCTCTGTTGTAAAATTCTATAAAGGGAAAATAGATGAAATTGAAATACATAGTGAAAAATTAGTAAAGTTTGTATAAGAACAGATTTGAACACCTTTTTTGAGAATTTAAAATTGTGTTATGATAATGAACATTGAATGAATTGAGGTCTGTTATTTAAGAAGAAATTATATATGTAAATGTAACACTAGCATGGATAAAATGTGTACATTGGACTTTTGAAATTATGAAATATATAAGACTAAGCTCATGGAGAATCTTATTTTCTTTGTTCTGAAAGTAGAAGTGTATTTGGAAGAAGGGATAAATAAGCTTATAAAGCATAAATTTAGAAGAGGTTTGAGTGTAAAAGACACTTAATTATAAGGTTAAGAAAACCTGTTGTTTTGTTTTGCTTTAAGAGAGTGAGATGTTAGCGTGAAAACTTAATGTTTCATGCAAGTTAAGGATTTAATGTTTAAATTTTGAAGAAGTAAAATTGCAGATTTCTTCCCCTATGTTAAATGCAGATTCAGAAGGACAGTGTAACTGCAAGATATCCTTTCCAATAATATTGTATAAATGTGAGGAGTTTCGGGAAATGATTAAAAAATTAAAAATTATGTGCTCTTAATAAGATGAGTTATCAATGAATAAGATATTGAAGAGTATTATCAAAGATGCAATCTACTTTTGTAAATATAAACTACTGTAATGTGGCCAAAATTGGAATTAATGATTGAGAGCTTTGTAAGGATAATGAGGGAAGTTATCAAAACCTTCTGGGTTTCCTGAAATTTTTAAATGATGTGTCAGACCTTGCCCTAGATCTGTAGATGCAGGTAGTAATGTATTGTTTTGTGAAATCTAGTTCTTAATGTATTACACTTATTATTTTTTGTTAAATTTAGAGATATTCTAATGGGTTGATTGAATTCTGAAAAATAATAATTTGTATTTCCAACATGTTTAATAATTAAGCAGGTTTATTACAGAGGATTGTTTGCATAAGAATTTGCCAATTATATGTATATATATGTATATATATATATAAAATTGGAATTTTTGTGGTATTATATGCACAGATAGATTGATAGAAAGGTAGAAAGACAGATAGATAGATAGATATTTATAATCTCAAAGTTGTGGTTGTTTGCTTTACTACAAGCACCTGAGCAATATAGAATAAAAATAACAATACTAATTTGTGATTTTTTCTGTCAATCTTTGGCTAATTGTTATGTGAATAGTCTTAGAAAAATCTCCTAGCCAAAGGACATGTTTATTTATTGTAATACAGCAGGCTAGCCAAGAGACATCCAATATACCATGATGATGATTTCAGACAAAGGGATGTTGATCTGCAGAATCCACTTCACAAGGACTAAATGTTAATTCTAATCTGGTTTGGGGGGCTCACAATTAATCAATTCCCTTCCCTACACATATATCACTTATATCTACTCTGAGTGTCCCTGTCATCAGAATACATTAAGTAAAATGACTTTCTAAACACTCAAAAAGAAGTTATGTTTCCCCCAGCATCTGGAGTATTCTTTGACATAAAAAAGAAAAATTCCTCACAATTATGTATTATAATTCAACTAGAACACCTATCCTCCTTTCTCTGAAATAATATCTGTTTTAATTTTGAAAAGGTTTTATTTATTTTCAGTTTTTACAATTTTTGCCACAATCTTGCTTCCCTCACCTCACATCCAACAGAAGGCAGTTTGTTATTCTTTATATCATTCCCATAGTATGCATTGACCTAAGCTGAATGTGATGAGAGAGAAATTATTTCTTTAAGGAAGGAACATATAGCATGAGATACAGCAGACTTACATAATAAGACAATATTTAAAAAATTAAATAAAAGATGCATAGAAAATCTTTGGTATTTCTTCAAACATCACAATTATATCTCAGGATACAGATGGAATTCTCCATCATGGATAGCCCCAAATTGTGCCTGATTGTTGCCCTATTGGTGTGAGCAAGTCCAGTAAGGTTGATCATCACTCCCATGTTCCTGTTAGAGTGTACAGTGTTCTTCACATTCTGCTCATCTCAGTCAGAATTAGTTCACACAAATCCTTCCAGGCTTCCCTGAATTCCCATCCCTCCTAGTTTTTAATAGAACAATAGTGTTCCATCACATACATATACCACAGTTTGTTAAGCCATTTCCCAAATGATGGGCATTCCTTCAGTTTCCATTTATTTCCCACCACAAAGAGAGCTGCAATGAAAATTTTTGCACAAGTGATGTTTTTACCCTTTTTCATAATCTCTTTCATGTATAGACCCAATAGTGGTATTGCTGGACCAAAGGGTAGGCACATTTCTGTTGACTTTTGGGCATAATCCCAGATTGCTCTTAAGAAAGGTTGGATGAGTTCACAGCTCCACCAGCAATGTATTAGTGTTCCAGATTTCCCACATTCCTTCCAACATTGATCATTATCTTTCTGGCTATATTGGCCAGTCTGAAAGGTATGAGGTGGTACCTCAGAGAAGTTTTAATTTGCATTTCTATAATAATTAGTGATTTGGAGCAATTTTTCATGTGACTACAGACAACTTTGTTCTCCTCATTTGTAAATTGCCTTTGCATATCCTTTGACCATCTGTCAATTGGGGAATGGATTTTTTATTTTTTTTTTAAATTTGAATCAATTATCTGTATATTTTAGAGATGAGTGCTTTGTCAGAAATACTAGTTATAAAAATTGTTTCTCAATTTACTACATTTCATTTGATCTTGGTTACGATGGTTATGTGTGTGCAGAAGCTTTTTAATTTAATGTAATCAAAATTCTCAATATTGTTTTTAATGATACTCTCCATCTCTTCCTTGGTCATAAATTTATTCCCTTTCCATATATCTGACAAGTACACTACTCCTTGACCTTCTAGTTTGCTTATAATAAGTTGAGGTCTGCTACTAGTAGAGTTTTGCTTTCTATGTCTTCCCATAACTCCTTCATCTTCTCCTCTAAGAATTTGGATACTATATGATTGGGTGCATACATACTTAATATTGAAATTGCTTTATTGTCTATCATAACTTTTAGGAGAATGTAGTTTCCTTAATTATCTTTTTAATAATATATATTTTGTACCTACTTTGTCTAAGATTAGGATTGCTACCCCTGCTTTTTTCATTTCAACTGAAGCAAAATATATTTTGCTCCAACCTTTTACCTTTACTCTAGTTATATCTCTGTTTCAAATGAGTTTCTTGTAAGCAGCATATTTTAGGTTTCTAGTTTTTAATCCACCCTGCTATTCACTTATGTTTTAAGGGAGAGTTCATCCCATTCACATTCAAAGTTCTAATTACTACCTCTTTATTGCCTTCCATGTTATTTTCCCCTCTGTTTTTATTTCCCCCTTTTTTCCTTTTATCCATATTCTCCAGTGTTTTGTTTCTGAATTCCACCACCTTCAGTGTGTTTGCCCTCCTATATCCAACCCCCTCCCCTGTTTTTCCCCCTTTTCCTTTGCCCCTTCTGTCTTCCCTTCCATCTGTTGATTCCACCTTTCCTCCCACTCCCCATTTCCCCTTTTAACACTTTAAAAAGAAGATAAGTTTCTTAACTGAGCATGAGCATGTTAACTTTAAGTCAATCTGATGAGAATAAGATTCAAATGGTTCTCACACCTCCCTTCATCCCCTCTATTGCAATAGGTACTTTTTACCTCTTAATGTAATGAAATTTACCCCATTCAGTCCCCTCCCTCTTCCTATGTCTTTACTGTCCTCCTTTTTAAGGAGGTATTGTTTCTTAAATCATTTTATCTGAGTTACAGAAAGGTCCTGAGTGTACATCACTTCGGGTTATTCTCTCTACTAGAACTGCAAATTTTGACAGATATTAGAGTTTTTCTCCCAGGTAAGAATATATCCAGTTTCATCTTATTGGACAGCAGTTTCTCAAATAAGTTCTGTGTATGCATCTTTTCTGGCTAAATAAATTCTCTCTCAAACAGTTTCAGTTCTCAAGAATTGTTTAAGTCTTTCTTTCAGGTAGGGATGCTGCAAATTTCATCTTATTTGACAACAGTATTTCTCCCCTTCACCCTCACTTTTTAAAAAAATTTACCTTTTCATGTGTCTCTTGAATCTCCTGTTTAAAGTCCAAATTTTCTATTAAGCTCTGGTCTTTTCATCAAGAAAATTTGGACATCTCCTAATTCATTAAATATCCATATTTTGCCCTGTAAGTGAAGGCTCAGTTTTGCTGAATATTGGATTCTTGGCTGCATTTCAAGTTCCCTTGCTTTTCAGAAAATTGTGTTCCTGACCCTTCAAAGGATCTCTTAATATATATACTACCAAGTCCTGTGTAATCCTTCCTGTGTCTCCTTGGTTTTGTTTCTTTCTGACTGCTTGCAGGATTTTCTCTTTTATCTGATAGTTCTGGAATTTGTCTACAATATTCCTTGGTGTTTTCATTTTGACATCCCTTTTTGGAGGGGAATCAATTATATTTTTCTCAATAATGATTTTGCCCTCTGGTTTCATGATATCAGGGCAGTTTTTCATCACTAAATCTTATAATATTAAGTCCAGCCTTTTTTTCTTCTCAATGTTTTCAGAAAGTTCAATAATTTTAGGTTATCTTTCCTCAATGTATTCTCAAGGTCAGTGATTTTGCTGATGAGCATTTAAATTTTTCTTTTATTTTTTTCAATTTTTCATTTTGTTTAACCAGTTCTTGTTGTTATAAAGTCATTGGCTTCCATAGACTCCATTCTTTTTTTACAGAAGAATTTTCTTCATTTACCTATTTTAACTCCTTTTCCAATTGGTTAATTCTATTTTTGTAAGTGTTTTGCCTTTGATCATTTGAGGTATTGAGAGAATCATTTTCTTTTTGCATTTGTCCAATTGTATTTCCCAAGGATTTGTTTTCTTATTACAAGGTGTTAATTTTCTCTTGGGTTTCTTTTCCCAAATTGTGCAATTGATTTTTAAAGTCCTTCCTCACTTTATCACATAAATCTTTCTGTGCAGGAAACCAAATTTTATTCTTCTCAGGTGTTCTACGTTTCTCTGAATTAAGGTCTTTTCCTTCTAGGAATTTTTCTTTGGTACCCCCCTTTCCACTGGCCTTTCTTCATTTTCCTAAGATCTTGTTTTGGGGGAGGGACTGGTTCACAGAGGTTTGGTATGAAGATTCCTTGAGGCTTTAGTCACTTAGTGTAATATCTCCAGCTGGCCAGGAGTGGGTGATAGAGACTGGAACCTTCTCTCTAGACCTTCTTGGAAGTCTCAGACTGTCAGTCCCATGTCCACACCTCCTCTCTCTGGTTTGTTTCTCAGACCTAAGTAGGTCCAACACCAAAGTGGCTCCCTGCTATGTGCTTCTCAGAGAGAAGTGGATTCCCATAGTGAAATGGTTTCCCACAATGAAATGATTCCCACAGTGAAAGACCCCAGGGATGATCTTAGATTAGTCAAGATCTCACCACCCTCCCCCACTGGTTGTTGGTACTCTGCACTCACCACACCCCTGATCCACACAGACAGACCTTGAGGAAATTGTTCTCCTAGCTAAACTTTCTGGGTTTTGTCAATAGGACTTCCATTAAGAGGTTTCTTTCACCTGGTTTATGAGGTAAGATCAGGATACCTTAGCACTGGCCCTGGCTTCTCTCTGACATCTTGACCAGAAGTTTCTGTTAGCTATATGTTTTGAGAAGAATTAAGATTCTTTTCATTTTTTTCTTTTGTGTTATGGAATGAATATTGAGGTAAGAAGAATAAATAAAGTTACATAATCTCAAGGTACACTTCTGTGTGGTAGTAGTTTCAAGTTCTACTTTGAGAAGGGAATGTAAGTCAGTTGAGTACATCAGGAGAAGAATCATCTATAGTTTAGTTCAGAAACATTTTGGGGAAGAAAGAAGAATTTATTTTAGTTATAGATATTTGAGTTATTATTTTAATGAAGAGCAAGAGATTAAGGCTTTTTGTCAATTGCTGGACACTCTTTGTACAAAGATGGTGATCTAATATAAATGTTATAAGCTCAAGTGAACTTCACAATTTTTGACATATTCACTTGTGAAGTGAACAATTATGGAAGTTGTATTTTTGTAACAGTAAAGTAAATATATATACATACATATATATGTATGTATACATATATATATGTATAGAGAGAGAGAGAGAGAGAGAGAGAGAGAGATCAATGAGACAGTGAGTAAGGTAAAATGTAGATTTTAATTGCTTTAGAATTTTATGGTCTGATGATAAAAATATGAATCTATCTGACATGCTATTATGTTATGAAGTTCCTTTAATGGAAGAGGAAATCTCAACAAGTCATCCAAGGCAAAATTAGAATGGACTCTGTAGATACAGAAAGATATTGAACATTTCCAGGGGAAAAGAGAGAGAAACTGGATAAGTACTCTTACTCCATTGTGTCTAAGTTATATGAGTATGGGTTGTTTGATCAGGGTTCCAAGAAGAAGATGAATCCCAAGTAGATAGGTAGAGAGAAAATAGAACATGATAGGGTATCAAGGATAATGGCAGCGGATTTCAGGTGTCATATATATATATATATATATATATATATATATATATATATACATATATATATATATGGAGGGATTGAATGGAAAAATTCACTCTTAAGAGTTAATATAGTAAAGTCCTATCAGGGTTAAAAATCATTAAAACAAAGTCAGACTATTACTTTTAGAATATTATTAGAAGAAAAGGGGGAGAGAGAAAGACCTTGCATTCACAACCAGGCACCCTCCTGATTCTGTTAGGGAAGGAAATAGTGGAATACTTCCAGCAAAGAGAACTTGCCTTCTTAGTTCACCACCTATTTGATGATAGTTTGGGATAACAGGAGAGTGTTGTTTGATGATAATGACTAAACTAAGAAAATAGTAGATTCTACATTCATAGAAGACCTTGCATACTCAGACATTAATTCATTTAGATAGACAACAAAAACATCATTAGAAATCTTCTTCTGATATCCTCACATTCTGGATGGTGAAGTAATATTCTATGAAAACATTTCTTTCATCTATTTGTTGCTGGGTAGATTTTTCTCATAAAGATTGTAGCCCTGAAAACCTTAACCAATGGGTTGGATGAGTGGGAATTAGGCAGCGGAGAATGGCACTAGACCATATAATCTTGTATGACTGTCACCTTGGGACAGCTCCTTGATTTTCACTTTCTGAGACTTGGAGTGTGTCCTTTTCTTGAGAAAAGCTAAAAGAAACTTTCTGTTTTTGCTAAAAGTAATCTCTATATTTTTAAGTGGATTTTTATCCCACACAGAAGAAACTTAGTTTAGATCACCACTATACCAAGAGAAGATTAAAATGGATACAGGTTGTACACATAAAAAACAATATCATAAGCACACTAGAAGATTAAGGAGTAGTTTACCTGTCAGATCTATGGAATAGGATGCAGTTTATGACCAAGGAAATGATAGAGAACATCACTAAAAACAACCTAGATGATTTTGATTACATTAAATTAAAAGATCAAAAGAAATGTATTAAACTGGAAAATAATCTTTACAATTATTATTTCTGACAAAGGAATAATTTCTAAAATTTACAGAGAACTGAGTCAAATTTTTAAAAAAATAAAAATCCATTCCCTAATTGACAAATGGTCAAAGGAAATGCAAAGGTAATTTACAGATGAGGAGATGAAAGTGATCCATAGTCATATGAAAAATCATTACTTATTAGAGAAATGCAATTTAAAGCATCTGAGATATGATCTCACACCTCTCAGACTGGCAAATATCACAGGAAAGGACAATGATCATTGCCAGAAGGATTGTGGGAAGTCTGAACCACTAGCACAATGTTGGTGGAGCTGTGAACTCATCCAAACTTTCTGGAGAGAAATTTGTAATTATGCCCAAAGGGCAATAAAAATGTGTATACTCTTTGATCCAGGAATAACACTCCTGGGTCTATATACTGATAAGATGATGAAAAAGGTTAAAAACATCACATGTACAAAAATAATCATAGCAGCCCTGTTTGTGGAGGCAAAAAAATTGGAAATCAAGTAAATGTTCTTCATTTGGGGAATGTCTTAACAAACTGTGGTATATGCATGTCATGGAACACTATTGTTCTATTAGAAACCAGAAGTGATGGGAATTAAGGGAAGCCTGAAAGGGTATGCATGAACCGATGTTGACTGAGATGAGCAGAACCAGGAAAACATTGTACACCCTAACAGCAACATCGGTGGTGATGATCAACCCTAATGGACTTGCTCATTCCATAAGTGCAACAATCAAGGACAATTTGGGATTGTCTGCAATGGATAATACCATGAGTATGACGAGAAAGAACTGTGGAGTTTGAGCAAAGACCAAGGACTATTCCCTTCAATTTAGAAAAAAAAAACTTATATCTTATTGTCTGATCTTGCTATCTCTTATCCTTTATATTTCCTCCTAAAGGATATGATTTCTCTCTCATCACATTCAATTTTGATCAGTGTATACCACGGAAACAATGTAAAGACTGGCAAATGGCCTTTTGTGGGGTATGGGGGAGGGAATTAAGATAGGAGAAAAATTGTAAAACTCAAAATAAATTGAATCTTAAAAAAAAAAAAAAAGAGAAAGTATCCACAGTGCCCCTCCAGAAAGAGACCTCAGGATAAAAACTTCAATGACTATAATGGCCAAATTCCAGTATCCTCAAATAAAAGAGAAAATATTGCATGGAGCAAACAGGAAATGATTCGAATACAATAAGGACAAAATCAGACTAACACAGCCTCAATATTGAAGGATCAGAAGAACTGGAATAACCTATTTCAGAGTTCAGAATATGGATTACAACCCAGAATATATTAATCTACAAAATTCAGCATATACTTTCAGGGAAAATGATGGATGTTCAATTAAATAGAGGACTTCCATAATTTCCTGACACAAAGCCCAGAACTGAACAGAGAATTTAATCACCAAATAAATGGCTGAAGAGTTGCATAAAAAAGTTAAATGACAAGGAGACTGAAAAAACAAGACTTTTAAATGAAGGCTGGTTGACTATCAGATTGTATAGAACCTTAAAAGAGAAAATGTAACACTTTTAATTTTTAGACATTTACTTCTCTTAGGATAGAGTGTACAATATAATTGAAGAGAATGAAGCTAAATAATATTAGTATAATTTGGTCTTAATTCTCAATTGAAGAGCTATAAGATAACACCACTATGTTTGACAAAAAGCCCTGAAAAAGAAACAGTATCTCTTTACACTTTGATTCACTTTCTTCACAAAGTGTTAAGCACCTCCTCTAATGAGGGCATCATAAACTGTAAGGACCTGAGACAGAATCTAACTCACAATCATTTGCCAAGTTATCCAGTGAGATCTCCAAAGCCTCCTAGTATTTAAAGATCTCTCAGTTAATTAGATCATGTTTTGAATTAACCATTGCTTCACTTAACAAGAGATTACTTAACCTGCATGGGGCGGGGGGCAGGGCTACAGTGGGAAAGACAGCAGGCCATGCTTCACTTAACAAGGTGTTAAGTACCTTGGGTGGGAGGGCAGGAGGTAAAGTGTGAAAGAAAATAGGCCCAGTGGGAGGGTCACAAAGAGTTCAAGAAATGATATGACTTTGGCTTCTGAGGATTGTTTGTACTTGAAGGATACTTGAAAAAGGGGGTAAGAAAAAAAATTGTTATAATTATAATTTGATGCAATTTGAGTCAATGTTGCTCATCAAGCAATCAAGTAAATAATCTGCTATGACATTTTGATAACAATAGAAGCTTATTAAGCAATCAAATATTTGAAGTTTGATAGATGACACCTGATTAATAATATTAGCGTGAGAAATAGCACCAAGGGAAGAGGCACAAATATTTATAACTTTAGAGGGAAAGAAGTGAGAATGTGAATGCTGAGTAAATTCTGTTCAATAGATTTAGCCCAATGAGGGAATAAAATACATTCCCACTTGGGTTTAAAAACCTAGCAATCTACTGGGAATGGGAGACTTGGAACAGGAAAGATAAGCGAATAAGGGTCTGATGAAAGGGAAGGGAAAGTATAGGTGAAAAGAAACTGAAAGTTAATTTTTTTAGGTTGTTGCTAGGCAATGGGGTTAAGTGGTTTGCCCAAGGCCACACAGCTATGTAATTATTAAGTGTCTGAGGCCAGATTTGAACTCAGGTACTCCTGACTCCTGGGCCATTGCTCTATCCACTACAACACCTAGTCACCCCAAAAGTTAAATTTTTAAAATAAAAGTCAAAGGGGAAAGGTAGTAAAATTTTGGTAAAGAAGAATAAGAGAAAAGGAAAGAGATAAGGATAAATGGAGAAAGATACAGAATTAGTAATCTTAACTCTGAATGTGAATGTCATGAACAGTCCCATAAAATGGAAGCAGAGAACAGAATGGGTTAAAAACCAGAATTCAATAATATGTTGTTTACAAGAAACACATTATAAACAGGGTAAAGGTAAAATGTTGGAGCAAAATGTATTATGCCTTAACAGAAAAAAAAAAATCTGAGGTAGTGATCCTAATCTCAAATAAAGTAAAAGCAAAATAAACTTCACCAAAAGTGATAAGGAAATTACATCTTCTTAAAAGACACAATTGGAAATGAAATTATATCATTATTAAACATGTGGGCACCTAGTGGTATATCATCCAGATACCTAGAGGCAAAGCTGGGTGAATTATAAGGAGAAATAGAAAGCAAAACGTTAATACTGGAAAACATCAATCTCCCTCTCTCAGAACTAGATAAATTTAACAACAAAATAAACAAGAAGGAAGTTAAGAAGGTAAATTAAATCTTAGAAAACTTAGATATAAGAGACCTCTGGAGAAAACTTAATGGCTATAGAAAAGAATATACCTTTTTTCTTGTCAGTACTTGGCATATTCTCCCATATTGCCCTTGCAGTAGGGCAAAAAATCCTTAAAATCAAATGGAGAAAGGCAGGAATAATAAATACACACTTATCAGACCATGAAGAAATAAATATTACATATAATAAAGAGTCAGAGAAAGGCAAATTAAGAACTAATTTGAAATTAAAAAACTTTATCTTAAATAATGGGTTGATCAAATAGAAAATAATAGGAATAATCAATAATTATATCAATGAAAATGATAATGAAACATCATTCCAAAATTTATGGGTTGCAATCAAGGCAGTTTTGAGGGAAATTTTTAATCTCTAAATTCCTATATGAATAAAATAGAGAAAGAAGAGATCAATGAATTGGGTATGTAACTAAAAAATCTAGAAAAAAGAACAAATTAAACATCCCCAATTAAATACCAAACTAGCAATTCTGAAAATTAAGGGAGAGATTAATAAAAAGGAAATATTTTTTAAAAAGAAAAAAAATAAGAAAATTGACAGTATCAAAAATCAAAAGGGTGAACTAACCACCAATGAGGAGAAAGTCAAAGAGATAATTTTGAGCTACTTTGTTGAACTGTATGCCAATAAATTGGACAGCTTGAGTGAAATGGATGGACATTTACAAAAATAAACACTACCCAGACTAAAAGAAGAGGAAATACATTATTTAAATAACCCAATTTAAGAAAAAGACATTGAAGAAACCATCAATAAACTCACTAAAAAAATCTCCTAGTCTAGGCAGATTTATAAGTAAATTCTACCAAATACTTAAGGAACAATTAATTCTTCTTCTATATAAACTATTTTTAAAAATAGGAGAGAAAGAAGTTCTGTGACAAACTCCTATTTTGACTCCAATATGATGCAGATACATAACCCAGGAAGAGAGAAAAGAAAGAAAATTATAGACCAATCTCCCTAATGAGTGTTGATGCAAAAATCTTAAATAAAATTTAAACACTGAGATTACAATAAATTATTACTAGGATAATAAAGCATGGTCAAGTTGTAATTATACCAGGCAGGCAGGGATGATTCAACATTAGTAAAACAACATGAATAAACATATCAGTAGTCAAACCAGCAGAAATTTTATGATTATCTCAATAGATGCTGAAAACATATTTCATTAAATGCAACATTTATTCCTAATAAAAACACTAGAAAGTTTAGGAATAAGTGGAGTTTTCCTTAAAATAATAAATAATATCTATCTAAAACCATCAACAAATATATTTAATAGGAATAATCTCAGAGCATTTCCAGTTAATTCAGGGGTGAAACAAGGATGCCCATTATCATGATTATTATTCAATATAGTATTAGAAATGCTAGCAATAGCAATAAAAGAAGAAAAAAGAAACTGAATGAATCAGAATTAGTAATGAGGAAGCAAAAGTTTCAGTCTTTGCAGATGATATGATGGTACACCAAGAGAACCTGAGAAAATCATCTAAAAATTCTCTGAAATAATTAACAAATTCAACAAAGTCATGGATATGAAATAAATTCATTTATATCATCATATTTATATATGAGCAACAAAGGCCAAGAACAAGAAATAGAAAGGGAAATTCCATTTAAAGAAACTGTTGAAGGGAACATTACATACTTGGGATCTGGTTCCAAGACAAACACAGAAATTGAACACAATTATAAAGTTCTCCTCACCCAAATAAAGTCAGCTCTAAATAATTGGAAAATGCCAAAAGCTCATGGAAAGGTCAAGTCAATATGATAAAAATGACAGTTCTGCCAAAATTAAATTACTTATTCAGTGCCAGCCATTCCAATAAAACTATCAAATAAGTACATTACCAAGCTAGATAAAGTAGTAACAAAATTCATCTGGAGCAACAAAAGGACAAGAATAGTAAGGCAATTGATGAAAAAATGTAAAAGAAGGTGATCTACCAGATCTAAAATGATACAATAAAGCAGCAATCAACAAAACTGCCTGGTACTGGTTACGAAATAGAGTAATGGTTCAGTGGATGAAGATAGGTTCAAAAGAGACTACAGTAAATGACTACAGTAATCTACTATTTGACAAATAGAGAAATCAGCCTCTTGGATAAGAACTCGCTATTTGAAAAAAAGTTGTTGGAAAAAACATAAAAAATTATGGCAAAAACTGGACATAAATCCATATCTCACATCCCATACCAAAATAAGGTCAATAAGATACAGGATTTAGATATAGGAAACAATACCATTGATACATTAATAGACCAAAAAATTATCTATCTTATCTATGGAAACAGGATTAATTTATGACCAAATAAGTATTAGAACACATTAGAAACTGCAAAATCATTGATTTTGACTTTATTAAATTAAAAGCAGTTTTCATTAATAAAATCAATGCTGCCAAAATTAGAAGAAAATCAGAAAGCTAGGAAACAATCTTCACAACCAGAAGTACTATTAAAGGTTGCATTTCTAATATATATATATATATATATATATATATATATATATATATATATATATATATATATGTATGTATGAATATTTATATATTCAAGAAATGATATGAATTGCATCAAATTTATAAGATTACAAGTCATTCCCCAACTGATAAATGGTCAAAAGATTTGAATATAATTTTCAAATGAAGAAATTAAAGCTACAAATAATCATATAAAATGCTCCAAATTAGTATTACTTAGAGAAATGCAAATAAAAACAACAATGAGGAATCATCTCACACCTCTTAAAATAGCCCATATGAGAAAAAGGGAAGACAATAAATGTTGGAGATGTTGTGGGAGAATCAGGGCATTGATGCTTTGCTGGTGGATTTTAAAATGGATCCAATCTTTCTGGAGAGCAATATAGAACTATGCCCAAAGAGCACTAAAACTGGTCACATCCTTTGATCCAGCAATTCCAAAAGAAATTGTAAAAATCGGTGAAGCCCTACATGTTCCAAAATATTCCTAGCAGCTCTTTTTTGTAATGGCAAAAAATTAGAAATTGAGGGGATACTCATCAGTTGGGGAATGTCTAAACAAGTTATATTACATGAATGCTATGGAATAATGGAATATCATTGTTCTTTAAGAACTATAAATGGGTGGACTCTAAAGAAGCATACAATGACTTAGGGGGATCTAATACTGAGTGAAAGATGTAGAGCCAAGAAAACAATGTACACAACAACATTATGAGATGAACAGCCTTGACAGAAGCAATTTTTCTCAACAGTCCATACAGCTAGGCAGCTGTATTTGACTGGTTATGGACACTATTATCCCCAACCAAAAGAAGAAAAACAGAGCAACAAAACAAAACATGCAGGAAAAAAACAACCTTTCCAAATCTGATGAACACTATATAATAATTATCCATTTCCTTTAATCCTAATTCCTCATGCCAACATTGACTAATTTATATGTTTAATAAAATATGCATATAAAATGCTAATCTGACTATTCCCTGTTGAGGGGAAGGGGGTGAGAAGGGAGGGTGGAGGGAAATTTTGTAACTTGGAAATATTGGTGTACAAATGGATAAAAATAAATAAAGTTTTACAAACTGCTCAGGAGACTGGAAGATATTATGGCAGATACTAGACACAGGACAATATTTTACACCATTTACCAAGAGATAAACTGACCAACTGGAAAAGGAGCTGAAAAAGGTGAAGAAAATTCTCCTCTAAAAAAAAAAGAATGGAGTCTGGAAACTAATGACTTCACGAGAAAGCAAGAGTTTGTTAAACAAAGCAAAAAATAAAAAAAATAGAAGAAAATATAAAATACCTCATCAGCAAAACCACTGACCTTGAGAATAGAATGAGGAGAGACAGTCTGACAATTACAGGTCTTCCTGCAAACACTGAAGATAAAAAAAGCCTGGACATAATATTAAAGGATTTAGTGCTAGAAAACTGCCCTGATGTGATGGAACCAGAGGGAAAAATCATTATTGAAAGAGATCCTGTCCACAAAGAGATCCAAAAATGAAAACACCAAGGAATGTTGGGCCAAATTCTGGAGCTATCAGAGAAAAGAGAAAAACCTGCAAGCAGCCAGAAAGAAACAACTTAGATAACAAGGAGCCACAGTAAGGATTGCACAGGACCTGGCTGCATCAACATTAAGGGATCAGAGGGCCTGGAATGAGATATTCTGAAGAACAAGGGAGTTAAGAATCCACTACCCAGCAAAGCTGAGCTGTCTCTTCCAGGGATGATAGACATCTAATGAAATGTTAGACTTCCAACATTTCCTGATGAAAAAAGCAGAGCTTAATAGAAAATGTTAACATCAAACAGGAGGCTCAAGAGACACATGAAAAGCTAAAGGAAAAAAATGCTACCTAATAAGATGAAACTGACTAAATTCACTCCTTGGGAGAAAGATTCTCATAACTCTGGGAAACTGTAACTCTATTAGAGAGAATATAATTAGCCAGAAATGATAGTCACTCTTGACTTTTCTGTAACTCAAATAGAATGATTTAAAAACAATACTTCCTTAGAAAGGGGGACAGTAAGGAAACCAGAGGATGGAGAAGATTGAATGGGGTAAATCTAATTACATTAAGAGGTACAAAAGACCTATTATAATAGAGAGGAAGAAGGGAGGAGCTGAGAATCACCTGAATCTTCATCTCATCAGACTTTGCTTAAAGTTAACTTACACACACACTTAGTTAACTTAAAAAAATCTTATCTTTTTATCTATTGAAAGGGGAAAAGGTGAGGGGGATGGAGAAAGAGAGGGAGAGAAAAAAGGGAACTAACAGGAAGGGAAAAGGGAAAAAGGAAAAAGGAGAAAGAAAGGGGAGGAGGGTTGATGTTGGAGGATAAACGCACTGAAGGGGGCAGTGAGGGAGGGGAATATGAATAAAGGGAGAAAAAAGGGGAAAATACAAACAGAGGGAAGATAGCTTGGAGTGTAATGAAGAGTTAATGATTATGACTTTGAATATGAAGGGGATGAACTCTCCCTTAAAACACAGGCGAATAGCAGATTAAAAACCAGAATCCTACAAAATGCTCCTTACAAGAAACTCATTTGAATTAGAGATGCATATGGAGTAAAAGTAAAAGGTTGGAGTAAGATACATTTTGTTTCAACTGAAGTGAAAAAGGCAGTGTTAGCAATCCTTATCTCAGACATAATAGCTACAAAATTAGTGTTAAAAGTGATAAGGAAGTAAACTATATCCTCCTAAAAGGTACCATAGACAACAAAGTAATTTCAATACTAAATATGTATGCACCCAATGGGATAACATCCAGATTCTTAGAGGAAAAGTTCAAAGAGTGATAGGAAGACATAGACAGCAAAACTCTACTAGTGGGAGACTTCAACCTCACACTCGCAGATTTAGACAAATCTAATCATAAAATAAGCAAGAAGGAAATTAAGGAGATAAATGGATTGTTAGTAAACTTAGATATGATAGATTTATGGAGGAAACTGAATGGGGGCAGAAAGGAATATACTTTTTTTCTTCAGTACATGGCACTTACACTAAAACTGACCATGTAATAGGGGGGAAAAAAACCTAGTGACCAAATGCAGAAAGGCCGAAATACTGAACACATTTTTCTCAGATAACAATTCAATGGACTTGCTCATTCTTTCAGTGCAGCAACCAGGAACAATTTTGGGCTATGTGCAATGGAGAATACCATCTGTATCCAGAGAAAGAACTTTGGAGTTTGATCAAAGACCACAGACTATTACCTTCAATTTAGAAAAAAGTATACATTATCTTATTATATAATTTTTTGATCTCTTATACTTTGTTTTTCTTCCTTTAGGTTATGATTCCTCTCTCATCACATTTAACTGAGATCAATATATACCAATGAAAAAATGGAAAGACTAACAGAATGCCTTCTGTTGGGGGGTTGGGGAAGGGAAGCAAGAATGGGGCAAAACTGTAAAACTCAAAGTTAATAAAATCTTTCTAAAGAAAAAAAACTTTATCATATTTCTTTCTGCCTGTTTAGTTATCCAATCATCCATTCATGTATTTATTTGTATTTTAATCTCATAGATGACTGAAATGTAAAGACAAAAAAGTACCAATTGAATATTTCAAAAACAAATCCTTTTCTCATTTGATGCATATTGAACCAGATCCTTCTTGTACCTTAACTTACTCCTAGATAAGATAACTCCACTTTTCTGTTGTCTAACTATCTTACCTTCTTAGCATTACTTTAATTCTAGGAGACATCACAATCTTTTATCAATTTCTTTCAGATGTACAATTTAATATATTGCATGTAGATATATGCACACTTAGGCTTGTATTGGCCCATTTCTGTCATTCAATTTCTCAAGAGCTAATTCAAGGAGAAAGTTTTCTTTGAGTTTAGAAAAAAGAAATAAGTAAATAATCAGTAATAACAACGAAAATTTTGGTCTATTCAGCATAGTGCAACACATCTTACCCTTAATGGAGAAGTTGATTTTGTTTAATTGCTTTTATTGAAGAGCCCTGGGAAAATTGTCTCATTTTAAAATGATTGTATTTTTTTCTATTTTTATATAGTTTCTGATATAATATTTCTTTATCTCTTTGCAATTTAAAATTATTTAATTATTATACATTTTAAAATATTATGTAAAATAGAAAAGAACAATCATTGTTGTGATTTAAGAAATCTTCGCTAGATATGCTTGATTTGACTATTAAAGTCTCATCCCGCAATCCCTTCTAGGGCGAGGAGCTAACATTGGTAGATCGCTTGAACTCTGAATTCTAAAATACATTAGAGCTAACACTGATTAGGTTCTCACATTGATAGCAGTGGAAGAATGAAAGAAAGAATGAAAGAATGAAGAAAAGAAAAAAAAAACAATATATAGTACCACTGAAAATAATCTTAAAATGTCTTTATCTGTAATTTAGGAAAAATATTAAGGAAAGACTATTTAAAAAGAAAAAGAGTTATATATGATAGAGCTCTGGAGAAAATTGATTGAGAATATGTTTTATACTCTACATTACATGGTACCTACATGAAAACTGACACTGTATTAGCATATAAACTCATCATAATGAAATGCAGAAATGCAGAAATAATAAATGCATCTTTTTTGAATGTATGATACAATTACAATATATGTAATGAAGGGCCATAGAAAGAAAAGTTAAAGATTATTTGGAAACTAAATAACTTAAATTTAAAGAATGAGTCGATCAAGGGGCAGCTAGTGGCACAGTGGATAGAGCATTGGCCCTGGAGTCAGGAGGACTTGGGTTAAAATAGGGTCTCAGTCAGACACTTAACAATTACCTAACTGTGTGACCTTGGACAAGTCACTCTTAACACCACTGCCTTAAGTAAATTAAACAAAAAAGAATGAGAGGATCAGACAACAAATAGAAATAATCAACAATTTCATCCAAGAAAAAGTTAATGATGAGATGTCATTCCAAAATTTGTGGGATGGCAAAAGCAGCTATTGGGGGAAACTTAATAACTCTAAATATTTGAATAAATAAAATAAAGAGGAGATCAATAAACTGGGCATACAATAACAAAAAAAAGAAACTAGAAAAAAGAAAAAAAATGTAGAAGCTTTTAAATTTTGTTTTTGCCTGACTATAGTTACACAATATTTGAATTCTTTTCTTTTTTACTGTTTGGAATATTTTCTCCTTGACCTATCAGCTCTGGAACTATGCCAGAATAATCCTGGAAATTTTCATTGTGAGATCTCTTGCAGTATTTGATCAGCAAATTTTTTTCAATTGCTATTTTATCTTTTGCTCTGAAAGAGTGTGTTCAGTTTTGCTGGTCAATTGATTCTTGATTATAATTGATTATAATTTTCTTTCTGTTATATCATAATCTAAGCACTGTGATCATTTAATGTAGAAGCTGCTAAATCTTGTGTTATCCTGAATGTGGCTACACAGAATTTGATTTTTTCTTTTCTTATTGCTTGCAATATTTTCTCCTTTACCCAAGAGCTCTGGAGTTTTGCTAGACTATTCTTGAACATTTTCATTTTGTGATATCTTTCAGGAGTTGATTAGTGGATACCTTCCATTTTTATTTTAGTTTTTGGTCCCAGAATATAAGGACAGTTTCTTTGATAATTCTCCTGAAACATGATGTCTATGCTTTTTTTTTTTATTTTTATCATGGCTTTCAGTCAGTACAATACTTTTAGATTTCTCTCTCCAAGATTTCTTTTCCAGATCATTTATTTCTTTATCCATTGAGATATTTCACTATGTCTTGTATTTTTTCATTGTTTTGGATTTGGTTTTTTGCTTTCTGATTTTTCATAGAATCAGTTTCCATTTACTCAATTCTAATATTTGAGGAATTATTATCTTCAGGATGTTTTGTTTTAACCTCTTTTTATGTTTCCTCAATTCTACTCTTTAAGTAATTTTTCATCAGTAATTTTTTGTGACTCTTTACATTCGCTCAGTTCTTCTATTTTAAGCATTTCTCTCCTCACTGGATTTTTGTACCTCTTTTGCCATTGGGCCTAGTTTGGTTTTTAAAGTACTATTTTCCTTAGCATTTTTTTGTTTCTACTTTATGAAGCAGTTAGCCATTTCCATTATTTTCTCTTTACTTTTTTGTTCCGTGAACAAATATTAATATTAATTTCATTTTATTATTATTACTATTTTCATTTTTCTTCCTCCACATTCCTGCTGATAGACATGAATAGTACCAAGACAGAGAGTTCTAGACTGAATTAAGGCAGAAAGCCATTCTCAACTCTGCATATGGCAAACTCTGTGACTGTATATACTTTGTACTTTTTTTTTCTTTTTGTAAATTTATGTATTTATTTTCATCCATATACACATGTATAATTTTAAGTTACAAAATTTCCTTTGGCCCTCCCATACCACCCCCCTCCCCTCAGGGGTAAACAGTTAGTATTGTACATACATATTTTGATAAATGTGTTTCTAGATTAGTTATTTTTTATTTTGAGTTATTAGAATTAAGGGAAGAAGCTACATCACAGATATTTTTATAAAGTGTTCATCAGATTCTGAAGAGCTTGTGTCTGTTTGTTTCATTTTGTTCTACTCTTTTTTTGAAAAGAAAGTTAAAAAAAGTAGACAAGGTGAATAATGAATGAAGCCTGTAGCTAAAAATTATATTGTCTATATCTTGAATCAGCTATCTCCATTGTGTAACTGATGCCTTGCTTAGTTTTATCTCCACAGAGCAAGATGCCCCTACTAGGATAAGTTCATCATTTTATTTTATTTTGTTTTATTTTTACATTTCTTTTTGCATTTTATTTTATTTTACTACAATAGTCTTATTGTAAAAGTAAACATAATCCCTCCCCCCACATGAAGATAGAGAAGCCTCAAGAAAAATAAAGTGAGAGAAAAAGATGGTGTTCAAACACCATCTGCTCTGTCTCTGGGATGGATCACATTCTTTATCATAAGTCCGTTAGAGAAGTTACTTCAATAGCTTTTTTCCAGTGTTGCTACTGCTAAGTCTATTTCCCTGCATTCTTTTCCTACTCATTCCCATTTATTCTGTTCTTTCACCTTTCACCCTGTCCCTCCTCAAAAGTGTGTTGTATCTGACTAAACTCTTCCATGATGTTCCCTCTCTTCTATGCTCTATGTCCCCCTCCCCTCCCCTACTCCATTTTTCCCACTGCTTTCCTCTCCTTTTTCCTCTAAGATCAGATAGATTTCTATATCCTCTCTGAGTCATTTCTGATGAAAATGAAAGATCACACAGTGCCCCTCAACTTCCCTCCTTCCAATCTGTTGCAAAAGCTTTTTTACGTGAAATATCTTAGCCCATTCTTCCTTTTATTTCCCTCTCAGTACATTCTTTTTCATCCATTGCTTCCACCTTTAGAATATATTATATGCATATATGTATATATATATAATAAAATGATATTGTCTATATCTTAACTTAGCTATCTCTATTGTGATACTAGGAGAAATTCATCATTTCTGAACTCACCAAAATATTGCGAACTCTAGTCCTGTCTTTACATACTCCTTCTAACTGCTCTAATAAATGAGGTTTATATGAGTTATCAGTATCATCTTCCCATGTAGGAATAAAAGCAGTACATCATTATATTTCTCATAATTTGTTCTTCCTGTACACCTTTTCTTTGTTTCACTTGAGTCTGTACTTGAAGATCAAACTTTCTGTTCAGCTCTGGTCATTTCAACAGGAAAATTTGAAAGTCCTGTTTCATCTTGTCGCAGAAAGAGAATGTTCAGTTTTGCTGGGTAGTTTGTTCTTGTTGCATTTGAAGCTCTTTTGCCTTCTGAAATATATTCCAAACCCTATAAGCCTTTAATGTAGACACTGCTAAGTCCCATGCAATCCTGACTATAACACCATGATATTTAAATTGTTTATGGCTTCTTGTAATATTCTTTCTTTGACTTAGGAGATGTGGAGTTTGGCTGTAATATTCCTGGGAGTTTTTATTTTGTGATTGTGATGTTAAACCATGGATTCCCTCAATCTCTATTGTACCCTTTGAAACTAGGATATCAGGGTAATTTTCTTGGAGATTTTTAAAATTAATTTTAATCCATATGCATATGTATATTTTTAAGAGTTACAAAATTTCCTTCCACCCCTTCCCACCCCCCTCCCACTTTGTAAAGCATTCATCAGATTCTGAAGGGTTGTTGTTGTTGTTGCTTTTGTTGGTTGTGGTGGTGGTGTGTGTGTGTATGTGTTTTGTTTTGTTATGTTATGATTTTCTTCCTCTGGATGGGGATAACCTAGTCCATAGTAATCTCACATTGTAATTGATTTGCACATTGTTCTTTTGGTTCTACTCCCTTCACTCAGCATCAGATTCCGTAAGTCATTCAATGCTTCTCTAGAGTATGACCATTTATGATTTCTTATGGAACAATAGTATTTCATAGTAGTCATGTACAAATAACTTTTTTACCCATTCCCTCCTTGATAGGTATCCCCTCATGCTCCAATTTTTTTTCCACTAATAAAAGAGCTGCTATAAATATTTTGGGACTTGCCAAAGGGTATGAAGAGTTTTATTGCTCTTAGGGCATGGTTCCCTATTGCTCTCCAGAAAGATTGGATCCATTCACAACTCCATCAGCAATGCATCAATGTCCCAATCTGCCTCTAACCTCACTAACATTTTCTCATCTTGGCCATTCTGATAGGTGTGAGATGATACCTCATTGTTTTTTTAATTCGCATTTCTCTAATCAGCAATGCTTTGAAGTGATTTTTCATGTAATTATATACAGCTTGAATTTATTCATTTAAAAAGTATCTGTTCAATTGTGACCTTATACATATGATGCAATTCTCTCTATATTTTACAAATGAAATACCAGAATTTCTACCTCTGAAGATTGTTTCCCAGCTTTCTGCTTTCCTTCTAATTTTAGTAACATTGATTTTTGTTAATGAAAAAACTTTTTAATTATAGTGAAAATCATTCACTTTTCAGTTTATAATGTGCTCTAATTTTTGTTTGGTCATAAATTTATTCCCTTTCTATCTAACAGATAGAGTAATTCTTGGTTTTGCTCATTTTGTATAAATACTGTACCCATTTTGAACTTATTTTGGTATAGGGTGTGAGATGTGGATCTATACCTAGTTTTTGTTATACTATTTTAGAGTTTTCCCAACAATTTTTGTCAAATAGTGAGTTCTTATACCAGAGGCTGGTGTCTTTCATTTTGTCAAAAAGTAGATTGCTGCAGTCATTTACTGCAGTTTCTTTTAAAACTATCCTACTCCACTGATACATTACTCTATTTCTTTACCAGTACCAGGCAGTTTTCATGATTGCTGCTTTAGAGAATAGGTATAGATCTGGTAGAGTTAGGCCAGCTTTTTTTACAGCTTTTTTCATCAGTTCTCCTGCTATTATTTCCATTTTGTTTCTTCAGATGAATTTTGGTACTATTTTTTTTCTAGAGGATTTCTTGAAAACTGAAGTCTAAGCTCTTTTTTCTGGTCTTGACTTTCAGGTAGTCCAATAATTTTTAAGTTGTCTGTTATAGATCTGATTTCCAGGTCAGTTATTTTTCTAATGAGATATTTTACATTTTATTGTGGTTTTTCATTCTTTTGGTTTTGTTTTCTTGTGTCTTGAGCTCTCACAATGTCATAAGCTTCCTTTAGCTCTATTCCACAATTGAAGGAGTTATTTTCTTCAGTGATTTTTTTAATATCCTTTTCCATGTGGCCAATTATTCTTTTTTTAAGGCATTTTCTCCTCATTGAACTTTTTGACTGCTTTTTCCATTTGTCATAAACTGGTTTTTCACATGTTGTTTTCTTTGATTTATTTTAATCTCCTTCACCAAGCTACTGACTTGGTTTTCATGATTTTCATGCATTGCTCTCATTTATCTTCCCAATTTTTCTTCTACCTCACTTACTTAGCTTTCAAAATCTTTTGGAGCTCTTTTATGGCCTGAGATCCATTCTTATTTTTCTCTTAGAAGCTTTAGACACAGAAGTTTTTTTTTTTTTTTTAACTTTGTCATCTTTTAAGTGCTCATTTTGATCCTCTATGGGACCGAAGTCATTGTCTATGATCACATTCTTTTTCTTCTGTGTCCAAAGCTTCCTAAGTTTTTGACTGTTATAGGGAACCTCCCCAGAAATCTTATTTACTTCAAGATATTTTGAGGGGCTCTGACTTCTCTTCTGACCTATTCTCTGGAATCATCACTTTCACTCCCTTCTGCCCTGGAACGTTGATAAGGGTTCCTGCTCTGTTCTGGAAGTATGGGGCCCCAGGCTGCAACCTGGATCTGAGTATGGGCAAAGCAACAGTATCTTGTCATTGAAGTAGTGGACAGACCTCCAGAGTCACTCCTGATCCCTCTACTATCTAGGCATTAAGTGATCTGGAAGCAATTCTTCCGTGGCTCCACAGTCCTGCTTCTAATTCCCAGGACTGAATATATACTGAGGCCTGAAATACACTAGCTTCCACACTCACCCTGGTGTGGCAGAGTTTTCCTACTGACTTTCCAAATTGCCCTTGACAATCCCTGGACTGAGAGGTCTAGAAACTACTCCTGCTGCCCCAGATCCAGTCATTCCCTAGGGAACCAGGTACCCTGCAGGCTGTTTCTGGAAGTCTGGAGCTGGTGAAATCTGGTGCAGTGCAGCCTAGGGTACACTGTGGCCCTTTCCAACCCTGATGGAATAGACCTTCATACAGGTGTTCTAAGTAATCGAGGGTCAGAAAATTGTTTCACTCAGTCTTTCTGTGGGTTCTGCTACACTAGAATTTTGTTAGAGTCATAATTTTAAGACTTTTCGAGTGTTCTTCAGGAAAGCTTCCGGGAATCACTACCTCCACTGTAAAATCTTGGTTCTTCTCCTGTTTTTATTATTTTCTTACTAATTCTAATTTCTTTGACTGTCCCTCTCTTACTTGATTTTCGCAATCCTTCTTGATCTCTTTCATGACTTGAGAACAGTTCATATTGTTTTTGCAGGTTTTGGATTTAAGAACTTTGACTTCGTTTTCTTTTCCTGAGTACTGTTTTTGATCTTCCTTGTCACCATAAAAAATTTTTTAATTGATATTTTATTTTTCTAAATACATCTTATGAAAGTTTTTCAAAATACATCCATATGCATATGTATATTTTTAAATATTTATATTTAAGTTACAAAATTTCCTTCCACCCTTCCTTCCCATCCCACACCCCTTAGTAGCAAAAACTCAGGTCAATAGTCTACATATATATTTGTGTTAAACATATTTAAAAGATGGGTTCATCTCCTTTGTTGTCAAAGAAGATCAAAATGATATCACTATGTTTGAAACAAATTATAGTATGTCCAACTACGGTTGAACAGATCAACATGAGCTCAGAATGCTCTACCACAAGTTGGGCACAAATAGTCCATTTGAATACTTGAGGTGGATACTCTAAACTTATGTATGTCATGTTTCCTTTGGGCTGCTTCAATTCTGCCTTCCTCATAGAGTACAGAACCTTCACTGATGAGGGCACACCATGCTGAGGGGTCCTGTGCCAATGTCCCCTCAAAAGTATAATCAATTGTAAAGTTCTTCAATGAGAACTTCAGGGTGTCTTGGTATTGCTTCTTTTGATCCTCTTGTGTGCACTTGCCCTGTGTGAGTTCTCCATAAAATAGTGGTTTTTTGGCAAATGTATGTCTGGCATTCTAACCATGTGTCCAACCCATTGTAGTTGTACTCTCTGAAGTAATGTTGGAATGTTAAGCAGTTTAGCTTCAGAAAGCACTTTAGTGTCTGGTATCTTCCACCAGGTGATCTTCAGAATCTTCCTGAGACAATT
Organism: Macrotis lagotis; assembly: GCF_037893015.1. Classification (NCBI taxonomy): domain Eukaryota; kingdom Metazoa; phylum Chordata; class Mammalia; order Peramelemorphia; family Peramelidae; genus Macrotis; species Macrotis lagotis. Next base: position 230,986,895 of record NC_133666.1, on the reverse strand, counting down.
TTCTGACATGTCACTGATAGACTGAGCAGGGTTCAAAGCCATATAGCAATGAGGTCAACCCAACATCTCTATAGACCTTCAGTTTGGTAGTCAGTCTAGTACTTATTCTCTCCCACATTTTCTATCAATGCCTCCCAAATAATGAGCTAGCTCTCATAATGTGAGTGCCAATATCATTTTCAATGTGTACCTCCTTGAAAAGGACACTACCATGGTAAGTGAACTTGTCCAAAGAACTTCTATTTGCTGTAATCGATGGTTCCACATATGGATGGTGTGGTGCTGACTGATTGGAGTACCTGTGTTTTCTGATTTTTATTTGTTAGACCAAAATTAGCACAAGTAGCGGACAATCCTTATCTTATTGCATCTCACCTTCAGAAGGTGCATTGACTACACAATCATCAGTAAACAGAAGATCATGCATCAACACTCCCTCTACTTTTGTCTTGGTTTGTATAGCCTTTTCAAGGTAAACAATTTGCCATTAGTACAGTAGCTGACATTGAGGTCCTGTTCATCTTCATTGAAAATGTTTCATAATATGACTGAAAACATCATGCTAAAAAGTATGGGAGTAAGGATATATCCTTGTTTAACTTCATTGGTGACTTGGAATTCTCAAGAACATCATCCACCATCTAGAACCCAGGCATGCATGCCATCATGAAACTGATGAACCTTACTGAAGAACTTCTTAACCAAATTTTGACATAATTTCCCATAAAACCTGATGACTGACAGTATCAAAGGCCTTGGTCAGATTTTCATATGTTGTATACAGATATTATGTTCTTGGCAATTTTTTAGAGTTGTGGGGCAGCAAACATCAAATCAACTGTTGTTCTACCCTTCCTGAGCCACTCTGGCTCTCAAGGAAAGGGACCCACTTCCAGGTGAAGGATTAGACTATTGAAAAGAACTCTGGAAAGAATCTTGCAAGCAAAGACTTTGTGATTGTCATAAGACAATTTATTCCTTTTATTTCCATTGAGATTGACTATGGAGGAATCATTGATTTCTTTGGGAATGCAGAATTCTATTTTGGTATGAGGAATTAGGATTAAAGGAAAGAAATGCATGAGATAATTTTTTTTAAGTTAATGTAGTGTTCATCAGATTCTGAAAGGTTTTTGTTTTTGTTTTATTTTGTTTTCCTTCTTCCGGATGGGGACAAAATTGTCCATAAACAGTCTAATATGGTTGTGCTAGCTCTCTGAACTGCTGAGAGGAGCTGCTGCCATTAAGGTTGATTATCTCCCGATGTTGTTAATGTATACATTGTTCTCCTGGTCCTGCTCCCTCACTCTGCCTCATATACTGTAACTCATTCCATATTTCTCCATTTATGATTTCTTATAGAACAATAATATTCCATAGTATTCATTTACCATAACTTGTTTAGCCATTCCCCAATTAATTTCCAATTATTCATTACTACAAAAAGAGCTGCTATGAATATTTTGGAACATGTGGGACTTTTCCTAATTTTTATGATTCCTTCTGGAGATAGGCCTAGAATTAAAATTGCTGGATCAAAGGGAAGGAACAGTTTTTAGTGCTCTTTGGACATAGTTCCATATTACTCTCCAGAATGGTGGGATCCATTTGTAACTCCACCAGCAATGCATCAATGTCCCAATCATCCTATAACCTCTCCAACATTGATCATTTTGTTTTTTTCTTATCTTGACTAATCTGATAGGTTTGAGGTGATATGTCATAGTTGTTTTAATTTGCAATTCTCTAATCAATAATGATTAGGAGGATTTTTCAAATGACTACATATAGTTTTAATTTCTCCATTTGAAAATCATCTATTCATATTCTTTGACCATTTATCAATTGGGGAATGATTTGGGACATTATAAATTTGATACAATTCTCTATATCTTTAAGAAATGAGACCTTTGTCAGAACTCTTAGTTCTGAAGATAGATTCCTAGCTTTCTACTTCCCTTTTAATTTTTGTAGAATTGATTTTATTAGTATAAAATCTTTTTAATTTAATATAGTCAAAATCATTCATTTTGCCGTTTATAAGGTTTCTTATTTGTCATCATTGATATGATAGAATATTACTTGGTCTATTAATTTTCCATGGTGTCATCCTTTATTTCTAAATCTTGTACCCATTTTGACCTTATTTGGGTAAAACTTTTTGTTTTTTTATTGTTTTCCTTCTTATTTGTTAATTTTCCCAGTCTAAAGTTTGAGTTTAATTCTTTCATAAAGTATGGCTCTGCTTATATGGTGGAAGGTTCACTGTCCCTGGCTGCTGTGATTTTGTTTTCAGAGATACATGCACCTGCATCTGCATGGCTTTATTTGTTCTAGGGTGGTATGATTTAAGGAGAGGTGTGTTCACTCCTCTCCCTGTCTGTGATCTGGTTTGTGAGTTACTATAATTTCTCTTTTATGTCCCGGAACAGCAAGGAGGGTCCTTACTATCCTGTGACAACCAGTTCTGGAGTGCTACTACTCCTCCTCTCGCTGGGACATGACTTGGACTGTAAGTCAGATCTAAGTATGGACAAAGCAACAGAATCCTGCCTCATTCATAGCATTGAGACCCTTACGGTCTCCTTCTGATCCCCTTCTGATCTGTGTGATGCATTCTGGAGGTAATTGACACCCTTATTGATTCAGCAACTCCCAAAGTCTGCCCCTGGTTTCCTTCTCATTTTTTTAAAGTTTTAAAATCCAATAATTAATTCAAATGATAGTAGACTCCCTTATATTGGAAATCTTCAAATATAATTCATTTGTCCAAATTTGTCAAGATACATAGGCAATTCAATTTCAAATATATATTGGATTGTCCAAGAGAAACATGTGCATCAGTTCAGCCACATGGATGCAGAAGAAAAATGTGTCCCAAGTTAGAATAGCAGGTGACTGCAATGGAGAACCCTGAGGTGATTATTTTCATATAAAGAGTTGTTTGCAACTGTCTTTTCTTTTTAAAGAAGAATTAAATGACAACACTCCATTAGAGACAAGTTAGAATGGTTCTAACTGAGCTGATGAGACCAATACAATACAATCATGTGAGAATTCTACATAGAGTTTTTGACAAGTGTATGTATAGCATTTGAACAATGAGGTCAAACCATCAAATTTTTTCTTTCTGTAGTTACATTTGAATGTTTGATAGTTTAGTTTGAGAGAAGACCTCAATGTTTGGTATCTTATTTTACCAGATGATCTTCAGAATTTTCCCCATGATAGTTTAAATAGAAGTGATTTGGTTTTCTGTCATGATGCTAGTACACTGTCTGGATTCCACATATATAAGACAATGCGGTCAGCAGAATGTTTCTGTAGACTTTCAGTATGGTAGTTATTCTAATAACTCTTCTATCTCTTTCACTTTCTTTTAGAACCTCTCAAACACTGAACTGAATCTGGCAGTGTGTGTGCATTAAGCTTATATCCCATGGTATACTGTAGAAATATATTAGTACTAATGAAAGTAGGGTTGATGCAACAAAGTTTAGAACATGTGGAATTTTTATGAAACTAAACCACCTAGAAATTATAAGGCATTTCTGATCCCACATCAGACATTTGGGGACCAAGAAAGACAGAGAAATGAAGAACTTCAAGAAAGATAGCTATCATTTAAAGGTAAAAATAGTGACCTTTAATTTCAATGGTACTGTGAGATGTTGGGACTATAGAAGATTTTAGAGAAAACACTAACTCTCAAGTGAAGCCTGATCACTCTAATGACCTTATAGAAGAGATAACAAACAGGAGTACTTCTATAAGAGAAGAATGTTGCATAGATCTCTTGGGTAGTTGGAAAACGCAGGAAAAACTAACTTACTTAACTCTTTAGCAAAATTAAATGGGATTTGGGAAACAACTCTAGATCATTTTTATGAATTTCATTGGGAGAAAAGGGACTCACTAAGAAAAAAATAATTTTTTTGCTAGTTTATGGGTTAAGGTATATAAACATTTTCTATCAGATAAAATACAATTTCTCCTCTACTCAGGCCACTGAATAATTACAGGAAAATTGATGGTTCCCTCTCCCTCCCCCTTTTTTTGTGAAACCTAATAAATGAACTAAATTCTGATAGGTATAGGTTTTGTGGCATTGAGGTATAGCTAGTTTCCATATGCATCTTCAAAGTACACTATCTAGAAAGCTCATTTACTGGATCTACTTAGGCTATAACCCCTCCTCAACTACTTTAAGCATTCATGTATATGTTCACTTAATGCCAAGACTGATAGCCATGTTTAGTTTTGTCTGGGTTCACTACTATAATTTGTAGGGCAAGCATTATTCATTATGATACTGAAAATACATCTGCATAATTTAGAAAGAAAATTACTTGTTAGTTTGTTTCTCTCATAAGACTCATTTTACAGCTGCAAAATCTTTAAGTTGAATAGATGACTTATGCTATGAAAATTGATTCAATGATAATAATGAAAAGCTCTTTAAGTCAAAACAGAACAGCTGGATATGAAGGACTATAAAAATGTTTCTACAATTCTCTAAACATCAGTCAAAAGAAAAATTTGTAATTATTTTATGGAAGCAATTAGTTAACAATTGGAGATTAATCATGGACAAAACCATCAGTTAAAAATGGAAATTATGAGAAGAGAGAGGATCCATTACTTATCCCCCAACTAAACCTTTTAAGGAAGAGAAGTTGCTATTCAATCATGCCCAACACCTTCTGACCAATGAACCTTAGCAAACCAGCACTATCTATGGAATTTTCTCAACAAAGATATCAGAATGATTTTGCTATTTACTTCTCTAGTGGATTGAGACAAGAAAAGGGTAAGTATACAAATTTTCCCTGATCACAAAGCTTCTAAAAATCTGAGACTGCATTTGAACTCAGATCTTTCTGATTCTAGGATGATGGCTCTATCCACTGAGTCATCAAGCTGCCCCTAAGAAAGAGAAAATAAAGCTGAATATTTGTCTATTACCATAATAATAATAATAATAATAATAATAATAATAATAATAAAACTTGTGCCTATTACCACAATAATAATAACCTTCTGAGCAATGCCTTTGTACAAAATTTGTTTCAAAACATCCTTGAAAAGCAAATGGGTCAAAATATCAACATCTTCATTTTCAGATGAGAAGACTGAAACTAATAGGCTAACATTGTCTCTGACATCTGATCATGCAGAAAATTTTGGAGCCAAGATTAAAAGACAAGTCTAAATCTTAGTAATGTTTATGGGTTACATGCAACTGGTCTTCATGCTCTATTTCCCTCACCATTAGATAGTTATCATGACTCAGATCCCAGACAGATGGCAGTTTGGGAACAGAAAGAGAAATAATGAAGTGCTTCTAGTAGTCTCCATTTGGCATCCCAAACTTTCCATCCCCCATCTGGGGAGAAAAGTAGAACTGAAAAAACTGGCAGCTAAAGTAGGACTAAGTTAAGGAAGGGAGTGCAGATTTGTGGTAAGATTTGGCACAGTGTACATACAGTCCTTTTTATTTTGCCTTTGAGAAAGGCTTTTGTCTGACTCTCTTTGACATTGTGAGGAGAGGAAATTTTTATAGACCAGCTCTTTTGACATAAGACTTTTTGGGGTGACTATATAATGGTAAGAATAGTATATAGTAGCAAGGACTGTGGATGATCATGCATTTTTACAGTATACACTGGGAGCAGTGATAGTTAAAGAGATATTAAAACAAGAGATTAGAGTACCATGTGGGATTTTCTAAGTCTGACCAGTTGTCAATTGATGAACCATCATGAAGACAACCTTGGGTCAGGTAGCTGAAACAAGTAGCTTTCAAAAGTATTAACTAGTGAGAAATTCAGGAGAATAATATGCCTCTTGGAATTGCTTTGTATTTCTAACTTGAATTCATTGTTTTAATCCAGGACACAAAATCTGGGATAAGAAATTGGAGTTACCATGCTTATTCCTTTATAGTTTTGGAGGAAGTTCTGGGATATACTTGACTAAAGTACCCATATAGAAATACCAAAATATTTTTGTTTGAATATTTGATATGTTACATAAAAATGACTCCCTTAATTTAAAATATTCAAGTAAAAATAAAAATGATTGCATATGGTGGTGATGGAAATGGATTTGTGTATTAATAAAAAATAACGTGATGATTGAATTAGAGGATTTCCCAGATATAGGAGACAGAGCATTATCAAAAGTTATAGGTATTCTTGATCTAATAATTCCTAGCTGCATTTTGCATCATCCTGTAGGGTATAAATGAAAACATACTTTTCAAGTGGTTTCTTTGCCCACATATTTGAAAATGTACTGATCACTAGAGTGGTAAACTTGTACAATACCACTAGAATAATTTATTTACCCAAAGACATAAGGGGAGGAGTTGAATGAATCAGCCAGTTGATCAATCCCCCATTCCCACTTGATATTCCTAACAAGCTATTACACATGTGATATCTTTCACCAAATTAAAGCACCTGCATTCAATTAATCATTCCATAAGAGGCATTAAACAAAGTATTTTGAAAGGAAGATAAGGAATCGATTGAGAAGATTCTGCCATGTCTTGTAGTATAAATTAGCAATCCTGTTTAAATTTTAGTATTCATGTATCTTGTCACCCTAGAGGAGAAATCAGGTTTAGGGTCCTAAGATATAGTTACTAGAATAAGAGAGTAAACTTTGTTTCCTTCTTTCCCCCCCTGACCTTATAAAAGTATAAATATTAAAGTACGTGGAATATCTTTGGGCATCCTAGTACTATTCCAAGAATAACACTGACTGAAAGTAATATCTACATTAGAAGATGAAGACAAACTAGACACACTGAAGAAAGGCAGTTTGGGGACAGCTTAACATATAACTATAGTTTACCTTAGAGAAACTGTATTAGGAAACAGTAAAGGTATAAAAAAGGTCTTCCACTGATCGAGAGCTATGATTTTTATTTCTTCACTATATAAACTCTCTCAAGATAGAATGCATTTACTCTTATATTCCATATACATATTTTCATAAGGAACAAATATATTTGTATATTTTGTTTTTGGAATGTCTGAAAACCTTGCTGTGTATGTGGGGGGATGTTTGTGTGTGTGTGTGTGTGTGTGTGTGTGTGTGTGTGTGTGTGTGTGTGAGAGAGAGAGAGAGAGAGAGAGAGAGAGAGACAAATTAGTTCTTACTATGCTAAGTATATTTTAAAAATATCTGCTTATGTCAAGATGACTAATATCGACTTATAACCAATGAAGGAAATAGAGAATACCGAGCTATAATAATAGAAAATCACAACCCCAACATTTACAATTTTCTTCCACAAATCTAAGGGAAGAAGAAAACATTCTGGAGAGTACAAACACATAGATGAGTAGAAGTGGAAGAGTGAGAGAAGTAAGTCCATAGCAAAAGCTAGATGAGATCACTGAGTTGGTTACCATACATTGTTACACATGATATATAACTATTCTTTCTTTCTGCTTAATTAACAAAATGATGTTCTATCTTTCTATACATCTATAAAATAAAACACATTTGGCACTAAGCTTAATGAAGTATACAAATTCATATTATCAAATAAAATATATGCACACACAGCACACACAAGTGTTATATAAGAAATATTACAAAAATTGAAGACAATAAGATATTGTGAAAAAGGGATTGGATCAAAAGAAAGAAGACCAGGGGAAAAATTTCAATACTATGATTAATTAGGTCAAATATGACCTCAACCATGCCATTTACACTGTTTCAGAGTCCTTTTCTAAGACTAGGGATCATGATTACTGTGGTATGTACTTTATAGGATTATTGTGAGAATTTAGTAATATAATTTACTTGATAATTATATATATATGTGTGTGTAGGTTTGTGATGATCTATTATTTCAGAGAATTCCATGATAGGGTATACCTTTATAAAGAAATAGGTACACTTTCAGATAAGACTGGACTTAGGTTACAATAAATAGAACCCTTTACTATCACTTGATTTTAAGTAAATAACCCAAATTATGGTAGAATTTATATGAACTTTTGCTCAGTATTAATCACATAATAGTGGTTAATAAATTATTATTGATTGATTAATGTTAATTATTATACAAAGTAGAAAAAGGAGCTAGCAAAGGGGTTATGGATGGTATAGTATGAATACAAAATGAAGAAGATGATGAAGATAAGACAAACTATAGAGAAAGGATAGAGAAGAATTATGACATATTGCATGTTCAGTCGATAAGAGGGAGCATAAAAGAAACGATTTTAAAAGATTTCAGAATTCCAAGTGTAGTAAAATGATAGAATAATGAAATCACTTATAGTGATGGGGAGACAGTCTATAAAGCACTTTATTTTTGAAATATGTAGCTAGCTAACAATCTTATATACTAAATGCAGCAGCAAAGAATATGAAGTACTATAATTTGGGAAATGTCTAAAATTGCTACACAAAGAGAAAACAAAAATAGAAAAGAGAAACACATAGAAAGCAAAAACCATAAATTATTTTATTTCTCATATGTTGCTTTATTAATATATTTCCATGCTATAGGATATTATTCATAAAATTTGAAATGAAGAGAATATGGTTTGCTTTGGAGTTATTTCTAAAAACACACATTGACAAATTCTTGAAAAGGGAAAAGAAAAAAAACAAAAGAACAACAGAAACAGTCAATGGAGACCTGGACTAAGAAAACCAGTCTCAAATCCTTTCTCTCTTGCTTACTAATTTTATTATACTGGGAACATCAATCAGTCTAGCAAAATCGTATTTCCTTATAAGTAAAATGAGAAGATTGGACAAAATGGCCATTCAATTGCAGTTCTGAAGTCAATTGGTCATATACATTTCTAGATCCATGATCCTATGATTATACCTGAAGATGACAAGACATATTTTATAGTTCTTACTAGTTAACTATTTAATATTTATAAAACTCCAAAGCTTCAAACTGATGTTTACCCCATGTCATATCAGTGGAATTGAACTCAGACCTGCAGTTTGACTATTCATTGCTAAAAGAAAATATTGAGTTTGGAAGAGTGAAGGGTATTGGTATATGAAAAAGAAAATATATATTCGAAATATTGGAAAGTGTGTCCTAATTTACACTTTGTTTTATGTTTCAAGATCAAATGATATTTATGTACTAAGAGGTATACAACTTTTGACTCATTTCCTTGTGTAAATCATATTCTCTCATAAATATATATATATAAATATATACATATGTGTAGACTTATATAAGTATGTTATGTATATGATATGTATGTACGTGTATATAAGGTATATATATATATATATATATGTATATATATGTATATGTATGTGTGTGTCTTTGTATATATTAGAACAAGAACTGACAAAAAGAGAACTAGAAATAAAAACAGATTTTAACACTCCTGAAATTTGACTTCTGACATCGTATAACTAAAACCTGATTTTTCCAAAGGAAACTGTTCTTTTTTATATATTTTTAAAATTCAATTTTATCTTTGCTTCAAACTTTCCTCCCCAATTTTAAAAAAGGAAGAAAAATAAAATCTGTTACAAATGTGCAGTCAAGCAAAACCAATTCCAATTAAAATTGTATAAAAAAAGAACACAACAAATACACAAGAAAAAAAGCCAAATCAAATCAAAATAAAAAATATAAATCTAACTCTTCACACCTCTGTATACAGAGGCAGGTAATGTTTCTCATCGTGAATCTTTAGGTGTATAATTGGTCAGCAAAATGATTAGTTTCTAGCCCTATCAGGCTTATTTTCCTTAAAATGATATTAAATGTTGCTTTGCTTTTGTTATTTTTATATATTTTTCCTCAATTTCATGCAAAGGTAGTTTTCAACATTAATCCTTTAACAAGCTTTTGTTTTTCACACTTTTATGTCATACTGCATTCCCTCTCCCATGTCCATGGCAGTAAACAATGTAATATTAGTTGTACATGTGCAATTGTATTTAACACATTTTCATATTAGTCATAATGTAAAACAGGAATTAGAACAAATAGATAGGGACAATCATGAGAAAGCAAAAAGACTAAAGAATTTTGAAAAGTGAACATAATATGCTTAGCTCAGTATTCAGACTCCAGAGGTTATTATAGTAGTATTATATTTGATTGTTGAACTGCTGAGAGGAACTGTGTCCATCATAGTTAATCATCTCACATTTTGTTCTTAATGTTACAATGTTTTCCTATTTCTGTTAATTTCACTCAACATCAGTTCATGCAAGTCTTTCCAGGCATTTCTAATGTCTGACTGCTCATAATTTCTAACAACAATAGTATACCATCACATTCATGTATCCAAACTTGTTCAAACATTCCCCAATTGATGGATGCTTGCCTCAATTTCCAATTATTTGCCATTATAAAAAGAGCTGCTATGAATATTTGTGTACATCAGCATCTTTCCCTTTTTATGAGCTCTTTGAAATATAGATCTATTAGTGGTATTGCTGGATCAAGGGATAGGCACTGTTTGATTGTCCTTCAAATTGCTCTCAAGAATGGTTGGACCAATTCATAACTCCACCAACCTATCACGCAAGTGTGTGCCAGTTTTCCCACATCCTCTCCAGCTTACATAATTATCTATTTTTGACATATTGGTCAATCTCAGAGGTGTGAGATAGTACCTCAGTGTTGTTTTAATTTGCATTTATCTAAGAAATAAGGATTTAGAACATTTTTCATAATACTGTAGATAGATAGCATTAACTTCTACATATGAAAAGTGCCTGCTAATGTGCTTTGATGATTTATCAATTGAAGAATGATCTGGATTCTTATAAATTTGACCCAGTTCTTTGAATATATTAGAAATGATGTGAAAACTGTTTCCCTAATCATTTGAGCAAAATCTTTTTAATTTAACGTATCAAAACTATTTATTTTGTAATTTATAAAATTCTTCATCCCTTGTTTGATCATAAGCTCTTCCCAATTTCCCAGTTCTGACTGATAGATTATTATTTATCTACTATTTGGCTTATATTATCACCTTTTATGAATAAATCTATCATTAATACCCTTGATACTCTTGGCATTTTGTTTCTCCAGATAGACTTTGTTTCTATTTTTCTGGCTCTGAAAAATAATATTTGGCTGTCTAATTGTTAAATCATGAAATAAGTAATTTAATTTATGTAGAATTGTTATTTTTTTTATTTTCATGGCCTATCCATGAGCAATTGACATTTTTCCAGTTTTTTAGTTTGACTATTTGTTTGAAGTGTTTTGCAATTTGTTCATAAAATATCATGTTTGTTTTGAGATATAGATTCCCATGTATTTTTGTTGTCCACAGTTACATTAAATGGAATTTTTTTCTAATTCTTGTTACTGGGTTTTGTTGGTGTTTTATATATATATATATATATATGTATATATATATATATATACATATATATATATATATATATATATATATAATGCTGATTTATGTGGGTTTATTTTGTATTGTTACTTTATTAAAGTTATTCCTTGCTTCAAGTAGTTTTGCAGTTGATTTTCTAGAGATCTCTATGTCAACATAACACTTTCAAAGAGGAAGAGTTTTCTTCCCCATTGCCTATTCTGATTCCTCCAATTTTTTCTTCTTTGCCAAAGCTAATATTTCTAAAACAATATTGAATAATAGTGATAATAATGGGCTTCCTGGCTCAAACCCTCATCTTATTGACAATGATTCTAGTCAATATACATTATATATAATGTTTGCTATGGCTTTCACTAGATACTACTTATCATTTTACATAATTTTTGATATTAGATTTCATTTTTCCAATTACATGTCACAGTTGTTTTTCTTCATTCATCTATTTGCAAATCTGTTAGAAGTTTTTCTACCACCTTTCCCTCCCTGCCCCCTGCCCCTGGTGGCAAACAGTCTGGTAAAAGTTGTATGTGTACATTTGTGATCAAAATATTTGCATATTGGTCATTTTTTGGTAACATGAATTATAACTAAAGGAAAAGAAATATAACCATAATATAGAAAGCTAATTAGAAGAGAAGTTTTAGAAAAGTGAACAGAGTATGCATTCAGATTCTGTGCCTCCTTCACATCCCTAGGTGTGTATGGTATTGTCCATAACAAGTCTCCCAGGGTTGCCCTTGATATATGAACTGCTGGGACTAGATACATCCATCACATTTGATCAACTCATAAGGTTGTTATCAATCTGGACAATGTTCTCTTGGTTTTGGTCCCTTGCTCAGCCTCAGTTCATGTAATTATTTCCATTCTTAACTAAAAATACAATAACTCATGTTTTCTTATAGAACAATAGTTGTACTCCATAACATTCATATATCATAATTTGTTCATCCATTCCCTTAATTGATGGGCATCTCCTCAAAATTCAATTCTTTACCACTACAAAAACCTCTTAATATTTTTTGAACATGTGACACTTTACCCATTTTTAATGATTGATTTTGAATATAGACCTCTTATTGAAATTGCTGGGTTAAAGGATAGTTTTACTGCTTTTTGTACCTAGTTCCAAATTGCTCTCCAGAATGGTAGGATTAGTTCACAACTCCACCAGCAGAGCATTAAAGTCTCAATCTTCCTACAATCTCTTTAACATTAATCTTTTCTCCCCTTTATGTCATTTTAGCTAATCTGATAGGTGTGAAGTAGTACCTCATAATTCCTTTAATTTGTATTTGTCTAATAAACAATGATTTACAACAATATTATATGACTATAAATATATATATAATTGACTTTTCATTACTGCTTATCATTTTAATGAAAATTCCAATTATACCTACATTCTCTGCATTAGATTATTTATGTTTATGGGAAAGAGAAAGGGAAGGAAAGCTGGAGAAAAATATGGAACTCAAAAGCTTGCAAAAGTGTGAATGTTGAAAGCTACCTTTGCATGTAATTGGAAAAAGTAACAAATAAAAAGAATTTAAAAAAAGAAATACAATTATCAAGAGTTGTATTGACTTCATATGGAGTGATATAGACAGTTTATTCTTATTGACTAAATTCTTTTTTTCCATTTTTCTTTTCACTGTCCCTTAAGTCTTATTTTATACAGATCAAAATTTATGTTGTTATTGTCTTTTTATCTAAGTTTGAAAATCTTCAAATTAACTGAATATCCATCTTTTTACCTAAAATAACATACTGAGTTTTGCAAGTTATTGATTCTTGAGTGTATTCCAACCTCCTTCTTTTCCAAAACCTCTGACCCTTTAATTTTGAAGCTGACAATAAAGTTTCCTGACATTTCAATTGATTGTTTTTGACTTCTTTAGACATTTTCTCAATGAACTGATAATTATGAAATTTGACTGCAATAATCATTAGAGTTTTTATATTGGGAAAGGTTTCTGGGGCAATCAATGGATTCTTTCGAGGACTATTATCTTCTTGTTTTTATTATATTAAGGCAGTTTTCCATGATAAATTTCTAGAAAATATTTCCAGATTCTTTTCCTGATTGTATATCTCACATAGACTAATAATTCACAAATTTTCTCTTCTGGATCTGTTTTCTAAGTCAGTCATTTTTTACTAAAAAGTACATAAATTTTGTTTTCTTTTTCATACCTTTGTTTTTATTGATGGAATCTTGGTATTTCATATTTTTATTTGTACAAGTCTAATATTTAGGGTTTACTTTTCTTCAGTTAATATTTGTGTTTCCTTTTTTTATTGGAAAATTTAAATTTTTGTTGAGTGCTTTTCCTTTTCCCATTGGTCATTTTTCATTTTTGATGAGTTTCTTTCCTTTTACAGTTTATTAAATTTACTTTTAAATAAGTTGTTTTCTTTTTCCATTTTGCCAACTTTATTTTTAAAGGTGTTGTTTTCTTCAGTCATTTTTTCAAAATTTCTCTGCATAGCTCTAATTTCTTTTCTCCATTTTTCTTCTTCCTCTATTCTTTGGATTTTAAAATTCATTTTCAACTCTTTGTGAAGGTTCTTATTGATTTGAAACCAATTAAAAAACTCTTGAGGTAAGTTTGAAAGTCCTCTGATTTTCTTGAAATATCTATTGTTGTCACTGTTTGCCCCTTCTGAGATGGTATTTTTATCATGCTTAGGAAAATAGTTATGTTCTTTCATTAGACTTCTTTATGGTTTTTCATTTTTAATCATTTTGATAGATGAACTTGGCTCCTTGTGCAAAGGGGACACTGCCAAGTTTTTGTGCTAGGAGCTGGGGGTTTCATCCCTGGTTTTCTACTCTGGCATCTCTGTCAGATATTACTGGTTTGTTCCCTGTGTTAGGGTAGCCCAATTCTGTCTTTCCTTTTGCAGCAGCACTCTTGGGTTGGAATTTTGCCTTATTAGCTAATTTTGGTACTTTCACTACTGCTCTGCTGAGTTGTGACTTGACCTATGCTATACCTAAGTCTGCTACTGGCTTCAAAACTCTCCCATCAATGTTGGACTTTACTCCCTTTTTTACCCATATGAGGCAAACCTTTGCTATGGTAATGCCTCTTGGTTGATCTTGTTTCCTTCAAGATTCAACTCAAATCTCACTTTCACTAGGATATCTACCCTTGTTCACACCCAATTCTCATACCATCCATAAGAGATTAGATTTCTTTTTTTTTATTTTTTGGCTGTTTTTATTAAATAACCATTTTATAAAGAAAGACTAGTACAGTGACTTCTTGGGGAGGCAGGGGAAGGGGAATATGGAATTAGTGGCTATATCACATCAGTTCCTCTAAGTCTCATCTTGATTGCAAGGCAGTACACTAAACACAACACAAATTTGAATAGGGTTTGTTTTAAGTATAACACCCTAGCTCCTGTCCACCCTTTTTTCACACCACGACTTTAAATAATATAACCATGGGCTAGAGTCCCCATCCAAGTAGGTAAGATATGGTTTCCACTTCCAACATAAGTGCCCCCCTCCTACCCCCACTAACCTATATAGAATAAATCTGCTTTTGGGAGAGGTCAAAAAATAATCATGATCAATAATAAAATAGGTAAGGAGGAAGTGACACAGAAAGAAGAAAAATATGTGGATTCAACTCCATGAAAATGCTTTTAGAGAGGGAGAATCCCAAGGGCCTCATGGAACTTCAAGTTCTACAACAGATAGAGAGATAAGCTAAGGAAGGATTTCCAGGAACACATTTCAGAAAATTCTGAGCATAATAACAATAATACTGCTGTCTCCTGCCCTGGAGAAATCCCTGGGTACTAAGACTGGAATCTCATAGTAGAACCATATTGACTATGGCTATCCCCAAATTCAGTCAGACAGAGAGTGCTCTCTAGGGTGTTATAGTTATCCTTAAAACTCTTCATTTCTAGGAAGTGCTTAGCTCTTTTACTCTTCTGGCTGGCAGGCAGATAAGTGACTTGGATAGTTGTTGGGGAGGAAACTTCAGGAGACTGTATTAGATACTTAGCTGCTGACTGGTGCTGTCACTGGGAACTTCCACCTCGAGCTTTGACAGCAGCAGCTAGTTCACTCAGTGCTTCCTGATAGTGTAGATATTCAGTCTGGCCAAAGACACCAATTCCATATAGAGCTGCTTCATAGCCATCTAGGAAGGTATCAATGAGAGCTTTGTGGACACCCAAGCTCCAGCAGACAGGAGCAGAAATTCTTGCCCATCAGAGAATGAGGATGCTGGCCTTCTAAATAGAATGGTATCTCTGAGTGACCCTTACCAGAGGCACGAATGGCATCCAATGCTTTCATTCTGTACAAGTAGTTGTAGCAATGTTGATTTCCTGGTGTCTCCAGCTGCAAAAGTCTGGCATCATTCTCTTCAAGAAGCTGGGGTTCATACTTTACATCCTGGACCTTGGATAGTCAGATGTCAATATCTTCCTTCAGATCCTTGGGAGCATTGTGTCCCACAGGGACATGAGGACCTCTTTGAGACTTCATAACAAATTGCATGGTCTGCCTCTTCACAAAAATGAACAGCAGCACAAATACCAACTCCCATAGGCCATCACCAGCACCACATTAACCCTGGACAGCCAGTTACTGCTGGACACCATGGTCTCCCTCCAGCTTCTTTAGCTTGGGCTCCTTAGCAGCAATGGCCCTAGGGCTCCAGGACCAGCCCTGGCCATTTCCTTATGGGGCAAACTAAAGCCGGGTCCTGTCGGAAAACATGGTGGCTGGGGAGAGCGAGCGATTAGATTTCTTTTATACTGCATATATCTTGCAAAACAATTTTCTACATTTGATTACCTACTAAAATATAAGCTCTTTGAGCACAGAAACTACATGCTATATTTTCTTTTTCTACAGTTTCCTAGTACTTAAAAAATTCCTGGCACATGATAAGCTAATAATGAATTACTGTTGCTGAAGAAAGCTAAAATTGTAAAAAGTAGGATATAACAATTCATTTTTCTTTTTTTAAATTGTCATCCATTTGTACATGCATATTTCCAAATTACAACATTTCCCTCCCTGCTTCCTTCACACCCCACTCCCTCAGTACGGAACAGTCAAGTTAGCATTTTACATATATATTTTGTTAAACATATTTACAAATTAGTAATTTTTGGCCTGAAGAATTAGGATTAAGAGAAAGAGATACATAAGTGATACTTTTTATAAAGTGTTCATCAGATTCAGTAAGAATGTTTTTTTTTTTCTAGGTGTCTTGTTTTGTTTTGTTTTTCTTCCTCTGGTGAGGAATAATATAGTACATAACCAGTGTAATACAGTTGTCCCAGCTCTCTGGACTGTCAAGAGGAGTTGCATCCATCAAGGTTGTTCATCTCATAATGCTGTTGAAGAATACTTTATTCTCTTCATTATATTTCCTTTGCTCAGCATCAGATTCCATAAGTCATTCCATGCTTCTCTAGAGTCCAACCATTTGTGGTTTCTTATAGAATAATAATATTCCGTAGTATTCATGTACCAATACTTTTTTAGACATCCCCCAAAAGATGGGCATGCCTTCAATTTCCAATTCTTTGCCACTATCAAAAGAGCTGCTATGAATAGTTTGGAAAATGACTTTTCCTATTTTTTACAATTTCTTCTGGACAATTCATTTTTCATAAGATAATTTTACTACTGACAGTCTTTCCAGGCTATTCTGTAGTCGCATCAGGCATGATTTCTTATGGAACACTATATTCCATCACATTCATATACCCCAATTTATTCGACCAATCACTAATTGATGGACATCGTCTCAATTTCCAATTCTTTGGTATTACGAAAAGATCTGATATAAATATTTTTGTATATGTGAGATTTTTATACTTTTTGCGATATCTTTTGTGGTAGTAATGTTTTGCTGCCCTTTGGGTATAATTCCAAATTACTCTCAAGATAGGTTGGATCAGTCCAAACCTCCAGTAACATTACATTAGTGTACTCCACATTCCCACCAACATAAATAATTTTCATCTTTAGTCAAATTGGTCAGCCTGATTGTTGTGAGGTTGTACCTCAGAGTTGTTTTAATATCTCTAATCAATAATGATTTAGAGGAGTTTTTTTATATGACTATATCTACCTTTAATTTCTTTATCTGAAAATTCCCTTTTCATATCATTTGACCATTTATCAGATGGAAAATGACTTGAATTCTTATAAATTTGACTCAGGTCTCTCTGTATAGTTGTGAAATCAGTCCTATGTAGTAACACTAATTGTCAACATTGTTTCCCAACTTCCTTCCTTCCTTTTCATCTTGGTTGTATTTCTTTACATCTGCAAAAAGTTTTCAATTTAATGTAATAAAAATTACTCATTTTGCATTTTATAATGTTTTCTATTTCTTCTTTGGTCATAAATTGCTCCCCTTTCCATAGATCTAAAAGGTAAATTATTCTTTGTTCTCCTAATTGGTTTAATGTTTATTTCTAAAAGCTTTATCTTGATATTTCTTTTTTAATATTTAATATTAATTTATTCTCATTTGGTACAAATAATGTTTTTATACATTAATAAAATATTCTTGTTTAAGAGTAAACAGAATACCCCCTCCCCCAAAAAATATAGACTTGCTTTAGTGATAAAGAAAAGGGGAGAAAAAAAATTTAAATTAAAAAAATAATAGTAATAATTGTAGGTATGGCCAGGTGGCGCAATTGACGGAGCACCAGCCCTGGAGCCAGGAGCACTCGAGCCCATATCTGGCCACATACACCCAACAATCACCCAGCTATGTGACTCTGTACAAGCCAACCCCACTCCATTGCCCTGCAAATACCAAAAAAAAGAAAAAAAAAATACCCAAAATACAATAAAATAGTAGTAATAGTAGGAGGTGGCTGGCTGTGATACTCAAAGATCACCCAGCTATGCGGCCCCAGGCAGGCCACCCAGCCCCATTTTTCCTGCACCCTTGACCAAAATAATAATAATAAAATATGTGCTTCAGTCTTTGTTCCAACACCAACAACTCTGTTGCGGGTGGATCACATTCTTTATGATAAGTCCATCACAAAAGTTACTTCCCTATTTTTCCCCCATTGCCAACACTACCATGCACTATATTTTCTCTCTCCTTTCACTCTGACTCTGCTGTAGGGTAGCTGAGAGGTGCAGCAGACAGATCCCTAGTCCTGGGGTCAAGAAGCCCTGAGCCCCCCTACCACCATCCAATCCCAGCCCCTTGCAAGAAGTAAAAAGTAAAAAAGAAAATGTGTTATCTCTGACCACTCTCCCCCCATGGTCCATCCTCTTCTCCATCACTCACATCCCCCAATTCCCCCTTCCCCCCCCCTTTTTCTTCTTTTTCCAGATGCCTATACCCCATTGAGTTTATATGCTGTTTCCTCTCCTAGCCATCTCTGATGACAGCAAGGATTCCCTCATTCCCCCTTGCCTTCCCCCCCTTCCATATCATTGCAATAGTTCATTGTAATAAAGAAAAATCTTATTATATGAGATATTTTTGCCTATTCCTCCTCTCCTTTTTCTTTCTCCCATTACATTTCCCTTTTTTCTATTGACTCCATTTTTACACCATATTTTATCTTCAAATTCAGCTCTCTCCTGTGCTTCAACTGTAAAAGCTCCTTCTACCTGCTCTATTAACTGAGAAGATTCATATTAGTATTATCAGTGTCATTTTTCTATGCAGGAATACATGCAGTTCATCATCATTAAGTCCCTCATATTTTCCCCTTCTCCTCCAATCTCTATGCTTCACCTGAGTCCTGTATTTGAAGATCAAACCTTTTGTTCAGCTCTGGCCATTCCAACAGGAACATTTGAAATTCCCCTGGTTCATTGAAAGTCCATCTTTTTCCCTGGAAGAGGACATTCAGTTTTGCTGGGTAGTTGATTCTCGGTTGCATTCCAACCTCTTTTGCCTTCCAGTATATTGTATTCCAAGCCCTATGAGCTTCCAATGTAGTTGCTGCTAAGTCCTGTGTGATCCTGACTGCAGCTCCACGATATTTGAACTGTGTCCTTCTGGCTGCTTGTAATAGTTTCTCTTTGACTTGGGAGTTCTGGAACCTGGCTATAATATTCCAAGGGGTTGGTTTTTGGGGATCTCTTTCTTGGGGAGATTGGTGGATTCTCTCAATTTCTATTTTGCCATCTGCTTCTAGGATACCATGACAATTTTTCTGTAGTAATTCTTTGAAAATGATGTCAAGGGTCTTTTCATGATCATGAATTTCAGGTATTCCAATAATTTTTAAATTATCTTTCCTAAATCTGTTTTCCATATCAGTTGTTTTTTTTTTCAATGAGATGTTTCACATTTGCTTCTAATTTTTCATTCTTTTGGTTTTGAAGTACTGAGTCCTAATTTCTCCTAAATTCATTAATCTCCCTGAGTTCTATACTTTTTCTGAAGGATTTGTTTTCCTCAGAGAGTTTTCTTATCTCTTTTTCCATCTGGCCAGTTTTGCTTTTTAAAGCATTCTTCTCCTCAATAACTTTTTGAACTGTTTTATCCATTTGACCTAAGCTAGTTTTTAGCATGCTATTTTCTTCAGCATTTTTTTTGGATTTCCTTGACTAGGGTGCTGACTTCATTTTCATGTTTTTCCTGCATCTTTCTCATTTCTTTTCCCAGTTTTTCTTCTAACTCCCTCATTTGATTTTCAAAGTCTTTTTTGAGCTCTGTCATAGCCTGAGCCCAATTTCTGTTTTTCTTGGATTCTTTAGATGCAGGAGCTTGTGCTTCCTCATCTTCAGACTGAGTATATTGATCCTTCTTGGAATCACAGATAATGTAGTTCTCAATGGTGTTCCTCTTGTTTCTCTGCTTGCTCATTTTCTCAACCTAAGCATGGTTTTGGGGTGCTTCCTGAGCTTTTGGGACACTCCCACAAGGGTCTCAGTGTGTGAGGCTCTGTCCTTCCTCTAGGTCTGTGAATGACCATATGCGCCCCCCTCTGCTACGGGGCTGAGTTGGAGGGGGCCCCTGCTGTTCTATGTGGGGGGCCTAGGCTGTGATCAGGATCTGAATGTGGTCAGAGCCCCAGAATCCTTTTCCAGGGGCAGAGCTAAGCAGTCTCTCTCTTCACTCCCCTCCCTAGGTTCAATGGGCTCATGCTTACAGCTCTGCCTGCTTATGTTCCTGCATCTGGGCTGCAGAAAGACCACTTTGCTTGCTGTGTGCCCTGAGGGATGGGCTTCACATGCTTGCTCTGGCAGAGTTCCCCCACTGTTCCCCCAATTTTTTCCCAGTGCTCCCTGGGGTATAGCTCAGGAAACTCCCCTGCTGCTGTGAGCTGTGGTTCCCAGGGCCCTGGGGTTGCCTCCGGGAGGCTGAAGTTCTTTTGCTCTGGAGCACCACCCCTCTGGCAGGCTGCCCCTCCAACCTGGGGGAGCAGAGCCTTTCTGCTCTTTTCCAGGTTACCTTGAGTCCTTGAAAATTTAGAGTCCTTAGTTTATTAGTTTTATGATAGAGTGCCTAAGAGACGTTCCTCTCTTGTCACCATCTTGGTTGCACCCCTATCTTGGTATTTCATATGAGTTGTCAATGCTTCCATTCTCTCATGATTTCTTCCCAGCAGTTTTTATCAGAGTGTTTATCAAATAAATGAGAATTTTGGTGTTTCTCAAATAACAAATTACTGTAGTCAATTACTACTGTTTCATTCAGACTAAATCTATATCATTGATCCACCACTCTATTTTTGAGCCAGTACTAACAGTTTTAATGACTGATACTTTATGTAATGATTTAAATTTTGCTTAATTAAATCACCTTCCTTTTCATTTTTTTTTAGGTTTTTGCTAGTCAATGGGGTTAAGTGGCTTGCCCAAGTCCACACATCTAGGTAATTATTAAGTGTCTAAGGTTGGATTTGAACTCAGGTACTCCTGACTCCAGGGCTGGTGCTCTATTCACTGTTCCACCAAGCCAACCCCACTGCACCACCTAGCTGCCCCTCCATTTCTTTTTCAATAATTGTCTTACTATTCTTGGTCTTTTGTTACTCCATATTAATTTAGTTACTATGTTTGCTAGTTCAATGAAGTAATTTTTGGAAGTTTTATTGGTATGGAACTGAATAATTTATTTAACTTAGGAAGATTTATCCCTTTTAGTTTATTATTTAGCCTATCCTTGAGTAATTGACATTTTCCTAGTTATTTAGATCTGATTTCTATCCATGTGGAAAGTATTTTATGGTTTGTTTTCATATACTTCCTGAATTTGCATTGAAAGGTAGACTCCTAAAGTATTCCATCTCTTGTTAATAATATATAGAAATGTTAATGATATATGTGTGTTTATTTTATATGTTAAAACTTGGCTAAAGTTGCTAATTATTTCAAGTAGTTTTTTGCTGATTATCTAGGGTTCTTTAAGTATATCATTACATTGTCTTCAAAGAGTGAGAATTTTGTTTCTTCACCACATATTCATTTTATATTCAACTTCATTTTTCTCTTATTCCTAAAGATAGATGCAATATTGAGTAACAATGGTGATAATGGCCACCCTTATTTCACCCCTGAGCTGTGCAATTGCTTGTAAGGTATGGGAGATACTAACACAGGATAGATCAACATTGGATGATGTTATCAAATAAAGTGGTAAATTCTATGCACAAGATAAAATTAAAGTAGATCAAAGGAAATATGTGACACATAAGTTTAGAGTAAATACCCCAGCTTTTCACCTGGGCAATTTGTGCCCAACATGTTGTAGAGCATTCTGAGATTGTATTGGTCTGATCAGTCACAGACAGACACCATGCAATTTGTCTCATAGTGATGTCATTTTAGTCTTCTTCAATAGAAGGACAAGAAGCAACTATCTCCATCTCCTCTAAGTGCATTCTCTTCAACTATATTCAACCCTTTAACTATCTTAAGAAAAATACACTTCACAAGAATTCTAAGTTTATCTTCACTTGTAGAGTTGTATACAATATAATATTCTCAACTAACATTTATTTTGTATTGTTTTTCCCCTTTCCGTTTACTGTTTTATTCTTATCTTAAGTATTGTATTTGAAAATGTAATTCTCTGTTTAATTTTGATCTTTTGAACAGAAAATTTTTGGAAGCCCTCTATTTCTTTGAACAGTCATCTTTTCCCCCTGATAGAATACGCTGAGTTTTGCCAGATAGTCAATTTTTAGTTGGCATCCAAGGTCCTTTGCCCTCTGGAATATCATATTCCAGGTCTTCCAGTCCTTCAGTGTTCAAACTGATAAATCCTGTGTAAATTTGATTGTCCTCTTTTCATTTTTATTTTGTTTCTTTTTAACTTCTTGCAGTTCTTTCTCCATTATTGTGAATTCTGGAATTTGACTATGATAGTCTTGGATTTTTTTTATCCCTGGGGTCTCTTTCTGGAAGGGTTCTGCATATTCTTTCAATGGCTCTTTTGTCATTTTGATCTTACAGATTGGGACAATTTCCCCTTATAATTTCCTGAATTATATTTTCCAGGCTCCTTTTTGATCTAGACTTTCAAGTAGACCAACTAGTCCTAGTTCATCTCTCCTGAATCTATTTTTCAGGTCTTTTGTTTTTCCCAATAAGTATTTTATATTTTTTCAATTTTTTCAAATTTTTTTCTTTTTTTGATGAAATTTTGGTGTCTCATAAATTCATTGGTTTATATTATCTTTAGTTAGCTTATGTGTTCCCTTTTTCAATTAATTAATTTTAAATTTTTGTGGAGTTTACTTTCAAGTTTCTTTTCAATTTGTTGATTTGAATTTTAGATGAGTTATATCCCTTTTCCAGTTAGTTGATTAGAGTTTTAG
The DNA here is from genome assembly GCF_037893015.1 of Macrotis lagotis. NCBI lineage: Eukaryota > Metazoa > Chordata > Mammalia > Peramelemorphia > Peramelidae > Macrotis > Macrotis lagotis. Next base: position 230,963,712 of record NC_133666.1, on the reverse strand, counting down.
ATAAATTTCATTCATTCTTTTTCCAGTTGATCAATTTTAATTTTTAAGAGTTCCATTCTTTTTCTAGCTGGTTATTTACTTTTAAAGGTATTGATTTCTTTAGTCAATTTTTCATATTTTTCATGTGTGACTCATTTTTTTATTTTTCTACTTTCTATTTTTGTTTGCTTTTAATTGTTTTTTTAAACTTTTCTATGAAGTTGTGTATGAGTCCATTTAGTAGACTGCTTTGAGACTTCCTGTGTAGGAAGACTTCCCATGTCTTCTTCTGAGGAGACATTTTTATCATCCTATCTTCATAGGCATATTCTATGGTTAGTGGTCTTTTAATTTCTTTTCCCTCATTTTGAGTATTTAAGTTCTTCACCTAGGGCATAGGCAGTATAGACCCAAGTTTTTTGTGCTGGGATCTGATCCCTGGCTTACCACTGGCCAAGATATTGCCTATAGCCTCCAGGCATTTCCTATGCAGAAGTTTTTTTTCCTCCTTTATGTTCAGGCTCTGTCCATGCAGTGGTATACTCCTAACCAGTCCTCTCTTTTGACCCAGTGTTACCAAGGTTCAGATTTTGTTTGTGTTTGGGACCCTCCCTGTTGTCTTGCTATCTAGTTGGTAGGACCTGTGCAGTCTGCCAGGAGCTGAATTGTACTATAGTTTAAAACCTCCAACTGGATTTCCCACTCTCCCTCCTTGTTGGGTTAACTTCTCTTTTCCCAGTAAGAGTCAGACCTTCACTGAAAATCCTCCCCTATGTCTGCAATTGAAAACTTGTCTAGATAGACATGGTATTCTCCATCACAGGCAGCCCAAAATTGGCCCTGATTGTTGCACTAATGAAATGAGCAAGTCCATAAAGTTTGATCATCACCCAACACACCGCCACCATAAGGGTATACAGTGTTTCTCTGGTACTGCTTATCTGGTTCAGCATCAGCTCATGCAAATACTTCCATGCTTCCCTGAATTACCATCCCTCCTGGTTTCTAATAGAACAATAGTGTTCCAATGACATACATATACCAGAATTTGTTAAGCCATTCGCCAACAGGACATTTACATGATTTTCAATTCTTTGCCACCACAAACAGGGCTGCTATGAATATTTCTGTAAAAGAGATGTTTTTACCCTTTTTCATAATCTCTTCAGGGCACAGACCCAGTAGTGGCATTACTAAAACAAAACGTATGCACATTTCATTTTTCTTGCCTGTTTGGCATAATTCCAAATTTCTCTACAGAAAGGTTGGATGAGCACACAGCTCCACCAACAATGCATTAGCATCCCAGATTTCCCACAATCCTTCCAAAAATAATCATTGTTCTTTCTGGTCATATTGGTCAGTCTGAGAGGTATGAGGTGATACCTCAGAGAAACTTTAATTTGCATTTCTCCAATAAGTAATGATTTAAAGCAATTTTTCATATGACTATGGAATGCTTTGATTTCCTCATATGTAAATGGCCTTTGCATATCCTGTGACCATTTGTCAATTGGGGAATTTTGTTTTGAAAATTAGATTCAGTTCTCTTTATATTTTAGAAATGACTTATTTGTCAGAAATACTAGTTGGAAAATTTTTTTTTTCTCAGTTAACTACATTTCTTTGATCTTGGTTACAGTGGTTTTATCTGTGCAAAAGCTTTAATTTAATATAATAAAAATTATCTAGTTTGCTTTTAGTGATGTTCTCCATCTCTTCCTTGGTCATAAACAACTTCTCTTTCCATAGATCTGACAGGTAAACTAGTAGTCATTCTTCTAGATTGCTTATAATATTGTTTATTATGTCCAAATCCTGTATGCATTTTGATTTTATCTTGGTATAGGGTATGAGGTGTTGGTCTAATCTAAATTTCTTCCATAATTATTAAATTATTAAAGCCATCACACAATCCTGGAGGGAGTGAGGAGGGAGGGAGGAGGGGCAGCAGGGTCTGAGTTAACCTTGAACAATCCCTGGGAGCCAATCTCCCTTTCAACTGAATGTGCTCCTTTGACCAAACCTGTGCCTGAGGGGATAGGGCAACTGAGGCAGCTGCTGTTTGTTGCTGGAAGAATGCTCCAAATGTCTGGAGCTCAGATCCCACACTGAACTGGTAGATTTTCATGTGTGCAGCCCTCTCCTCCGCCAAGTCAAAAACTGGGTAATTAAAATTGGTTCTAAACCTGCCTCTCACCAAAGTCTCTGTGGATAATGCCTCTCACCAATGTTTCTGTAGTTAAAGCCAGTCATTTGGCTTCCCCCAGCTGCTGTCCCTGTACTGACCATCTGGTATCCTCTCCCAGTTCACCCATGGTCTCTGGAAACAGGCCTTGTTGGTATGTCTTCTTCTCCTAGTTTCTTTTTCTTGGTTCTGTTGACTGAGTTTCTCTTAAGAGGTTTCTTTCATGTTATTTTTGAGGGGACACAGTGAGCGCTTAAGGCAATGCCTGTCTTCTCTCAGCCATCTTGGTCATAAGTCATGAAGGACATTTTAATCATAATGATCAAGCAGTCCAGTACATTTTAAATTATTTCTCCTGTGCCTATTTTTCTAGGTCAATGGTTTTTTCAATGACATATTTCACATTGTGTTCTATTTTTCTCATTCTTTCTGTTTTATTTTTTCTTGATTTCTCTTAAAGACATTAGCTTCTATTTGCTCAATTCTAATTTTAAGCAAACATTGTCTTTAGTAAGATTTTATACCTCTTTGTCCGTTTGGTCAATATTTATTTATTTATTCATTCGTTAATTCATTCATTTATTATTTATTTATCTTTTATTTCTTTCTTAATTTTTTCAAATTAACTATGAAGATACTTTTCAACATTCATTCATTTACAAATTTATGAGTTCCATAATTTTTTCTACCACCCTTCATTGCCTAACTCTATTCCCATGGCAGCAAGCAATGTGAAAAATGTTTTACATGTATAGTCATGTTTAACTTATTTGCAAATTAGTTGTGTTGTGACAAAAGAACTAAAAGTAAGGGGGGGAACATGAGAAAGAAAGAAAAAAGTTTTTTTTTCTTTTGCAAGGCAAAGGAGTTAAGTGGCTTGCCAAAGACCACACAGCTAGGTGATTATTAAGTGTCTGAGGCCAGATTTGAACTCAGGTCCTCCTGACTCCAGGGCCAGTACTCTATCCACTGTGCCACATAGCTTCCCCTGAAAGAAAAACGTTTTTAAAAGTACACATAGTGTGCATGCTCTGCATTCAGAATCCATAGTGATTCTGTTTTTGTTTGTTTGTTTGTTTTGTTTTCCAGATGAGGATGTGATTTTCTAAAACAGGTCTCTCAGGTTTTTTCTTTGATCTTTGATCTCTGTCTTTGATCTTTGAACATCTGATGTTCCCTCAACATCCATAGTGCATCCATCATAGCTGATTCATCTTACAATGGTGCCATTAATGTATACAATGTTATCCTGATTCTTGTCATTTTGCCAGTATCATGTCATTGCTACTCTTTCCAGACTTTTCTAAAATCTAACTGCTCATAATTTCTTAAAGAATACTGTCCCATAATATTAATATGCCATAATTTGTTCAGCCATTCCCAAAGGATTGTCATTCCTTCAGTTTCCAGTTGTTTGACATTACAAAATTGGCTGCTACAAATAAATAAATAAATATATATATATATATATATATATATATATATATATATATAGTGTATTTAAATAAACATAAAAATTTGAAATATAATTGTTTCCCACTTTTTAATGACCTATTTGGGACATAGACTTAGCATTGTATTGCTTGATCAAAGGTTATGCAAAATTTTTTTGCCCTTTGCATTTGATTCTCACATTGCTCTCCAGAATGATTGAATCAGTTTGCACCGTTACCAACAGTGCATTGATATCCTACTTTTACCAACATCCTCTCAAACATTGATCATTTTCCTTTTTTTGTCATCTAACCAATTTAAGTTTTTAAGGATTTTTTCATTAATTGAATTTTTGTTTTTTTTTCCTCCATTTGACCAATTCTGCTTTATTAGGTATACTTTTCCTCTTTGACCTTTTTTCCCTTTTTTCCCATTGACCTGGTCTATTTATAGGTGTTATTTTCTTCAGGTTATTTTTGCATCTCATTTAACAAGTTGTTGATTTATTTTCATGATTTTCTTGCATTATATTTCTCTTCCAAATTTTTCCTTTACAACTCTTCCTTGATTTTCAAAAGCCATTTGAGTTCTTTCATGACTTGTAATTATTTATTTATCTATTTATTTATTTGTAGATGTTAGATATAGGAATTTTGACTTTATTAGCTTCTAAGCGTATGTTTTGATCGTTTTTGTTGTCACAGTAGATTTCTATGGTCAGTACTTTTTTCTGCTGGTTTGTGTAACTGTTTTCAGAGATACTTCTAAGGACCAATAAGTTTTCAGTTCGTCAAAAGTTGTATGATCTGAGGTAAGTTGTTAACTGCACTCCCAGACTGTATTCTGGTCTTTAAGTGACCACAATCACTCTTTTCTGCCCTGGAATTGTGAGGAGTTTCCCTATTCTCTTGAAGCTGTGCTAATATCACCAGAGGCCCCGTGGGACTCTGACCAGATCTGAATCTGGGGAAAGTAATACAGCCCTACCTGAATGTTAGCAAAGCGACCCCTGTAAATATTTTTGACCAATTATTTGACCACCACAATTTTTCTGGTCTGAAAATTCCTGAACCAACTCCTGTGTTGGTTTGACCTCTTCCAATTATGAAAGATTTTTCTTTTTGACTGAAAATAAATTCCACTCCTTTTCATGGAGTCTGTCATTCTAGAATTTGTTTGAAATCATTATTAAAAGAAATTTGGAGGAGTTTTGGGGAGAGTTCAGGTGAGCTGTGCCTTTAATCCATCTTCTTGACTCCAGCCTCATTCTCTTTCTTTTCTTTTGTAACTTGATAAAGATCATCCTCTTCTACCCATTCCCTCAAGTTTGTCACCTAAGTATAATCTTTGACTACACAGTCTCATCCAAAATCAAGTCAGCTCCCAACCTGTCAATTTCATCTTTGAAACATTTCTTGAAGTTGCTCCCTAATGTCCTTCCATACTACTATTATTCTTGTGCATGTATCATTCCAATTGATGTGTGCTGATAGTTCTGCAGGTCTTGTCTCTTGTTACAGATGAAAAACGAAATGACTGAAGAAATAAAGATTGAATTTCATGAAAATATAAATTTATTAAGCAATATCTGCCAAGCTTTCCTTAACATAGGATTACACCTTGAATACATGGATAAACAGATTTTTATTTATTAAAATAATATTTAAATAATTTTATTTAATTAAAAGAAAACAATGCAACAATAGGTAATTTGACAGGATGGAAGAATAGGGATCCTCCAGGTTGTGTGGAGGAGACTGAACAAGTATAGTTACTTGAATTTAGAAAAATAAAAAGATATCACACTCCCCATAAATGCCAGTAAATTATCAAAGGAACATGGAGTGGAACAGTAAACACCTCTCCTTAGATCATACCATCTTGGAAGCATAGAGCTAGTTTTCAGATAAGAGTTCTGGATTGCTTAAGATGGAAAATTGTGATAAATAGACCTTGAATTATATTTTGATCTGATAAGGTTTCTAGTAATTCCTAGATCCTTAGTTAAACACCTCTATAGAACAGTCAGAAGCAATCTAGCTTCTCAGGCATGCAGGGTTAGGTTCACATAATTCACTGAAATCTTTACCCAATTCCCACAACTGAATAAATTACTTTTTTGGGTTTTTATTAGCAAGGCAATGGGGTTAAGTGGTTTGCCCAAGGCTACACAGCTAGGTTAATTATTAAGTGTCTGAGGCCAGATTTGAACTCAGGTACTATTGACTTCAGGGCCGTTGCTCTATCCATTGCACCATCTAGCTGCCCCTGAATAAAATATTCTTACATAAAACTGAATTTGCATTCTGTGAAAAAAGTACCTAATACTGAGCTCCAGAATTGAGTCTTAAGATGAAGTCAGTGTAGATCACTCAATTCCAATAACTTCATACTATTTTTAATTTCTCAGTTCCCTCAATTTCCATGCATTGCTTAATAATACAATGGGCTTGAACTATAAAACTTTCATTTCTTCAGTTAGTTTATAATTCACCTTAAAAAATTTCTTGTTGAATTTGCTAGGAGATATCAGGATCCCCAATCTGCTCTTTATCCACTCTTATTTGATGGCCCTGAAGAAAAATTCCCTAGAGATATACTGTTATTTTTATTATTTATTATATTGTTATTATCATTATTATTATTATTATTAGTTTATCATCATCATCATCATCATTATTATTATTATTATTATTATTATTATTATTATTATTATTATTTTGTTGTAGAACTGAAGACTGTCCAAGAAGCTCAAACTCATGTTCTCAATAACGATTTTTTTCTGAGATGAGGCAAATTTAAGATGAAATTTGAGAATAAGGTTAAGGCTTGAATTGAGTTTGGTCCAGTGATACAGGAGGTTTAGGATTTAATTTTAGTTTTTTATGATATTTCTCCTTAATAATGCTCAATGAAAATGAGTTCTAGTAGTTGCAAAATATAACTCATTTTTCCTACTGAAAATTGATGTTATTTTGTTGTAATGAAGGAAGGCAATATCTTAAAAGAAGTTTTAGAGTGAAGAAAAAAATGGTAGGTGGTGTATACTTAATTTTTCCTGATACTTAACTCATTCTTGACCATGAAAAAGATATTTCAAAGAAGAGGAAAAAATAAAAATGGATACACTTTAATCAAAGAATAAAATAAAAATTAAGTAATAAAAGAGAGACCTTTTGCACTCCCACTCCAATCCAGGTTCTTTGACTTCCATCCCAGGTCAAATACCCCTCTGTCTTCCTCAGATCAGATTCCTTCTCCGTATAACCCTATTAATCTCTCTCATTTCATTTCACATTCTGAAATAAAGATGTTGGACAAAAAATATAAAGAATTTTAAAAGAATGAAAAACTGAATTAACAGACTTCAGAAATTTATTCTTTCTTAAAGCTTAGGAAGTTATGCTGTTTGCTTCATTTACCTGATCTGTAAAGAGAAATAAAACAATGGTTCCCATCTCCTAGTGATGTGAGAATTAAATAATGGCTTTTGGGGGTAGTTCTTGTACTTCATTATCAAAGAAGACCAAAGAAACATCACTATGTTAGAGAGAAGTTATAGTGTGTCCAGTTATGGCTGATCAGGCCCATACCAGCTCAGAATGCTCTACCACAGATTGGGCACAAATAGACCGTGTGAACACTTGGGTTGGCTTCTCTAAACTTATGCATCTCACATTTCCTTTGAGCTGATTCAATTCTGCCTTTCTCATGGAGTACAGCACCCTCACTGATGAGGGTTCACTACATAGGGTGGTCCTGTGCCAGTGTCTCTCATGATGCACAATCAATTACAAGGTTTTTAAAAGAGACCTTCAGGATGTCTCAACATAGCTTCTTCTGACTACCCTGTGATTACTTGTCTTGTGTTAGTTCTCCATAAAATAGTACGTTTGGCAAGCATATGTTTGGTGCTCAAGCAACACGGCCAGTTTATTGTAGTTCCATTCTTTGTAGTAATGTGTGAATGTTTAGTAATTTAATTCAGAAAAGGACCTCAGTATCTGGTGTCTTCTTCTTCTAGTTGATCTTCAGAATTTTCCCAAGAAAATTTAAATGGAAGCAATTCAGTTTCCTGTCTCTGGTAGACTGTCCAGGTTTCACAGGCATATAGCAATTGAGCTCAGCTTAACCACTCTCTGTACACCTTCAGTCTGGTAGTTAGTTTAATACCTCTTCTCTCCCAGACTTTTTTTCAGAGTCTTCAAAGTATTTCACTATCTCTAGCAATGTATGTGTAATCTCAATATTAGTGTGTACCTCCCTGAAAAGTATACTGCCAAATATGGGAACTTTTTCACAGTTTCAAAACTTCTCAATTTGTTGTAACCTATGGTTCCATATATGGATGATGTAGAGCTGGCTGCTGAAACACCTTTGTTTTAAATTGTCCACCAAAGGTGAATAGAATATTCTTTGAAGAAGTTTTTGTACATTGCTTTGTGTTTTGACCACAGGGTGGGATCCCTGTCTGGGGCAAATATCAGCAAGTTTTGATTGAACTAATAATTTTAGGATACCTTTTCTAGTCACTTCCTAACACCAGGAGGTGTGCAGTATGGTTCTTAAAAGGGTGCTCAGAAACCAAAGGAGCTGCCAACTGCTGCACTCAGGAAGAAAACAACCTAGTCCACCTGTGTTCAGGATTGTTACTATTGTCCCCCATGAATATGCAACTGCTCCTTTGTTATTTGCCTGTTGCCAGAGAACTTTAAGATAGGAATGGCAAAATGGTGTGGGTGATTTATTCCATGGATGCAGGGTTGCTTCAATATTAGGACAACTGTCAGTATGATTAATTCTATCAATAACAAACCTATCAAAAATCATATATCAATGATGCCAAAAAAGCTTTTGACAAAATACAGCATCCATTCATATTAAAAGCACTAGAGAGTGTAGGAAAACTGTATTGTTCCTTAGAATAATGAGCAATATCTATCTAAAACTATCAACAAGCATTATATGCAACAGGGATAGGCTAGAGTCATTCCCAATAGATCAAAGGTGAAACAAGGATGCCCATTATCACCACCACTATTCAATATCATATAAAAAATGTTACAGGGCGGCTAGGTGGTGTAGTGGATAAAGCACCGGGCCTGGAGTCAGGAGTACCTGGGTTCAAATTCAGTCTCAGACCCTTAATAATTACCTAGCTGTGTGGCCTTAGGCAAGACACTTAACCCCGTGTGCCTTGCAAAAAAAAAAAACCCTAAAAAAAATGTTAGCCTCAGCAATAAGAGAAGAAAAAGAAATTGAAGTAATTAGAATTTGGAAGGAAGAGACAAAACTCTCACTCTTTGCAGATAACATGATGATGTACCTAGATAATACCAAAAATTCATCTGAAAAACTTCTAGAAATAATTAGCAACTTTAGCAAAGTCACATGATATAAAATAAAGCTTCATAAATCTGTGACATTTCTATATATGACTAGCAAGATACAGCAGAAAAAGCTTGAAACAGAAATCCCATTCAAAGTAACCTCAGACAATATAAAATACCTGGGAGTCTATCTGCCAAGGCAGACTCAAAAACTTTTTTTAAAACAATTACAAAAGACTTCTCACAAAAATGAAATCAGATTTAAATAACTGAACAAACATCAACTGCTCATGGATAGACCAAGCTAATATGATAAAAACGACACTACTCAACAGAGAAAACAGAGGGAAGCAGGAAAGGAAAGAATTTGGAACTCAATTTTTTTTTTTAAAATGAATGTTAAAAATTGATTTTACATTTAACTTGGAAAAAATAAAATATCAATTTAAAAATGTGCTTTGTTCTAGAAGAAATTTAAGGTTATTTAATAGGTTTTGCAGTTTATTAAAAGCAACTATTTTTTAAAAATGACAATTCTACCTAAATTAAATTACCTTTTTAGTGTCCTACCAATCAAAATTCAAACAAATTACTTTAATGAGTTAGAAAAAGTTGTAAGTAAATTCATATGGGAAAATAAAAAGTCAATTATTTCCAGGGATTCAATGAAAAAAAGTACAAAAATGGGGGCTTAACCTTACCAAATTATATTATAAAGCATCAGTTATCAAAACTGTCTGGAATTGGCTAAGAAATACAGTGGTAAATCAGTGGAATAGATTAGGTGCAATAGCAGGAAATGATTATAGTAATTGGCTGTTTGATAAACCCAAAGATTCCAGCTATTGAGATAAAAACTCTCTCTTCGATAAAACTCCTGGGAAAATTGAAAGTTAGTATGGAAGAAACTTATATTAGACCAACACCTCATACCCTATAACAAGATAAGATCCAAATGGATACAGGATTTAGACATTAAAATAATTATTATAATCAAATTTGAAGATCAAGGAGTAGTTTACCTGTCAGATCTATGGAAAGGGAAGCAGTTTGTGCACAAGGAAGAGATGGAGAACATCACTAAAAGCAAACTAGATAATTTTGATTACATTAAATTAAAAAGCTTTTGCACAGATTAAAACCACTGTAACCAAGATCAAAAGAAATGTAGTAAATAGGGAAACAATTTTTTTTCCAACTAGTATTTCTAACAAAGGACTCATTTCTAAAATATACAGAGAACTGAGTCAATTTTCAATAAAAAGAACCTTTCCCCAATTGACAAATGGTCATAGGATATGCAAAGCCAATTTACAGTTGAGGAAATCAAAGCGATGCATAGTCATATACAAAATTGCTCTAAATCATTACTTATTAGAATAATGCAAACTAAAGCATCTCGGAAATACTACCTCATACCTCTCAGACTGGCTAATATTACTAGGAAGGACAATATTGAATGTTGGAAGTGATTTGGGAAATCTGGGACACTAATACATTGTTGGTAGAGCTGTGAACTCCAACCTTTCTGGAGAACAATTTGGAATTACGCCTAAACGGCAGCAAAAATGTGCATACCCTTTGATCCAGCAATACCACTATTGGTTCTATACCCTGGAGAGATAATGAAAAAATATAAAAACATCAGTAATTAATTAAATTATTTTAATTAATTAAAATATTCATAGTGACCCTGTTTGTGGTGGCAAAGAATTGGAAATTAAGTAAATGTCCTTCAATTGGGGAATGGCTTAACAAACTGTGTTATATGTATGCCATTGAACACTATTGTTCTATTAGAATACAGGAGGGATGGGAATAAAAGGAAGCCCTAAGGGATTTGCATGAACTGATGATGAGCGAAATGAGCAGAACCAGAAAAACATTGTACACCATAACGGCAACATGGGGGTGATGACCAACCTTGATGGACTTTCTCATTCCTTTAGTGCAACAATCAGGGACAATTTGGGGGTAACTGTGATGGAGAAAACCATCTGTATCCAGAGAAAGAATTGTAGAGTTTGAAAAATGACCAAAGACTATTACCTTTAATTTAGGGGAGAAAAAAAAGAAACCAATTATCTTACTATGTGATTGTACTATCTCTTATACTTTATTTTTCTTCCTTAAAGATATGATTTCTCTCTCATCACATTCAGCTTAGATGAAAGTATACCATGGAAACATTGTGAAACAAACTGACTTCTGTGGGGACTGGGGGTGGGGGTGGGGAGGGAAGGAAGATTAGAGGAAAAAAACGTAAAACTCAGAATAAATAAAATTAAATAAAATTTAAAAATGTTTTAAAAACGGTGGTTGATGTCTTTTGATTCCTGTGTAAATTGGATTTTAGTGAGGTAGACGATGGTTGTGAAGTGCTTAGCATAGTGATGGTCATATGATAAACCCTATGTAAATGCTAAGTGTTTTAATTATTATTATTTTTATTTTATTTAAACTCTAATTAGCCCAAAATGTCAGAGGTAGAATTATTAATGATTTTCTACAATTGGAAATCAATTAGAAAAAATTGATATCATGACAGTATGTTCTATGGTATACATATATTTATGATAGTCTGTGATTGTTTTTCTAATTTTTTCTTATATTGTGAAATTCTACAAACATTTTCTCAAAAATATTGCTAGAAAAATATTCCACATGGATTTGAATTTAGCATTTCAAAATGTCATAAATATTTAATGAGGTATATCTTATTTTAAAACAGATCATAATAATTTTTACTTTAACAAATAGTGGGTCTTCATTTGAAATTTTTGACTCTGATACAAAAATTATTGAACTATATAGGTAGTTTAAAGATATTTTCATTTGAGAAGGGTCAATTTTTGGATATTTGCTGTATGTCTTAAACCACGATTAATTTTCATTTATAAATACGGATTAAGGAAATTAATAGTATTCAACATCTAAATTGTGATTAGTGGAATTTTGTTATTTGAGATAAAAATAACAAAAAATGAGGAACCTGGTTAATTACACAATTTGAGCAAGCACAGTCCATCTTAAGACTTAGTTCTATAATTAGTTTGGTTACCTATCTTTTTAATTATCTGTCTAGCTCAAATATTGTCTTTTGTGAGAAAACTGTATTTATTGTGGTAATCAGAAAAAAAAAAACTTATTCTAGTGTTTGAATCTAGCCTTGCATGCCTGGGAAACTGGACAACCTCTACCTGCTATATGGAGTTCTTTATCAAAGAAGTTATGCTGACTAGAAAACCTGGTCAGATCTAGAGAAAGAAACATGTTTTCTCAAACAACCAATATGTCTTAACTGATAACTGGGTAGGTATTGCTCGATCAGCTATTGTTTCCATGTTCCTGTGATGGTTTTCAGAAATTTGTAGGGAGTGGGACATTTTTTTTTCTGAATTCAGGTTATTACTCTTTTTAGTCACTTCCTCCCAACTTTGAAAATAGCTAATCTTTTATCCAACCAAATTATTTAATGTTGTCTTGTTTCCTTTAAATTAATTGTGCTTATTTGGTTAATTATTTTTAATGTATAAAACTTTGTTCCCTCCTGTATTCAGGGTCCAGTCCCAACCTGAAAAAAGGGGTCTGATCAATTGTTTCAGTAGTTGGAAAGCATTAGTTAGTAAACTGATATGTTCAGAAGATTGAACCTTTTTTTTCCTTGGGCATTTCATCTTTCATTTGTTATATGACTATATCCTTCATTCAGTCACTAAAATTACATTGTTATAATCTTCACCAGAGCTGTGGTTAATGAAGGGGAGAAGAAGGGCAGGGCATGCAATTCCAAAGATGCCTAAGTCTTATAATTCATATTTGCCATTAAGATTTTCATCAGGAAGCGTTAAAATACCAAAAATCATGACTTGTTTTGATCAACAATCAGTTTTCTGGGATGTGCTAAACAGTAATCAGTAGAGAGAATAAAGTTCTTTCTTGGCAAACTCCACAGAAAAAACCTAAAAGAGGCCAAATATCAAGGTTTATTTAATTACATTTCCATCTAAATCAGAGATAAAGTACAGTTTCCAAGGTTGTTAAGAAAATTACAGCAGAACCAGGTGAATAAAGTATACTACAAATGGAGCTAATGAAAGATTCAATCTGCTTCAAAGGCAGGGGGGCTACACACAGGCATCTGCTTTTACAACCATATTCAATTCAATTGTACAATGTGAGAAAATTCAATGTTACTGATTTTTAAGTGTGCTAACGAGTAATAAACACAAAATAGCAAACTATGGACATTAAGAGTCAAGATTATTTTCTTTCTATAGTACCAGATGTCCTGATTTGTTATAGTATTTTGTTATAATTTTTAGAAAGGAAATGAAAAAGAACATTGACATCAGAAGACTGTTGTATTATAAGACACATGACAAGAAAAATGAAATTTGGAAAGCACAAGGTAAAATAATTTTGGTTAGAATTCAAGATCTAAAAATTAATGCTAATTTCTAAATCCTATTTCAATGATAGAGATGTGAAGTCATGGTTTAAGTAACTTGATTAACATCATATCCTACTTAAGAGATGCTACTTTATAAGTTAAAGTTTCATAATAAGTATTTAGCACATTTCATCCCTAGCATGCACAGTGATCACCTGTTTCTTCACTTTCAGAATTAGAATAGTAGCTTTGCCCTTAATATAGTCAGGTTGTGAAGCCTAGTAAAATACTGTTTACTAAATGTTTCAAGCTATATTCATATGTAAAATGGCACATTCTGTGAAATGCTATTTTCTTTATTTTTTTTGTCTCTAAATCTTTCTTTAATTGACTGCCACAGGCAGAAAACGCATCCAATAGAAAGTGTAATCTCTACTGAATACTGAAAAGATAAATGTATGAAGGGGGATATTAATTACACCAGGATAGTAATTATACTAGATAAATGTATGCAACATAGAATTTTCAAGAAATAAGACTCTTACAGATAACTCTGTTTCCCACATTTATTAGTTTATTAAATAACTTTATGCCACAGCAAAATTCTTTTTATTAGCCTGAAGGAGAATGGGAAGGTTTAGCAATTATTTATAAATTGATTCCATTTGAGGGCTGTTGCAATTATGCAAAATTAGTCATAAAATGATGCTTCTGTATGAGAAGTAAAGAATAAGAAAGACCTCATTCTTCTACAAAGCATACATTTATGATTCCTGTTGAGCGAAAATAATTAATAATTAACATTTACATAGTTCTCTTCATCTTACAAATTAATAGAGTGATTAACTGGGGTCAGAAAGATCTAAGTTCAAATCTAGACTCAGTCACAAATACTAATTGTGCAACCCTGGGCAAGTCAGTTAATTCTTTCTTTCCTCATCTATAAAATGAATTGTGGAATTAAATTATAAATCATTCTAGTTTTAATGTCAAAAAAACCCCAAATAGGAAACTGGACATGACTGAGGAGCTTCAGTAAAAAATGTATCCTAATAATAGATAACATTTATGTGTACCTCTTTACATGTAAGGCTTACAAAATGATATTAATTGCATACATATATATATATATATATATTATATAGTTGTGTATAGAAATGCGCATGTATATATGCATATATAAACATGAATATATGTAGGCACATATAAATACAAATAAGAAATTTCTGTTTATGTACATGTGTACATATATCTTTCTATATGTCATTGATACTTACATGCATACTCACACAAAAACAAATATAAAAACAATAAATAAACACACATTATTTCAATTGATAATATTGGGATTTTTATTAACCTAATTTATGTGCTCTTTTTATCCTCAATTTAAAGATGAGGAAACCAAGGCTATTAGAATTTGGGTGACTGACCTAGGGTCATATCACTCATAAGTTTGTGTATATTATATAGGCTCTTTTTCTCATCTAATAAACTATTACAAACTAAAAAACATTCCTGATCCCAAGGATATATATATATATATATATATATATATATATATATATATATATATATATATATATAGTTATTCTTACTGTTGTTGTTTCCAAGAATACATGCTAACTTCAGGGAAACATGAAAGCTAAAGCCAAAGAGTTAAATGCCTAGTGGTTGGATGTATTTGGGAGTCATAACCCTTTCTCTTATGTTCCAATAATAGTATAACCCTGCCTCAATCTTTCTCTTAACTCTTTACAACACTTGGGAACCACTCATTAACACTAGTTTGAGATATTCAATATTTTGCTTTGATTTTTTTCCTCCCAGTTCAAAATGGAAGATGGTATAAATTTCCTTCAGATACCAGAGCATAAACCTTCTGACTTATAGGTGAATATACCTGTGTATGAGAGATCAAATCAGAAGGAAAGAGAGAAAGAATAGGATGGGATCAAAGTGACCCTATTTTATTTAAATTAATTTGTATTCATCTTCTTAACTAACTGTATGTAGATAGACTGATCCTGAGTAGGAGTTTGTTTATTTATTGATATTTTGTGTGAAGCTTATGAAAGTATTTGAATCAAAAGTACTATTCTAATTCAAAATTATATTGTTATTCCTGGGTTGTATCACCCATTAGTTGAGACTGTTCAATTGGCTTGGAGCCTGTTCACAATATGAAGAACTATAATCTTATATAATTATTAAAGAAGGGTTAAACTATGCTGCACCTTTATCTTTTGAAGGCTCATCATCCTTAGTATTTCCAAAAACCATTGGTAATTTCAAATTCATTATTCCCTACCATCCTTGATGTCACTACCTTTCATTTATACCCCACACCTGTCATTCACCAACAGTATCATATTCTCACTTTCAACTTCATGTGGGATTTAATCATCCTCCCTGTTTACATCCTCCTTATCTCATCTTTTTGATGCTAGACAATTTTCTTTTGTCTTCTTTTGAGGACAGTCATTTATTTAACACATCCCTCTTCACCAAGTTATTTTCTCCTGATGACATCTCTCCCTTCCAAGAGTGTCAATATGATTAGTGACTTCAGTACTACTGTTGTAACTGCTTTCCCTTTCTCAGCCAGCATTCTTATTGTTCTAGTATCTTTGTATTGCCATCCTAGTAATCATTTTGGTCTATTACTCACTGTAGATCATTTGAAGAAAAAAGAATGCAAAACTGTGCCATTATAAATCTCTGCCCTCCTACCTCAACTACGACCTTACTACCACTTGGCAATACTTTCACTCATTTTTATTTATTCTCTAGTCCACCTCTACATATATTCTACATATATTCTAAAATTTTCTCTACTTTTCTACTTTTCACTTTCTTTTTTTACCAGATTTCCTCATATTCAACATTTCAGAAAACCAAGAACATTCTGCATGTCATTTTTCAAATATTCTATCTATGCATACCTTTCCTCTATTCATTCTTTCACTCTACTTTCATATTCAAAATCTAAATATGATATTCCTTTATAATGCTAAATCTACATAGATCTCATTTTATGAGGCAGCTCCAATTATTGGAAAGCACTCTGGATGTGGAGTTAGGAAACTTTAGTTTGAAAATCAAAACTCAAATTTACTTGTTTTCTGTGAGCCTCAGTTGATTAACACTTGCATTGCTCCCTCATAAAGTTATGAGGAAATTGTAAGCCTTAAAACAGTATATACTTGACCCATCATTGTTATTAGAGTCAATCAACATATAGTTATTAATGCAAGGCAGGATCTTGGATAAACCTTGAGATAGTGGAGGATACAAGGGCCTGGTACACTGTTCATGGGATCATAAACAGTCAAACAAAATTGAATGTCCAACAAAAAATAATAGAAAATTGTTCAAAAGGTTGTATATCAGAGAAAAAAAGTCAAAAATATTTCCTGCCCAAGAAGTTCACACTCTAAATAATAACTATCCATTTCCCCCATATATTTGACCTCTTTTTCCAGGAATTTATTCTGTTTCCCCTTCTTAATATAAAAAGAAAGAAAAAAGTTTGCTTGATCTGGATCCCTTAATCTCTTTTTATTCCTTCTCAGTGATAAACTTTTCAAACTAATTGTCTTTATTCACTGCTTCATTTCTCTCACTTATTCGTTTATTTATTTTTTCAGTCATATGTACATGTACATTTTAAAGTTACTAAATTTCCTTCCACTTTCCCTTCCCACATTTGACCCCTCAGAGGCAATCAGGCTAGCATTATACATGCAGTTTTGATAAACAAGCTTACTAATTAGTCATGATAGAAGCCATGAGGAATTCAGATTAAGGGAAAGAGACAGATAAGAGATAATTTTTATAAAGTATTCATCAGATTCTGAAATTCTTTTTTGACCTGTTTGTTTTTGTTTTGCTTTTCTTTCTCTTGATGTGGAAAACATGTCCATAGTTAGTCTAATATGGTTGTCCTAACTTTCTGAAGTGCTGAGAGGAGCTGCTTCCATCAAGGTTGATCAGCTTATGGTGTTGTTGTTCTTTTAGTTCTATTCATTTCTAAAGACATACAATTTTCTTCCATCTTCATATTGTACTGAGATTGTTCTCAAAACCATCAATAACTATTTCCTTACAAAGTACAAGAATTATTTTTTAGCTAATTATCCTGGAGTTTCCTTATGTCATTAAAAATTGCTGCCTTCCTTTGCAATCTGTCTTGACTTCTCTAATACTGAAACATTGAAACTTCCCTCTTAATTCCACTCACAAGTCTTTTTTTTATTATTTTCTCTTGATCCTTTGTATTTCTCTTGTTCCTTTGCATTTCTATTTGCATTTCAAGATTCAATCTCTAGTCCTTTCCTTATTCTCCCTTTTTCTGTCCCATTTTTTCTTCCCCTTTCCTCTTGCCCATTTCTCATTCATTTCCACTGCTTCTTTCCTTTCTCTCCCCTCCATGTTTCCTTTCTTTATTCCTATCATTCTCATAACTTCTATCAGAATCTCTGCATAGTCCTATATCTGAAATTCCAAGCCATTTCTTTTACCTAAGCAACTTTTATATATCTTCAATCTGAAGGGACAAATCCATATGAATGTCAAGTTTCTCTTTAGATTGACCATGTCTAAAATTAAAACTAGTAACTTTTCTATAAATCAGATTTATTTTTAACTTAACATCTCATGAGCATGAACACTGAACTTGGAAACTCAGAAAGGGTCACAATTTTGATATCATCTTTAACTTGTACATTTCTTTCATTCTCTTATTATTCAGTCACAGAATTCAATCATTTCTTCCATTTCAGATGTTTCTTTTGTTAATTCCTTTTTTTCCTCCAATACCAGTATCACTCTCACTAATGTCTCTAGCCTCTATATTTATTTGGAACTGGTTTATTGCAATTTTGTTATTACCTTTTATTTGGCCTTATTATCTTTGATTTTCCACTTTAATTTATTTTCTAAACCACTGTCATATCTATAGTGTCATTCATGTACTAAAATCCTGTAATTTTCTGCAGAATGAAATCTAGTCTCCTCAATTTGACATGCATGCCTCTCCCAGATCTCTCACTGTAGTCCAATCTCCATTGAGTCTTCAAAGTAATTTTCAACAGCATCACACTTTTACTCAGGAAATTACCATGGCTCCCCATCAACTTAAGTATTAAATATAAAATTCTTTGTTTTTGCATGTAAAGTTCTTTAAAAAAATAGTTTCTGCCTGATCTTTTCAGTTTTTTGTACTTTGCAGCCTCCATATTCTATTTGTTCCAGTGAAACAATCACTTGATGTTCTTCCACAAATCACTCCATCTCTCATCTCTAACCATTTTCGCAATCTTTCCCCTAGTCTGAAATATTCTTCCACATCTATCTCTTTATTTCCCTGACTTCCTTCAAACCCCAGGAAAAAAAATCTTAATTTTTACAGTAAGCCTTTCCCAATCCCTCTTAATAATAGTGATTTCTTTCTGCTGAGTATTTTTTTTAGGTTTTTTGCAAAGCAAATGGGGTCAAGTAGCTTGCCCAAGACCACACAGCTAGGTAATTATTAAGTGTCTGAGACCAGATTTGAACCCAGGTACTCCTGACTCCAAGGCCAGTGCTTTATCCACTACACCACCTAGCTGCCCAAGTATTTCTTATTTATCCTGCAGATGGCCTTTTTTATGCATTTGTGTTTTATGTTATTTTCCCCCCATTAGCCTGTGAGTTCCTTAATGGAAGAAACTGTCATTTGCTTTTCTCTATTTCATCATTCATGAATTCAAAATCTGGTACATAATAATTGCTTAATAAGTTGATTTAATACGGTGATTCATCATCACCATCAATATCATCCAGAAATTAGGGCAAAGAAAAAGACTATTCAGGGGGCATATCCTTTCTTCTTTTAATGTTCAGTAGTTGAATAACATCTCATTTCCTATTTCTAATTAAATCATTGCCCTTTTCATATCTTGTTTAATGTTTCCATACAAGATGCTGAACAAAACTCCTGCTGTTACATAAGACAATAATGAAATCAAAGTAACTCAGAGAAATGCCATTATGATCTCCTGAAGAAGACCTACTGAGTGAAATTACTATCTATTTCATTGATGTAGTAGTGGAAACTTAAAGAATTCTGCACCTACCCCTGACACAATCTTGACAGCATAGTGACAGTATAGAATAACTCACATTTGACATCCTATAAAAGTAGCCTTTATGGTTACTATAGTATGGTTGATTCTTATGGTGTGGTAGAAGTTAAGAAAATGGCAGCCAGACAAAATTGCCACTTCTCAGGTTTTTGTTTGGACAACCTTATGCTTAAATGTTGTTTACATTTCAGAGCACAGTCTATAGTTAACACTTTCATCTCACTTTTTTTTATCTAGTATTTGGATAAATAGAAATTATGCCCTTCATAGATGCAACTTTTCAATCATTTAAAATTGATGAATATCAATTAATATACATACTCAGTAAATGTATTTATATAGTATATATTTTAAATAAACAATTTTATAAATATATGAATATAGTGTTATGTATACTATATCAGAAAGGGTTATGAGCTGTGTGGATTTTTTGTTTGATCAATTTGAACCTGTCCCATAATGACACATTTACTCTGTCTTGTCTTTAAATGAAATTTTAATGTTAATATGCTTATAACCCAAGATAATAGCCTTATAACCCAAGATACATGATTACTTATATGCATATATCTGAAGAAAACCATCAAAATTGACAAAGAAAAGGAAAGAGAAGAGAGATGAAAAGATAAGCTACCCAATCTGAGGAGGTTCCAACACCTGAAAATCTGACTGGCTGTGGAAGTGAAGTCATAGCATAATCTTTAGGATCTCAGCTGGGAAATTTCCTTTGACAGAGCCTCCTCTCTGAAGGGAGTGACTTCCAAAGGTACCTTTCCCAATTAAGAATTTTATAGTCCTTACACAAAAGTGACACAGGTCCAGCGGTTTACAAGACTGCACTCAGTAATCGATGACCAAACTTAATAAGATGTAAGTTCTGATAAACACCTACAGATCTTGAGTATAAACTTTTTTCTCCAGATGTCTTATGGTAAACATCCAAGGACAGGCCAAGTCTCCCTCATGTGAACCCAAAAACATGTTTACTAGGAATGTTCCTAAGCACCTCCCTATCCTGGAACATGTTTTGGTCAACATGCTTTGGTTCAGTATGCTCAGGAAATTCCTTTTCCTTGGATCATGATGACTGATGGAGAAGATCTCAATTTAACCCTTTACCCTTCACATACATATGCATGTAATAGTGTATTAACATTATATCATAAATATACTATACATCGATGTTCACTTATGTATACTATATTTATAAGTTCACTGTATATATATGTACATGTATATTTACTTTTATATAGCACATTATAAATATCAAATGTACACATTAATATTGAAATTATTAATAATTTTGTGGGATATAAAGTTCGTTCTGATCACCTTCCAGAAACATAAAATATTTCTAATAATTTTTATTTTTCTTTTTTTACCCCGAGTGTGTTTCTGCCTAGCAAAAGAACAAAAATTATGACAAATTATGATCTTTTCCCTCATAATTCTTTTCTCAGGAGTAGTTCATCTTTTGCTTTGGAAACTCAAAATTCAATTTTGGCACTAAATAACATTTAACAGATTAACTTGCCAATAAAAGTTATACTTATTTCCCAACTCAATTGTCTTATATTTTTCCCTTTGAAAAAATGTTGTGGCAACTTCAAAATTACATAAATGTATCTTATGCTTACTTAATAATGATTTATATTGAAACAGATTTGATGAAGTACTGGTCCTTGTCCTTTGACTCTCCTTAAAAGTGCAATAAACAATAATAGCTAAATAAGTGTCTCTTTCAGAGAGCATAAATTCCATTAAAAAGTGTGTACAAGGGCATAGAACAATACTTTTAAAATGAGGATAATAAGAAATATATTATCAAGTTTTTCTGGTAGCATTTCTATTGAATTTCTCTTTTCTCTGATAAACATGATAGGTATCAGTTTTTGTTGTTTATTTTTTTTCCTCCACTCTCTAAGTGTGAATGACCCTTCTATAGGAGACTGAGAATGGAGGAAAACTGGATATAATCAGAAAAATAACCAACTCTTTGAAATAAGAGTCTGACCTTAACAACGATGAGAAGTACTTTTATTTTAATAGAAGATTAAATCAGCCCTTCAGCAATCAGAGAGGTACAAAGAATCTGATGGATTGTAGACATGTTTTTCCTTCAAATACATCTCAAATGGAAGAACTGTTTGAATTTTGTGAGTATATGCTGCAACTTTAGGCAAAGAAATGGATTAAAATGATAAAGAGTTCTGTCATTCTCATCTATGCTTCCAAAATCCAGGAATTATTAAGGATAGGAGAAAAATAGTTCACAAGTCAAACAGTGAAAGTTAATTGTTGTCATAAAGGGAACATCATATGAAATTTAAATTAAATCCTTGAGTGTATATTTCCAGACTCTATTTTGAGGAAAGACTTTCTTGAATTTATATACTCTCTTAACACACACACATACACACACACACACACACACACAAACACTCACACTGACAAACATACAAACATGCAGTTGTTTAGCACAATAGATAGACTATTGGACTTGAAACCAGGGAGACTCAGCTTTTGGAGCTCAAATATGTCCTCAGATATTTACTATCTTTATGACTCTGAACAAGGCAGTTAACTTGTTTACTTCAGTGGTAAACCATTCCAGTATCTTTGTCAAGAAAATTCCCCCAAAGGGGTCACAAAGGATTAGACACAACTGAAAAATTACTAAAAAATACACCACAATACAACACATATACACCATTCAAATGTACACAGAAATTATCTGTATAATGAATGTATCTCCAAACAAAAAAGGAAATCAAATATCAGTTAGATAATAATTAATAATCATTTCTGCTATTAATTCAGTCATATCAACAAAGATCATCTAACTTCCACAGTATTCTTATGCATCAGGTGACTCTAAGGGCTATTAAAACATTGGACTTCCTGGAAGGAATAAAGATGGTGGCATGAAGCTAAAAATGCTCCTGGAGCTTTTCCCCACCAAAGACAAATGAAGTCTCTGTTCAGGCATTCAAACTACAGATCCCACAAAGAAAAAGAGAAGATTCAAAGAAGTTTTCAACTGCAGACATCATGGAGGATCTTCAGTGGATGTCTGTCTTTTGGGGGGAAAAGGGGAAGTAAAGTTCAGGAGGTTGGAGAGCAGAAAAACTAGCAGGTGACATTTAGTCACTGTGCAAAGTAGGTACCAACAGCTTAACAACAACAGAAGTCCTGGCAGCTAGATAGCAAACCAGAACTGAGAACTCCAACTCCAAAAAGCCTGAGACCCAAGAACACTGGGATAAGAAACAGGATATGATGGAGCAAATTACTATTAAGCCAGAACCTGGTCATAAAGGAGGAAAAAATCCTGTGCAAAGGCGAGGCCTGGATTGTATACGTATAAATCTTGGCCAAAGACAAGCCAGTGATCACACCCCAGTCCCAGAAAAAAAAAGGAAAAAAGAAAAAGAAAGCTTGGATTTATACTCCCCATACCCCAGGAGCAAAGCTAAAACAACAAAGATGAACAAAAAAGCGAAAAGAGCAATCACTATAGAAAACTACTTTACAAAGATGATAACAATGCCATGTCTGAAGAAAAAAGCTGTGAAAAAAACACTCATAGTATATAACCTGGACTCAAACACAAAAGCTCATTAAAGATCTTAAAAAAGAATTGTAAAACCAAAGAAGAGAGGAAGAAGAAAAATGGAAAAAAAGAAATGAGAGTCATGCAGGAAAATTCTGGAAAATTGACCAAAGAAATCAACTCTATAAAAAGTAAAAAAAAAAAAAACTGGAAAAGGAAACACAGAAGCTAAGTGAAAAAATCCCCCAAATTATAATTGAACAAACAGAAACCAATGAATCTACAAAACTATAAGATTTCATCATACAAAATAGAAAGGTTGAAAAAACTGAAAAAATTATCAACTACCTTTTAGGGAAAAGGAATGACATGGAAAATAGACCCAGGAGAGACAATCTAAAAATCATCAAACTACCAGAAAGCCTGGATCAATAAAAGAACCAGGGAAGCAACAGGCAGAAAATTATAATAGGAAACTTTCCAAATCCAATAGAATAAGATAACAATATAAGTATTGAAAGAATCCACAGAACCCTTCCAGAAAGATACTACAGGATAGAAACTACAAGGGCTCAAATAGACAAATTCCAAAACTCTAAAATAAAGGAGAGGATATTGCAAGCAGCAAGAAGAAAATAACTCAAATACAAAGGAAACACAATCAGACTCACACAGGAGCTATCAGTCTCAACACTGAATGATCAGAAAACATGGAATAGTATAGAGAGAAAAGGACCTGAGATTACAACCCAAAATGTACTACCCTGAAAAATTCAGCATAGACTGTCAAGGAAAAAGATGGATTTTCAACAAAATAGAGAACTTCCAGAATTTCCTGCATAAAGATGAGATCTAAACAGAGAATTCAATCACCAAATTCACAACTCAAGAATTGCATAGAAAAGGTAAATCAAAAGGGGAAGGAAAAAGACAAAATAAACAAAACAAAACAAATGTTGGCCAAGACCATCCAATTGTATACAACCCCAAAAGGGAAAATATAATACTTCAAAATCATTAGAACTTTAGTTTTCTTTGTATAATTAAAGGGTAAAACATAATTGAAGGGAATCATATAATTGGGACTTATCTGACCATTGAAGAGTTCCAAGGAGACATCAGTTTGTTTGAGTCAAAAAGCCCTGAAGAAATGCAGGGATGGATGCAGTGGGTAGAGCACCGGTCCTGGAGTCAGGGACAATTGAGTTCAAATCTGGCCTCAGACACTTAATAATTACCAAACTGTGTGACCTTGGGAAAGTCACTTAACCCCACTGCCTTGCAAAAAATCAAATTAAAAAGAAAAGCAGGGATATTAACTTTAAATTTAAGTGCCTCATTGTCCCTTGACCAACTTTAATTCCACTGTGCTTATTATCTTGTCTAATGAGAGTAGAGTCCTTTAAGTACCATAAACCCTGAATCAGTATCGCTGTAACATAAAATCATTTGTAAGGTTGTCAGGTGAGACTTCCAGAACCTCCAAGTGCACAGAGATCTTTAGGATTCTGGTAATTAATTAAGTCAGGGTTTGACTAAACCCCTGCTTCATCTAAAAAGGGGTTAAGCCCGTCAAGACAGACCTAGAGATATTGACCTAATGCAACTGCATTTGCGTAATTAGGTAACTGAAAATTATCCCACTCATCCCCTGTGACAACTGAGGTTCACCAGCATATCCTGAGTTGTATAATGGGTGGGGGGGATCAAATTAGGGACATATGAGATGGGTGAACCTCTTAGACTGTAACTCAAATTCTGACAGTCTATGAAAATCCAGGTGGAAGAAGAATGAGTTTCTAAAAAAAAATATAATACCTGATGAAATTATCCCACCTTGTGCCTCATGCTAGGTAAGGTACCTGTATCTTGCAGGATTTGTGAATAAAGTATTCAATTTTCTCTCAAAAAAATGGAAGGGGAGTTAAGTACCTGGGTGGAGAGGTCGGGAGGTAAGCTGTGAAAGAAAAATAGGCCTTGTTGCACTTTACAGGGGCTTAAGTACCCTGATCCTAAGTAGGAGAGAGATAGAGGGGGGGTAATGTAAATGAAAGAAAATAGCTGACAGGGAAGAGGCACAAATAGCTTCAAGAAATGATATGGCTTTGGATGATACTTTAGCTCTTCAGGAGTATCACGTAAGGTAAAAAATGTTTAGAATCATAGTTTGATGCAATTTGAATAAATGCTTTTTAGCAAGCAATAAAGCAAACAATCTGTAATGATATCTTGATAATAATATGAGGTTATCAAGGAATTAACCTGAGATTGATGATATCTGATTAATAGTATTAGAGCAATAAATAACAAGGGAAGAGGCACAAAAATCCATAATTTTCAAGGGGAAGAAGGGAGAATGTGAATGCTCAGTAAATTCTATTCAATAGATTTAACCCAGAGAGGGAATACTGTACATTCCCACTAGGAGTTAAAAATATAACTTATCTACAGAGACAGGGGAGAATTGAAAATGGAATCCTAAGAGAAGAAGGGACTGATGAAAGGGAAGGGAAGGTATAAGTGAAAATAAATGAAAGTTAATTTTTTTTAAAATAAAAGTCAAATGGGAAAAGTAGCAACATTTTGATGAAGACGAATGAGAGAAAAGGAAAGAGAAAAATATAAATGGAGAAAAATTGCAAGGAGGGAAAAAAAGAATAAGTAATTTTAACAATAAAATGCCATAAAATGGAATTGGATAGCAGAATAGATTAAAAACCAGAATCCTTTAATATGTTGTTTACAAGAAACACATTTGAAGCAGAGAACTAAACACGGGGTAAAGGTAAAAGTTTGGAGCAAAATATATTATGCCTCATTGGAAGTAAAAGAAAATCTGGAGTAATGATCCTAATCTCAGAGAAAGTAAAAGCAAAAATCAATCTCAATAAAAAGAATAAGTAAGGGGAAGGAAACTACATCTTCTTAATATGCACATTTTGTAATGAAGCTATATCAATGCTAAACATGTATGCAACTAGTGGTATTGTATCCAGATTCCTAGAGGAAAAACTGAGTGAATTGCAAGGAGACATAGAAAGCAAAACTTAATAATGGCAGACCTAAATCTCCCTCTCTTAGAGTGAGATAAATCTAACAACAAAATAAGCAAGAAGGAAGTTAAGAAAGTCAATGAAATCTTAGACAACTTAGATATGATAGAGCTCTGGAGAAAACTTAATGGCTATAGAAAAGAAGGTATCTTTCTCTTGCCAGTACATGGCACCTTCACCAAAACTGACCATGTACTAGGGCAAAAAAAATCATTATAATCAAATGCAGAAAGACAGAAATAATAAATACACACTTCTCAGACCAAGATGCAATGAAGTGTAATAAAGGGTCATGGAAAGATAAACCAAGAACTAATTTGAAATTCTTTATATAACTTTATCTTAAATAATGGGTGGATCAAACAGGAAATAATAGAAATAATCAGTAATTATATACAAGAAAATGCTGATAAAGAGACATCATTCCAAAATTTATGGGATGCAGTCAAGGCAATTTTGAGCGGAAACTTTATATCTCT
The DNA here is from genome assembly GCF_037893015.1 of Macrotis lagotis. NCBI lineage: Eukaryota > Metazoa > Chordata > Mammalia > Peramelemorphia > Peramelidae > Macrotis > Macrotis lagotis. The sequence goes on along the minus strand of NC_133666.1, from coordinate 230,937,175 downwards.
AAATGCCTATATGAATAAAATAGAGAAAGAGATCAATAAATTGGGTGTGCAACTAAAAAAGCTAGAAAAAACAATGAATAATCCCCAATTATTTACCAAATTAGAAATTCTGAAAATCATTGGAGATATTAGTAAAATTTAAAATAAGAAAAACATTGGCCTCATTAATAAAGCTGAGTTGGATTTATGAAAAAGTTAATAAAAGACTAACTTTTAGTTATTCTGTGTAAAAAATAATAACCAAATTACCAGTATCAAAAATGGAATGAATGAACTAACCACCCATCAGGAGGAAATTAAAGAGATATTTCAGAGCTTCTTTGCCAAACTGTTCACCAATAAATTTCATGACTTGAGTGAAATGGATGAATATTTACAAAAAATAAAAACTGCACAGTTTAAAAATAAGAGGAAAATAAATCACATAAATAATCCCAATTCAGAAAAAGAAATTGAAGAAATCATCAATAAACTCCCTAATGAAAAGTCTTCAGAATCAAATGGAAGAACAAGAGAATTCTAGACTTGCGGCCAAGATGGTGGAGCGAAGACAGACCATGTGATAGTTCTCTCTCTTTCCCCACAGAAAAAACCTGAGAGAAATCTCTTAATAGAAATTAGTTCAACAAAGCCCAGAAAGAGAAGCTAGAAGATCACCTACCAAGAAGGTTTGTTTCAAGGGACTGTGAGTGAACCAGGAGACAAGAGCAGAGGATCAGAGCTGGGGTTGACAGCTGGGGGAGACCAGAGGATCAGCCTCAGCCATGGAGAATCCAGTGACCTGTGGGTGTGAGATCCAGCTTTGGCTCTGGAGTCTTTGGCCAGGGGGAGATACAGAAGGGTGAGTTCCAGCACAGAGTCTCAGAGCATGCTTGGAGAACAACCAGCTGGATCAGGGACCTGAGCTCCATACTTTCAGCAGAACTCTTTGCCCAGAACAAATAATAAACAGCCCGCCACCCCACCCCTCAGGGAATCAGAACTCACTCAGCAGGAAGAGATTAACTCCCTTCCCCAGGACTCAGCCCAGTTTTCAAGGACAACTCAGACCCTGCTGCTGAGGACCTCACTCTAGAGAAAGCATCCAGCATTCCTTACTGGCTGAAACTTGGAATTACTAAACCAAGTGAAAAAAGCCTCAAAAGCAGACCTTGGAGATCCAGCTCCCCACTCCCAACACAAGATGAAAAAAGGCCAGAGGGAAGGGGGGGGGGGGTCCAAGGGGGAAATACTTAGAAGAGACATATCCTAACCCAGAGAGATCTAGCACCACTGAGGAGAATATGAATTGGTCTCCAGAGCAGAAAGATTTCCTTGAAGAAATCAGGAAGGAGTTTAAAAATCAATTGGAAAAATTGGGAAAAGGAACTCAAGAAAAAATTAACACATTTCAAGTGAAAATTAACATCTCCCAACAAGAAAACAAATTCTTGAAAAAAAAAAACATTTAGACAAATACAATATGAGAATAATTCTCTCAGATCTTCAATTGGGCAAATGCAAAAAAGAAAAAGATTCTCTCAATTCCTTGTGCCACCTAGCTGCCATCAATTGGGTAAATGCAAAAAAGAAAATGATTCTCTCAAATCCTCAATTGTATAAATGCAAAAAGAAAATGATTCTCTCAGATCTTCAATTGGGCAAATGCAAAAAGGAAATGATTCTCTCAAAACTACATTTGGGCAAATGGAAAGGTCGTTCAAAAATAGAATGGACCAAGTGGAAAAGGAGCTGCAAAAGATGAAGGAAGAAAAATCTTCTCCTCTAAGAAAAGAATGGAATTGGTGGAAACTAATGACTTCATATGACAACAGGATTCTTTTAAACAAAACCAAAAGACTGAAAAAATAGAAAAAAATGTAAAATACTTCATCATCAAAATCACTGACCTCAAGAATTGATCGAGATGGGATCCTTCCTCTTCGGGAGCTTGGAATGTAGCCAAGAATTCACTACCCAGGCAAAGCTGAACCTTCTCTTCCAGGGAAAAAGATGGACATTTGATGAAATGGGAGACTTCCAAGATTTCATAAATGAAAAAAAACAGAGCTAAAGAGAATATTTGGACATCAAACAAGAGGCTCGATATACATGAAAAGTTAAAAAAAAACCAAAAAACTGCTATACAATGAAATTGGCTCTATACCCACTTGGGAGAAAGAGTCTCATAACTCCTGAGAACTATAACTCTATTGGAGAGAATATACATAGCCAGAAGTGCTGGACACTAATAACTTTTCTGTGACTCAGATAGAATGATTTAAAAACAATACCACCTTAAAAAGGGGGGCGGGGAGTAAGAAGAAGGGAAGTTGGAGGGAGACTGGAATGGGGTAAATCTCATTACATCAAGAGATACAAAAGACATATTGTAATGGATAGGAAGAAGGGAGGAGGTGAGAACCACCTGAATCTGAATCTCGTCAGACTTGGCTTAAAGTTAACTTAGACACACTTCATCAAGTTAAGAAACTTATCTTACCTTTCAAGCATTAAAAGGGGAAAAGGGGAGGGGGACAGGAAGGGGAAGAAAAAGGGGAAGTAACAGAAGGAAGGGAAGAAGGGGAAAAGAGAAAGGGGGAAAAGGGGGAGAAGCTCGATTTAAAAGGGCAAACACACTGAAGGTAGCTGGCATTCAGAAACAAAACATTGGGGAATGGGGATAAAGGGAAAAGAGAAAATACAAACAGAAGGAAGATAGCATGGAAGGCAATAAAGAGTTAGTAATTATGCCATTGAATGTGAATGGGATGAACTCTGCCATAAAACTTAAACTGATAGCAGAGTGTATTAAAAAGCAGCATCCTACAATATGCTGCTTGTAAGAAACTCATTTGACGCAGAAAGATACATTTAGAGTAGAGGTAAAAGGTTGAAATAAAATATATTTTGCTTCAGCTGAAGTGAAAAAAGCAGGGGTAGCAATCCTTATCTCCTTCAAAGCAGCTGCAAAAATAGATAGCATTAAAAGAGATAAGGAAGGAAACTATATCCTTCTAAAAGGTACTGCAGACAATAAAGTAATTTCAATGCTAAATATGTATACACCCAGTGGGACAGCATCAAAATTCTTAGAGAACTTGAAAGAGCTACAGAAAGTCAAAGACAGCAAAACTCTACTAGTGGGAGACCTCAATCTCCAACTCTCCTACCATAAATCGAATCATAAAATAAACAAGAAGGATGTTAAGGAGGCAAAGAGGTTGTTAGAAAACCTAGGCATAGAAAGGAATATACTTTTTTTTCTGTAGTACATGGCACTTACACAAAAAATGTACTAGGACATGTACTAGGACTTAAAAACCTAATGATCAATTGCAGAAAGGCAGAAATAGTGAATACATCTTTCTGATTTCATAATGCAATAAAAGTCATATGCAATACTGGGCCAGGGAGATATAGACCCACAACTAATTGGAAACTAAATAACCTCATTTTAAAGAATGAGTTGATCAAGCAACAAATTATAGAAATAATTAATTATTTCATCCTAGCTAATAACAATAATGCTACAACATACCAAAACCCTTGGGATACACTAAAGGCAGTTAACTGTCAGGGGATATATTAGATCTTTAAATGCTTACATGGATAAATTAGAGAAAGTAAATCAATGAACTAAATATGCAATTAAAGAAATTAGACAAAGAACAAATTAAAACCCCCCTCAATTAAAAATCAAATTAAAAATTCTAAAAATTAAAGGAGAAATTAATATAATCAAAGCAAGAACACTATCAAATTAATAATTAAAACCAAGAGTTGGTTTTATGAATAAGTCAAGAAAATTGATAGAGCTCTGGTCAATTTGGTTAAAAAAAAAGAAAGAAGAAAACTCAAGTGCTAGTATCATTAATGAAAAAAGGTGAACTCACTACCAATGAGGAAGAAATTAAAGGAATAATTCAGGAATTATTTTGCCCAACTCTATGCCAATAAATTTGACAACCTAAGTGAAATGGATGAATATTTGCAAAAATATAAAGTGGCCTAGATTAAATGAAGCAGAAATTGAAAATTTAAATAACTCTATCTCAAAAAAAGAAATTCAACAAGCCATTATTGAATTCCCTAAGAAAAAAGTCTCCAGGCCTGATGGCTTCACAAGTGAATTCTATCAAACATTTAAGGAACAATTGGTTTCAATTCTATATAAACTCTTTGGAAAAATATGTGAATATGGAGCTCTGCCTAACTCTTTCTATGACACCAATATGGTGCTGATACCAAAAACAGGAAGAGTTAAAACAGAGAAAGAAAATTATAGGCCTATCTCCCTGATGAATATAGATGAAAAATTTTAAATAAAATCTTAGCAAAATGATTACAACAATTTATCGATAGGATATTACATTATGATAAAGTACGATTTGTCCCAGGAATGCAGGGTTGATTTGACATTAGTAAAAATTTTCTTATAATTAATTATATTAATAACATACCTATCAGAAATCATATGATTGAGAATCTGCAGTGAGAATCAGGAGAAAGCAGCCTGCACTCCCAGAGACAGTAAGGGAAGTCTTCAAAGATTTCTCTGCTCTTTACCTACACTCACATTTTGCAGTCTGGGCCTCCATACTAAATAAGCAAACTGGAGCCCACATTATAGCCCCAGGGCAAAGCAAAGTCCTGGGACCATCTACATATCAAAGCACAGACAAGAGTGCATAAGACCTTGAAGGAATAAAGGTCCCAGTGTGGTCTCCCCCCCAACAAAAACCACAAAGCCTTGGAATTGCTGTAAATTAGTCTTGGGCTAAGGAAATTAATAAACAACAGAAAAAGAAGAATCTCATCATAGAAAATTACTTTAATCCCATGGAAGATCAAAACACATAAGCAGATGATGACAAAATCGAAGCTTCTGTATCCAAAACCTCCAAGAGAGATAGAAAATGAGCTCATACTTTGGATGAGCTCAAAAAAGACTTTGAAAAGCAATTAAGGGAGGTGGAAGGAAAAATTGGGAGGAGAAATGTGAGTGAAGCAAAAAAATCATGCAAACCGAATCAAAAGCTTGGTGAAAGATATACAAAAAATAGTGAAGAAAATAACATGTTAAAAACTATTTTAGGCCTAATGGGAAAAGATTAATAAAAGGCAAAGGAGAAGAATGCCTTAAAGAGCAGAACTGACCAGCTGGAAAAAGAGATAAAAAAACCCCTCTGAAGAAACTCCTTCAAATGTAGAATGGAACTAAAGGAAGTTGATGATTTTTTTTAGGTTTTTGCAAGGCAAACGAGGTTAAGTGCATTGCCCAAGGCCACACAAGTAGGTAATTATTAAGTGTCTGAGACCAGATTTGAACCCAGGTACTCCTGACTACAAGGCTGGTGCTTTTATCCACTACAACACCTAGCTGCCCCAATCACATGAAATCTTAAAATTTGTGTCCCTTCAAGTACTGGCAAGCTCTTGATCCATTTATTCTATCTCAATTGTTTCCCATCTTTGCTTCATTTCAGGCTATTTTAATGTCTAATATGCAGCACAAATGAGACCATAATATTAGATATTGCCAAATGTGGTGGCAACATGTTATCTATGAAGAGAATAATATGACATTGCAGTACTTCATTAATGTTTAGTGGTTTGAATTGTCTAAGCTACAAAATGTTAAATGTACTACTGACTTGGATACATAGCCCAAAATCAAAATAGTCAACCTGGGGAAGATCTATTTTGAATTTTTCTCAACTGGGGAAAAATCATTATAATAGAGTTACTAAAGTCAATTATATTTCAACAAACATTTATTAAATTTTAATTTTATTCATTCATTCATTTTATTTATTTATTTATTTGTTTGTTTATTTATTTATTTATTTATTTATTCATTTATTAAATACCTGCTATGTGCCAGACTGGATTATTGTCAGATTGTGCTAGACCAGAATGAAATAGCCTCTGCCCTCAAATTGCCATTTCCTTTCTATGATGGTATTTATTCAATTAAAATCATAAAGGCATAAGTCAATATGGTCTAGTGGAGGGTGGGGGGAGGATGCTGAACTGGAATTGGGAAAGCATGGGCAATGCCATTCATTTTTGTACTCTGTGACATCTTAAGAAAGTTATTTAAGCTCTTCAAATGTCATTTCCTTATCTGAAGAAAGTGGTGGTTGGGCTATAAGATGTCTAAGTTCCTTCCACCTGTAAAACTATGGAACTTTAAAAGGAGTTGATCAGCTAGCAAATGGAAAGGCAGGATCTTCCTGAGACCTCATTATGAGAGGTAATATTTAAGATTCCTATCTGTGAGAGAAGTAAGCAGCTAATTAAGAACTCCACACAAAGAATGAAGAAACAAGCCAAAATGGTAAGTATGAGTTTGTACCACAGTTACACTGAAAGCCTGTTTTTTTAATGAGATTATACTTAAAGTTACACTCATTTATTTGTGTTGATTCTACCACAGCATTTTAGTACTCTGATTTCATATGCAGAAAAGTGACTGAATTATATATTCTTGGCATGATGGTAATGGTGGTAGTGAAAATAATCCCTTTGATGTGCCTGTTTTGAGAGGCTGACTCTAAGTATTGGTATCATTGTAATACTAGAGCTACTTTATTTCAAAATAAGAAGTTGAGATCATAACAAAGTTTAAATTCAAATCTTTAAACATTTGTTGAATTGAATTATGCTATTAATATTTTCTAACAATGTTCAGTATAGTAAAGTATTCTGCCTCTAATAATAATCATACTTACATCATAAGATTTGTGTGAGGGAAGTTTTTTTTTGGTCAACTTTAGATTGCAAAAAAAAATGTGTTATTTTGCTTTAAATCTAGTATTGAAATATCTATATCTATTATTCTATTTAGAATCATTAATTATTGATGTTGTTTTATTTTTTCTAGCTGCCCCGGAAATTGATGATTTTGCAAGAAAGTAGGAAGAAATAAAATTCTTCCAAAAAAAAGCAAAAAATTAGAAGAAAATGTAAAATGAAAAGAAACCATATGATTATACAAATAGATGCTGGAATTTTTTTAATTTATTTTTTATTTTTTTATTTTTATTTTTTACTTTTTTTCTTTTTTTTTAGATTTTTGCAAGGCAAATGGGGTTAAGTGGCTTGCCCAAGGCCACACAGCTAGGTAATTACTGTGTCTGAGGTCAAATTCAAACCCAGGTACTCCTGACTCCAGGACCGGTACTTTATCCACTGTGCCACCTAGCCACCCCTGGAATTTTTTTTGATAAAATACAGCACTCATTCCTACTAAAAATATTAGAGAGTGTAGGAAAAAATGGTTTGCTCCTTAGAATAGTAAGTAGTATCTATCTGAAGCTATCAACAAGCATTATATGCAATGGGGATAGGCTTGAGGCATTCCCAGTAAAATCAGGGGTGAAACAAGGATGTCTATTATCACCCCTACTATTCAATATTGTATTAGAAATGTTAGCCTGAGCAATAAATAGAAGAAAAAGAAATTGAAAGAATTAGAAAAGGGAAGGAGGAGACAAAACTCTCACTCTTGGGGCGGCTAGGTGGAGCAGTGGATAAAGCACCGACCCTGGAGTCAGGAGTACCTGGGTTCGAATCTGGTCTCAGACACTTAATAATTACCTAGCTGTGTGGTCTTGGGAAAGTCACTTAACCTCATTTGCCTTGCAAAGACCTAAAAAAAACTCTCACTCTTTGTAGATGACATGATGGTATACCTAGAGAATCCCCAAAAGTCATCTAAAAACTACTATAATTAGTTAGCAACTTTATCAAAGTAGCAGGATATAAAATAAACCCTCATAAATCCTCAACATTTCTTTATATGACTAGAAAATACAGCATAAAGTGCTAGATAGAGAAATCATATTCAAAGTAACCTCAGACAAAATATAATACCTGAGAATCTACTTGCCAAGGAAGACTCAAATACTTTTTGAAAGCAATTACAAAAATCTTCTCACACAAATAAAATCAGATTTTAATTCCTGGGCAAACATCATTTGTTCATGGATAGGTCGAGCTAATATAGTAAAAATGACAATTCTACCAAAATTAAGCTATTTGTTTAGCGTCCTACCAATAAAAATTACAAAAAAAAATTACTTTATTAAGTTAGAAGAAGTTGTAAGTAAATTTATATGGAGAAATAAAAATTCAAGAATTTCCAGGGATTCAATGAAGAAAAGTACAAATGAAGATGGCTTATCTTTACCTCATCTAACATTGGTCCTCAGTACTGCCTGGTATTGGCTAAGAAATAGTGTCGTGGATTAGTGGAATAGATTAGGTGCAGTAGCAGGAAATGCTTATAGTAATCTGCTGTTTGATAAACCCAAAGAGTTCAGCTATTGATATAAAAACTTGGAAAAAATTGTTTAGAAAATTGGAAGTTAGTATGGAAGAAATTTAGATTAGACCAACACTTCACACCCTATAACAAGATAAGCTCCAAAGGGATACCATATTTAGATGTAAAAAAATATAATAAGCAAACTAGAAGATCAAGTAGTAGTTTGCCTGTCAGAGCCATGGAAAGGGGAATAGTTTATGACCAAGGAAGAGATAGAGAACATCATTTAAAACAAACTAGAGAATTTTGACTACATTAAATTAAAAACTTTCTACACAGACAAAACCACTTTAAGCAAGAAAAAAAGAAATGTAGTACATTGAGAAATAATTTTTGCAACTAGTATTTCTGACAATGGGACTCATTTCTAAAATATACAGAGAACTGAGTCAAATCTTTAAAAAAACAAGCCATTCCCCAATTCACAAGTGGTTAAAGGATATGCAAATGCAATTTACAGCTGACGAAATCAAAGCAATCCATAGTAATATGAAAAATTGCTCCAAATCATTACTTATTAAAGAAATGTAAATTAAAGCATCTCTGAGATACCACCTCATACCTCTCAGAGCAGGCAACATGACCAGAAAGGACAATGATCAGTGTTGGAAGGGATGCGGGAAATCTGGGTCACAAATACATTGTTGGTAGTTCTGTGAATTCATCTGACCTTTCTGGAGAGCAATTTGGGATTATGCCCAAATGGCAACAAAAATATGCATGCCCTTTGACCCAGAAATACCACTAACTGGGTCTATACCCTGAAGCAATGATAAAAAAAGTGTAAAAACATCACATGTACAAAAATATTTATAGCAGCCCTCTTTATGGTGACAAAAATTTGGAAATCATGTAAATGTCAGTCAATTGGGGAATGTCTTAACAAACTGTGGTATATGTATGTTATGGAACACTATTGTTCTATTAGAAACCAGGAGGGATGGGAATTCAGGGAAGCCTGGAGGGATTTACATGAACTGATGCTGAGCCAGCTGAGAAGAACCAGAAAAACATTGTACACCCTAAGAGCAACATAGGGATAATGATCAACCCTGATGAACTTGCTCATTCCTTCAGTGCAACAACCAGGAACAATTTTGAGCTATCTGCAATGGAGAATACAATCTGTATCCAGAGAAAGAATTATGGACTTCGAACAAGACCAAAGACTATCACCATCAAATTAGAAAATAAAAAGCATTATATTATTATATAATTTTACTATCTCATACTTCATTTTTCTTCCTTAAGGATATGATTTCTCAGTCATCACATTCAACTGAGATCAATGTATAACATGGAATCAATGTAAACTCTTAAGAGAATGCCTTCTGTGGGGGTAGGGGCAGGGAAGCAAGAATGGGGGGAAAATTGTAAAACTCAAAATAACTTAACTCTTTCTTTAAAAAACAGAGAATTCTACCAAAGATTTATGGGACAATTAATTCCTATTCTTCATAAATCATTTAAAAAAATAAGAGACAAAAGATTTCTGCCAAATTGTGTTTATAATGCAAATATGATGTGGATACTTAACAATTAATAGCCAAAAAGATAAAGAAAATTATAGACCAATCTCCCAAATTCATGATGATGCAAAAAATTTTAAATAAATTTTAATGATGATGCTACAGGAAGTTATTACTAGGATAATATACAATGATCAAGTAGGATTTCCACCAGGTAGAAATGGATGGTTCAATATTAGGAAAACATTCAACATAATTAAACATATCAACAACAAAGCCAACAAAAATCATATGATTATCTCAATAGTTGCTGAAAATGCTTTTGATAAAATACATTTACTCTTATTAAAAAACTGGAATGTTTAGGAATGAATGGAGTTTTTCTGAAAATAATAAATAATATCTATCTAAAACCTTCAACAAATATGTTATGTAATGGTTATAAATTCCAAGAATTACCAGTAAGATCATGGGTGAAACACAGATGCCCATTATCACCAATACTATTCAATATAGTATTTGAAATGATAACTATGGAAATGAGAGAAGGAAGGGAAACTGAAGGAATCAAAATTGGCAATGAGGAAGCAAAGCTTTCACCCTTTGCAAATGATATGATGGTATACTTAGAGAAAATAATCTAAAAATCATCTAATCATATAAAATCATCTAAATCATCTAAAAACTCCTTGAATAAATTAACAAATTCAGTAAAGTAGCAGGATATAAAATAAACTCACCTAAATCACCAGCATTTTTATATATAAAAAACAAACCTCAAGAGCAAGAGATGGAGAAATTCCATTGCAAATAATTATAGATAACATTAAATACTTCAGTATCTACCTTCTAAGACAAACCAAGAAATTTATGAACACAGTTATATAGGACTTCTCATGCAAATAAAGTCAGATCTAAATAATTGGAAAAATGTCAAATACTCATATTTAGGCCTAGCTATTATAAAATATGACAATTCTACTCAAATTATATTACTTATTCAGTGTCATACCAATGAAACTAACAAATAACTACTTCATTGAGCTATAAAAAATAATAACAAAATTCACCTGGAGCAACAAAAGGGCGAGAATAGCAAGAGAACTCATGAAAAAACATTGTAAAGGAAGGTGGGCTAGGTCTACCAAATATAAAACTATACTGTAAAGCTGCTGTCATTGAAACTTCCTGGTACTGGTTAAGAAGCAGAATAATGGATCAGTGCATGAGGACAGGTTCAAAAGAAGTTTCAGTGACTGACAACTGCAAGCTACTATTTGACAAACCTAACGACATCAACTTCTGGGATAAGAATTCACTATTGACAAAAATTGTTGGGAAAACTGGAATATAGTATGGCAAAAACTAGGCTTAGATCCATATCTTACCCTCTATACCAAAATAAGGACAAAATGAGTCCAGAATTTAGAGATAAAGAGTGACACCATAGATAAATTAATAAAGCAAGAAATAATCTATCTATCAGATAAATGGAAAGGGGATAAATTCGTAACAAAAAAGAATTAGAGTACATTATAAACTGCAAAAGGATGATTTTGACTATATTAAATTAAAATTTTTTGCATTAATAAAATAAATGCTGACAAATTAGAAGGAAAGAATAAAACTGGGAAATAATTTTCACACCTAGACATTCTGATTAAGGTCTCATTTATAAAATATATAGATAATTGCATCAAATTTATAAGGTCACAAGTCATTCCCCAATTGACAAATAGTCAAAGGATATAAAGAGGCAGCTTTCAAATGAAGAAATTAAAGATATATTCATACACATATATATGTGTGTTTGTGTGTGTGTGTATGTTTGTGCACAAATGCTCTAAATCATTATTGATTAGAGAAATGCAAATTAAAACAACAATGAGGTATCATCTCGTTCCTATCAGATTGGACAAAATGAGACAAACAGAAAATGATCAGTGTTGGAGAGGTTGTGAGAACATTGTTACATTGATGCATTGCTGGTCGAATTCTGAACAGATCCAACTTTTCTGGAGAGCAATATGGAACTTTGACTCAAGAGCAATAAAAATGTTCATACCCTTTGACCCAGCAACTCCAATCCTAGGTTTATATTCAGAAGAAATCATAAAAAATGGAAAAGTCCTACATGTTCCAAAATATCCATAGCAGCCCTTTTTTAGTGACAAAGAATTGGAAATTGAGGGGATGCCCATCAGTTGGGGAATGGTTAAACAGGTTATGGTATATGAATTCTATGGAATGTTATTGTTCTATGAGAAACTATAAATGTCAGACTCTAGAGAAGCATTGAAGACTTATGGTACCTGCTGCTGAGCAAAGGGAGTGCATTCAATAGAACAATGTACACTTCAACAAAATGTTGTGAGGTGAACAATGCTGATGGAAGCAGCTCCTCTCAGCCGTTCAGAGAGCTAGGACAACTGTATTAGACTGCCTATGGACTATTGCTATCCCCATCTGGAGAAACAAAAACAAAATAAAAACAACAAAAAAAACATAGACATACAAAAAAATAACCCTCCAAAACCTGATGAGCACTTTATAAAAATTATCTTTTATGTACCTCTTTCCCTTAATCCTTATACCTCTTACTGAAAATATCTAATTCTACTCTGTAAACATGTCTATCAAAATATGTATGTTCAATGCTTACCTGACTGTTTGCTGAAGGGAGGGGGATGGGAAGGGAGGGTGGAAGGAAATTTTGTAACTTGCAAATAAGTATGTGCAAATGGATGAAAATAAATCAATAAAATTTTAAAAATATCAAAACAAATATAGTAGCTTTATTACTAAAAAGACTAAGATTTTATTGCTGAGCAGCATGACATAGTAGATAGATCACCCACTTCAGAGTTTGGAAGATTTATTTCATACATTACCTGCTTCTCTTGTGTACAATGTGATCATAGACTATTTTTTTTTTAATTCCTTAGTATCCTAGGAAGTTTTTTTTTTATACCATGAATTGACTATCATGTATTAATATTGGGCATTAATGTGATTTGATTCAACAGAAAGGATTTGGACAAAGGCTAGTACCACATTCATTTTAACATTCACCCCATGATAAAAAAAAATAGAAGTGACAATGAAATTGAATTTTCTATTATTCTATGAGAGGGGACAAAATTCTATTCTCTTTTTACTCCTCCTGACTTTTAAGTCTAGGTGGTGTAATTACTGTGAATTTATACAATCATCAGAATCATCTACAAGCTTCCATACTAATGTCATAACCTTGTCTCTCCCATGGACTTACTTTATGTAGTAGAGTCATAGTGCTATGATTTTGACATAACAGATTTGCTTTCCCACAGAAATAGATATAATAGGCTTAACTGAATATAATTACTTATTGTTATTCATAAACATGCTTCAGGGAACTAGGTACTAAGACCAGTCCTTAGGAAAATACAAAGAGTTCTTGACTGAAAGTACTGCCAAGTAAACTTTAACATATATTTCAACAATCTATCACTGGTTTCAACCTGCTAAACATGCTATAAAAAAGAGATTTTTAACTTACCATGGAAATAAAACTGAGGTACATTACAAAGGCAATTTTCATATAGAATCAGTGGCTTGGTATGAAATCTTTTCATACTTGTTGCCATCACAATAGGGAAAAACTGCTAAAGACTTCTGTGTTAGGACAGAATCTCAGAACTTATTATCCAGAACTGGCATAAAGACAAGATTACATTATCCTAATGTTGCTGTGGAACTATTATATCAAAGTTTCCTATTTTAAAAGGAAATGACTGATTATGGCTATGCCATTGTATTGTTTGAGAGCAAAATTGAGTACATTAAATGAGATAATTTGAGCCTATGATACACTTTCTGTATATCATATCACATCATATCATATCATATCATATCATATCATATCATATCATATCATATCAGTGGCTAGGTAACAACATCAAGGCAATGCAGAATCACAACCCTGGTGAACAAACTTTAGGATCCAGACCAATGGTAGCTAAGATAGATAAACCCACCAGTGTAATACCACACTTGGACATGAACTTGGACAAGCAGAAATTTGTGTTAAGTTTGAGGACATTCATGTCAGGGATGAAAATAGTAGAGGAGAAAGTGTGATCATTACATTTTGGGGAAAAAGGGACAAATATTTGACTTCACTACTTGATATATCTTTGAAATAAAAATTGCAATATAAAACCTGATGATATAAAAAAATTACACTTAGACTTTAATTTCTAGTGTTTAGCAGTATGTGAACTACACTGAAATGGGGCTATAAGGGATTGCATTTGGAAAGAGTTACCTAAATCCCAGTGTTTGGTAAATTTTTAACAGCTAGCTCTTCCAGACTGTATTGAAGGCATATTTCATGTTTAATCTTTACTCCCTGCGTTTTCTCACCATTTTCTTATCAATCAAAAATACCATCAATACTGGTTTATATCATTTATTGATTTCTTAAATGTAAATTTTACACTGAAATTTTAACATTGAGTTATAGGCAGTTTTAACTCTTTCTTTGATCCCAGAGGAGATCTCCTAAATATGTGAAAAGGAGATAAAGCTTTCCTTATACAACTTGAAAAACAAGTCTATATATTCACATCTTATTTATCAGTTAAAAAAAATTCTGTTTTTGAGAATGTGGGCTCAAATGGCAGAAAAAGGAAAGGATTTTATTGAGTGACCTTTCACCACAAACCATGTGAACAATTTTAAATAATGCTTCAGGACAAATTCTGGAGTAGCAATGTCCATAGAGGAAGAGATTAAGGCTGGTTTTTAGTCCAAGAATACTTGGAAGGACAGAAGGAAAAGGTCTGAGAGTGGTTTGCAGTTCAATGTAGACCATGCTAGGTACAATCAAATCCTAGCTAATTAGGTGTGACTTCGGGAACAATTAAATTGGCAGCTGCAGTGACTGCTTCTAGAGTTTTCAGCTCACAGAGTAATAGGGCTGAACATATAATCAGTTGTCCAGAAGGAGTTTTCAGGAATCTCTGTGGCAAAGTCCTCTTGACAAATGCTGGTGTCAACACTCAGATATGGGTCACAGTCATAGGTGGCAATCCCAGGATGAGGGGAAGCACACCAGCAATTGTGGTTGCAATGGAGTAAAGACCATTCTCATGATTCTAGGTAAGTAAAGAGTGCATGTCATCACTCACAGAACTGAACAGAGGAAAGGCATGTAGTAAACACACTTCTCTATAGATCATATGAAAAAAAAAAAACCTGAAAGTTTAAGACCATCAGAATAATCTCTGAAAATAGATGCACAAAAATTCTGGAACTTGGAACATTGTTTATTCTATGCTGGAAGAAGAACCTCACATTAACATGTATTTAAAAGTAAAAAAATTAAGAAATAGACAAGAAAAATGGACAAACAGAAAGATTTCTGACTATAGAAAGACACTCTGGTGACAAGGAAGAGCAAAATACACATTCCAAAGAAGAGAACAAATTGAAAACTTCTATGTCCCAAAAAACAAAGAAAAATATAAATTAATCTCAGGTCATTGAAGAGCTCAAAAATAATTTTGAAAATCATGTAAAAGTTAAAGATAAAATCAAGGAGAAAAATCAAGGAGCAGGAAAAAAAGTGAAAAAGTATCAGCAGCTTAGTAAAGCAGGCTGCAAAATACTTAATAAAATGACATCTTAAAAGGAGGCCAAATAGAAAAAGTGGAACAATATTTCAGTCACAAAAAAATTCCTTAAAAAGTAGAACTGACACTTCCAGTGAAGATGGAAGAGAGAAGATAGGCACACTGCTAAAGCTCTCCTGATCTTTCCTCATAATAAAATATGAAACAAACCTCTTAACGGAAATCTGATCTACAACACCCAGAAAGAAAAGTCAGGAGAAGAACATGCATGGCAGGATCTGTCGTCCGGGATCATGGGTGAGTCTTGGTGTGGAGGGCATGTTCTGCCAGAGCAGGAACTTGTAAGAGCCTGGGATCCTGGATTGATCTTGGATTAACCTGATTAGCTGCAGGGCAGGAGCCTGGGAGCATGAGGACCTGAGACCAGGACTGGCTTGATGTGGGGCTGAGGGGCTAGAGCCTGGTGGGATGGGGGGGGGGGGCAGGCCACCTAAGCAGCCGAGGTATTGGTGTTGACACTGACTGTCTGGAGCTTGCCAGCAGGGCTGGAGGGAGAATTCTGGTGTGGGAGAGCTGTAGAAATCCATCTCTGGGCTCCTCTGTTCAGGAGAAACTCAGAATCTGTACCTTCATTTCATGTGAAGCCTCTTCCCAGAACAAACACCTTCTGCCCCAGGCTAAGGCCCAGCAGCAGCACCACCTCCATTGTGAATAGTGAGAGTGATGACCTCAGCCCAGGGAAGAGGTCATGACTGATCAAAGATAAAAGTATTCAACAGCTTCAACCACTCCCTGCAGACCAAGGGAGAGGGCCTCAATCAAGGTCACAGACACTCCAGAGAAAACAAGCAGCAACCCTACTGGCTGACTGGAGATATTACACTCAGAGAGACAAAATTCTATCACCCCCTACTGGTCAGCTGGATATATTATGCTCAGTGAGTAAAGCCTCTTGCTAGGCCAACACCAAACCTCTGTGAACCACTCCCTCCCCAACACAAGGTCTTAAGGATAATGAAGAAAGGCCAGCACAAAGGAGGGTCCATAGAAAAATTCTTGAAGGAAAAGACATTAACTCAGAGAGTCCTAAAACCTCTTAGGAGAATATGATCTGCTCTCCAGCACAGAAAGACTTCCTTGAAGAAATAAGGAAGGAGTTTAAAAATAAATTGGAAAATTTAGGAGAGAAAATTAACACCCTACAACAAGAAAATGATTCTCTCAAAACCTCAATTGGTCAAATGGAATGCTCTTGCAAAAATCGAATTGACCAATGAGAAAAGGAGTTTCAAAAGGGAAATGAAGAAACTTCTTTACTAAAAAAAAGAAAGAATGGTGTCTGTGGAAACTAATGACCTGATGAGAAAGCAAGAGTCTGTTAAACAAAAACAAAAAATAAGAAAAATAGAAGAAAATGTAAAATATCTCATCAAAACCATTGACCTCGAGAATAGATCAAGGTCTTCTTATATTATAGGACTTCTTGACAACATCGACGACAAAAAAAAAAGCCTGGACTTAATATTACAGGATTTATTGATGGAAAATTGCTCTGATATCAAGGACCAGAGGGCAAAAGAGTTATTGAAAGAGTACATCAATCCCTTTCAGAAAGAGATCCTAAAATGAAAACACCAAGGAATGTTGGGGCCAAATTCCAGAACTATCAGATAAAAGAGAAAATCCTTCAAGCACCCAGGAATAAGCAAATTAAATACCAAGGAGCCACAGCAAGGATTACACAGGACCTGCATCAACATTAAGGGATCTAAGGGCCTGTAATGATATATTTCAAAGAGCAAGGGAACTTGGAATGCAGCCAAGAATCCACTATCTGGCAACACTGAGCCTTCATTCCAGGTAAAAAGATGGTCATTTAATGAGATGGGAGACGTCCAACAATTCCTAATGAAAACACCAGAGTCAAATAGAAAATTTGGACATCAAACTGGAGGTTCAAGAAAAGGTAAAAAAGTGGGGCTAAAGAGGGAAAAAAACCTGCTATCCAATGAGATGAAACTGTCTATATCCTGGCATGGGAAAAAAAAAGTTTCTCATAACTCTTGGTAATTGTTAATCTATCAGAGAGTGTATACTTAACCAGAAGTGATGGACATTCATGACTTACCCATGAGACTGCTATACAAAGGGAAAAATCTGGCTATATCCCTATTTGGGAGAAAGACTCCAATAACCCTAGACATTTGTAACTTTATTAGAGAGAATATACTTAGCCAGAAATGATGGATGCTCATGATTTTCTGTGACTCAGATAGAATCATTTAAAAACACTGCCTCCTTAACAAGCGGAACAGGAAGGAGACAGGAGGATGGAGGAGACTGAATGGGGGTAAATCTCATTATACAAAGAGGTACAAAAGACCTATTGTAATAGAGGGGAATAAGGGAGGAGATGAGAAACACCTGAATCTCCCTCTCATCAGACTTGGCTTAAAGTTAACCTATATACACACTCACATAACTTAAGAAACATTTTACCTTTCAGTTATTAAAAGGGGAAAAGGGGTGTGGGGGGACAGAGACCAGGATGGGGAGATAAAGGGGCACTAAAAGAAGGAAGGGTAGGAAAAGGGGAGAAAACAAAAGGGGAAAGAAAGGGGAGGGGTGAATATAGGAGGGCAAGAACACTGATGGTACTGGTATTCAAAAATAAAATACTAGGGAATATGGATAATGAGAAGAAGGGAAAAATACAATCAGAGGGAAGATAGCATGGAGGGATGATTTCTCTCTCTTCACATTCAATTTGGATCAATGTATAACATGGAAACAATGTAAAGACTGGCAAATTGCCTTCTGTAGGGCATGGGGGAGAGAAGCAAAATTGGGGGAAAATTGCAAAACTCAAAATAAATAAAATCTCCTTCAATGTATAAAAATAAATAAATAAAAATATACGTCTTTAGGGAAAAAATAAATAAATAATATTTAAAGGACTGTTTAAAAAAAGTAGAACTGGGGTGCTAGGTGGCACAGTGGATAGAGCACCAGCCCTGGAGTCAGGAGTACCTGAGTTCAAGTCTGGCCTCAGACACTTAATAATTGCCTGTGTGGCCTTGGGCAAGCCACTTAACCCCATTTCCTTGCAAAAAAATAAAAATAAAAAAAAATAGAACTGAACAAATGGAAAAGGGGGTACTAAATCTCATGGAAAAATAATAATTTCTTAAAAATTAGAATTGAGCAGGTGGAAGTTAATTACTTTATGACATATCAATAAATAAAAGCAAAAGGAAAAGTAGTCAAAGTGAAATATCTCTTTGGAAAAACAACTGACCTAGCAATTAGATCCAGAAGAGATAATTTTAAAATGATTTAACTACCTGAAGCCTTGATGGATAAAAAGAATTTAGGTGACATTTTTCATGAAATTATCAAGTAACATTTCCCTGATATTTGAGAATAAAAGTACAAAATAGAAATTAAAATGATTTATCAACATTCCTTGAAGAAATTTCAAAAGGAAATTTCCATAAATATCCTAGTCAAATTCCAGAGTTTTTAGATCAAGGGAAAAAATTATATGCAGTCAAAAACAAACAATTCAAGTATCATGGAGTGACAGAGAAGATCACACAGGATTTTGTGGTCTCTGAGGGATTGGAATATAATATTCTGATTATATATATGATACTCTAGAAAAGAAGCTAGGAATACAACCAAGAATAACCTACTCAGCAAAACTAAGTACAGTTTTCAATAAGAAAATGGATATTCAATGAAACAATTTTCAAAAATTCCATATGAAAGAAAGAGAGTTGAATAGAAAATTTGACATTCAAATACAAGACTTGAGGATCATAAAAATGTAATTATGAAAGGATTTTATATGCATATTGTTTATATTACCAAATGGAAAATTATTCTTGGAATTCATAAGAATTTTCTCATTTTTAGGGCAATAATAAGGACTATATATATATATATATATATATATATATATATACATATATATGTAATGAATATAGTTGTAAGCTGAACATGATTGTATGATATCTTAAAAAAAAATTAAGCTTAAAGCAAGAGAAATGCATTGAGCAAGAGGGAAAAGGAAAGGCAAAATGGGGTAAATTATCTCACATAAAAGAGACAAGAAAGAATTTTCACTCTGGAGGTGAAGATAAGGGAGGTGGGAGGGAGTATTTTATTATTATTATTCTCAGTAAAATTGACGCCTAGAGTGAATAAAATGCACATTCAGTTGGAGATAGAAATCTTATTTTACTATACAGGAAAGGATGAGGGCAATGGGGGAAATAGGGGGTGCTGGGGCTGATAGAAGAGAAGGGAGATTAAGGGAGGTGAAAGTAAAAAGATAAAAACACTTTAGAGCACGGTCAAAGTGAAAGGGGAATAGTATAGAATAGTATAGAACAGTATAGAATAAATAGGAAGAAATAGCATGGAGGAAAAATATAGTTAATAACAATTGGGAAAACATTTTAAAGAAAATTTCTCTGATAAATGTCTCATTTCTCAAACATATTAAGAATTCAATTAAGTTTAGAAAATAAGTTATTCATCAGTTGAATAATCAACTATCAGATAAAGTAATCAAAGCTAACTATAGACATATGAAAAAGAGCTCTAAATAACTACTGATTAGAGAAATGCATATTAAAACAATTCTGAATTATTATAACAAACCTATTAAATTGTTTAGGACCAAATAGGACAGAAAAGGAAACTGACAAATTTTGGAGGGAGTATGGGAAAATTGATGGAACTGTTAACCATTTCATAAAAATTTGGAACTATGTCCAAAAGCCCATAAATCCTTTGATCTAGAAGTAACACTATTAGATCTTCTCCCCAAAAGAGAAAAAAAACTTAAAAAAAATGTTGTTATTACTGTTGGTCCTTCATGCTCCTAGAATACCATGATATCAAGGAGCTGATGTCATAACATTCAAGGAAATTGGATTTGAGTGAAGGAGTGCTTTTCAAAATTGCCAAAATCACTTTCTCTTCCAGAGCCATCTGGTTCCATTTGTCAAATATGAATCAGGAAAACTGGAGAGAATCCTGAATGTGTGGCCATCAGGAGTTAAGTGACTTGCCCAGGGTCACATTGCTATTACATACCTAGCATCTGTGGCTGGAATGGAACTTGGGTCCTCCGGACTCCAGGATAAGAACTATATCCACAGGCCCAAACGATATTTATAGTAGTTCTTTTTTTTCTGTTGTCAAAGAACTGGAAATTGAAGAAATCTCAATCAATTGAGGAATGTTTGAACTTTGGTAAATAATTGTGATGGAACACTTTGCTATAATAAATGAACAAGATACTCTCAGAAAAAGAAAACTGGAAGGACTTAAATGAAATAATATAAAATTAAGTGAGTAGAGCCAGGAGAATATTTTACAAAATTTCAGCAATTTTGTAAGGTGAGCAATGCAAATGACTTAGATAATCAAAATGATACAATGATCCAAGTCCAGTCTGAAGGGCATATAATGAAAAATAATTTCCATCCCCAAAGAAACAACTGATGGAGAAATTGATCCATACTTTTTTCTCAAATTTCCATTATCTTTCTTGTCTTTAGTCTATATTTTCTTATAAATCATGACATACATGGTAATAGTTTTACATGATTAAACATATATTGCATATTAAATTGCTTACTTTCTCAATGAGGGGACTGGGAAGAAGGGAGAAAGAGTTTGGATTTTTTAAATCAAATTTTAAAAATTATTTTACATGAACTTGGGGAAAAATAAAATATAATAATATTGTAACATATAAAAAGAAATACAAGGAAAAGAACAATTCTAATATGTGACTACATAGTTAAAATTTCTCCTGATTCAAGAAATTATGAGACAATATATGTCATTCTGGATCCATACTTCTTTATGAAAGCTTATTTTATATTATTGAGTTTCTTATAGCATGTGTTTCTATGAATGGGTACTGGAAAAAAAAGCATTCCCTTAATTTTTCACACACATTAGGTCCTGCATCTATATAAAAATTCCTAATTTCTATGCAGGGATCCAGTTCCACCAGGAGGTTTCAATATAATGATGGAATAAAGCATTCAAAAAAGAAGGAAAATGAAAAATAGAGTTAGGAAAAAGAAGGTACTGAATAAGGGGATATGGTACAAAATTCAGTCAGATAAGTCTTAAAGTATTGCAAAAGGTGAGAAATAAGATGTCTCAGCTGAACACTACCTAAATGGAGGTTTGAAATTTAAGGCCCAATCTTTTTATATAGTAGCAGAGGCTGGAATTTCAAGACTTATTAGATCTTATGGGATGATAAGGTTGTCCCAATAATGAGCTACACAAATAATGAGAAAGAAGTCAGTCAAAGAAGTCTCAAAGTCATACATCCAAGTTAAAAAATGAATGCATCTTCTCATTTTCTATATAGGTTTTTAAATTTTATTTATTTATTTTATCCATATGCACATGTATATTTTGAAGTTACAAAATTACATTTCACCCTTCCTTCCCACTTCCCTCTCCTCAGTGACAAATAGGTTAGCATTTTACATACATATTTTGATAAATATATTTACAAATGAGTAATTTTTGATAAGAGGAATTGGGATTAAGGGAGATACATAAGATAATTTTTTATAAAGTATTCATCAGATTCTGAAGGGATTTTTTGTATGTTTTGCTTTGTTTTGTTTTTCTTCCTCTGGATGGGAATAATGTAGACCATAGCTAGTCTAATACAGTTTTCCTAGCTCACTGAACTGCTAAGAGAAGCTGCTTCCAACAAGGTTGTTCATCTCACAATGTTGTTATTTTTTGCACACATTGTTCTCTTGGTTTTACTCCTTTCCCTCAGAAGCAGATCCCATAAATCATTTCATGCTTCTCTAAAGTCTGACCATTTATGGTTTCTTAAAGAATAGTAGCATGCCATAGTATTTCTGTATCATAGCTTGTTTAACCATTCCTCAATTGATGGGCATCTCCTCTAATTCTTTGCCACTACAAAAAAAGAGCTGCATGGATATTTTGGAACATGTAGGATGTTTCCCTTTTCCTATAATTTCTTCTGGATATAGACCTAGAATTGAAATTGCAGGATCAAAGGGTATGAAGAAGTTAATTGCTTTTTGGTCATAGTTCCAATATTGCTCTCCAGAAAAGTTAGTTGCACTCACAAACTCCACCAGCAAGTCATCAATGTCCCAATCCTCCCACAACCTCTGCAACATTGATTATATTCCCTTTTTCCAGTCTTGATAATTTGATAGGTGTGAGATGATTTCTCATTATTGTTTGAATTTCATTTTTCTAATCAATGAATCATTTGGAGCATTTTGAATATGATTATATTTAACTTTAATTTCTTCATTTGAAATGTGTCTATTCCTATCCTTTGACCATTTATCAATTGGTTAATGACTTGTGACCTTATAAATTTGATGCAATTCTGTATATATTTTAGAAATTAGACCTTTATCAGAACTTCTGGTTGTGAAGATTGTTTGCCAGCTTTCTGCTTTCCTCTAATTTTGGCAGTGATGATTTTATTAGTTCAAAAATTTTTTAATTTAATATAGACAAAATCAATCATTTTGCAGTTAAATAATTGTGCTCTAATTTTTTTTGTTCATAAATTTATCCTCTTTGCATTGATCTGAGAGAGCATTTCTTGATCTACTAATCTTTCTCTAGTGTCACTCTTTAAGCATTAATTCTGTACCCATTTTACCCTTATTTTGGTATAGGGTGTGAGATGTGGATCTATGCCTAGTTTTTGCCACACTATTTTCTAGTTTACCCAACAAATTTTGTCAAATAGTGAGTTCTTATCCTAGAAACTGATACCTTGGTTTTGTCAAATAGTGGGTTTCTGTAGTCATTTACTGCAACTTCCTTTGAATTTATCCTAATCCATTGATCCATTACTGTTTCTTTATATTTATTTTTATCAATTCTCTTGCCAGTCTTGCCAATTGTTGCTCCAGATGAGTTTTGTTACTATATCTTCTGGCTCAATAAAGTAGTTATTTGGTAGTTTGCTTGGTATAGCACTGAATTAGAAATTTAATTTGGCTAGAATTGTCATTTTTATTGTATTAGCACAACCTAAATATGAGCATTTGGCATTTTTCCAATTATTTGGATGAGACTTTATTTAGGTGAGAAGTGATTATAATTGTGTTCATGCAATTTCTGCATTTTTCTTTGGAGGTATATTCCCAAGTTTTTATTGTTGGCTGTGGTTATTTTAAATGGAATTTCTCTTTCTATCTCTTTCTCTTGGGCTTTGATTTTCACATATAGAAATGCTGATGATTTACATGGGTTTATTTTATATCCTGCTACTACTTTGTTAAATTTGTTAATTGGTTCAAGGAATTTTTTAGATGATTTTTCTCAGGTTCTCAAAGTATGCCAATATATCATCTATAAAGAGTGAAAGTTGTGCTTCTTCATTGTCAGTTCTGATTTCTCCAATTATTTTTCTTCTCTTACTGCTAAAGCTAGCATTTCTAATCCTTTGTTGAAGAGTAATGGTGATAATGGCATCCTTTCACCCCTGCCTTTCTTGGAAATACACTGAATTTATTCCATTTACCTAGTATATTTGTGGATGGTTTTAAATAAATGATATTTATTATTTTAATTAAAACTCCATTTATTAATAAACTTTCTATTGCTTTTAATAGGAATGTTGTATTTTATCAGAGGTTTTTTTTCAACATTTATTGAGACAATCATAAGATTTCTGTTCCTTTTGATATTGATAAGTTTAATTATGTTGTGTTTTCCTAATGTTGAACCACTCCTGCCTTGGCAGAGATCCTATCTGATCATAGTGTATTATCATAATAATAACTTGCTATACTCTCATTGTTAAAATTTTATTTAAGATTTTTGCATCAATATTCAATAGGGGGATTGGACTGCAATTTTCTTTGTCTGTTTTTAGTCTTCCTGGTTTAGTTATCAACACCATGTTGGTGTCATAAAAAGAGTTGAGCAGAATTCCTTCCTCTCCTATTTTTTTAAACTAGCTTACCGAGAAGAGGAAGTAATTGTTCCTTAGATGTTTGGTAGAATTCACTTGTAAATCCATCCTGATCAGGGAATTTTTTTTTTTAGGTTTTTGCAAGGCAAATGGGGTTAAGTGGCTTGCCCAAAGCCACACAGCTAGGTAATTATTAAGTGTCTGAAAGCAGATTTGAACCCAGGTACTCCTGACTCCAAGGCCAGTGCTTGATCCACTATGCCACCTAGCTGCCCCAAAGGGAATTTTTTCTTATGATGATTTTTTATGGTTTCTCCAATTTCTTTTTCTGAAATGGGATAATTTAAGGAATTTATTTCCTCTTCTTTTAATCTGCACAGCATGCATTTTTGTAAATATTAAGCCATTTCACTTAAGTTATCCAATTTATTGGCAGACAGTTTAGCAAAATAGCTCTGAATTATCTCTTTAATTTCCTCCTCATTGGTGATTAGTTTATCCTTTTCATTTTTTATACTGACAATTTGGCTGTCTTCTTTCTTTTTTAAAAATCAGATAAACCAATCATTTGTCTATTTTATTGACTTTTTCATAAAACCAATTCTTTGTTTTGTTTATAGGATAAATGGTTTTCTTACATTCAATTTTATTAATCTCCCTCTTGATTTTCAGAATTTCATATTTTGTATTTAATTGAGATCTTTAATTTGTTCTTTTTTCTAGCTTTTTAAGGTGCATACCCAACCATTGATTTCCTCTTTCTCTGTTAGATTCATATAGTCATTTAGACATCTAAAGTTTCCCCTCAAAACTACCATTTCCCCTCAAACTAGCTTTTTTTAATATTTATTATTTGCTGTTTGATCCACCCATTATTTACAATTAAGCTATTTAATTTCAATTACTTCTTGGTTTATCTTTCTATGACCTTTTCTTACATATAATTTTTACTGCATTATGGTCTGAGAAGTATGTATTTATTATTTCTGCCTTTCTGCATTTGATTATAAGGTTTTTGTGCCATAGTACATGGTCAATTTTGGTGTAGTGTCATATACTGCCAAGAAAAAGGCATAATCTTTTTCATCACCATTAAGTTTTATAAATTTTATAAAATTTCATTCATATTCTTAACTTCCTTCTTGTTTATTTTTTGATTAGATTTATCTAGTTTTAAGAGAGGGAGATTGAGGTCTACCATTATTAAAATTTTGCTTTCTATGTCTCCTTGTATTTCACTCAGTTTTTCATCTGGGAATTTGAATGCTATACCACTAGGTGCATAAATGTTTAGTAATGTCATATAGCTTCATTACCTATAGTGCCTTTCATGAAGATGTAATTTCCTTCCTTATGCCTTTTGATGAGATTGATTTTGTTTTAAACTTTATCTGAAATTATAATTGCTACCTCAGATTGTTTTCTTCTGCTCAGTCATAATATATTTTTCTCCAACCTTGTTTCTTTACCTTGTGTATATCTCTCTGTTTCAAATGTGCTTCTTGTAAACAACATATTGTAGGATTCTGGTTTTTAATACATTCTGCTATCTGTTTCTGTTTATGGCACAATTCATCCCATTCACATTTACACTTACAATTACTAATTCTATTTTCCCCCCTCCTTATTATATTTCTTCATTTATGCTTTTTCTTCCTTTAACTTATTCCTCCTCACCAAAAATTTACTACATTTCCACTTTAACTTTCCTTTAAAAATTTAGCTTTCAGTTTATTTTCACTTATACATTGATCTTCCTTTTATCAGTCTCTACTTCCCTTATCTGTCCCTTTCTCAGTCTTACCCAAATTGCAGATTAGATTAGAATTTTAAACTCAAGTGGGAATGTGTCTTATTCTCTCTGTGGGCTAAATTAATGAATATAATTAGTGAACATTCACATTCCCCCCTTCTTTCCTTCTAAAATTAAAAATTGTGCCTCTTCCCTTGGTGTTATTCATTTATCTATTTAATATTATTAATCAGGTATCATCAATAACTTTATTTGATTGCTTTATAAGCTCATAATGTTATCAAGCTATTATCACAGATTGTTTTCCATTGCTTGATAAGCAACATTGATTCAAATTGCATCAAATTATAATTATAATCATATTTGCTTTTTCAAGTATCTTAGAAGTTCACACAATCCTTCTCATGAGCCATACTATCATTGAAAGGCAAATAATTTCATTAACTATTTGTGCCTCTCCACCCATTCCTATTTTCTTTCACTAATTACTCCTGACCCTCTCCCCCACCCAGAGTCAGGGTAATTAATCCTTTGTTAATGAAGCAAGGCCTATTGTCAACCCCACTTCATCCCCTCCCGGGCACTCAGGGTACTTAAAACTTTGTTAAAGGAAGCACTAGGTAAACCAAACCCTGATCTAATTAACTGTAAGAATTCTAAAAATCTCTAAGTATTGGGAGACTCTAGAGGTCTCACTTGAGAACTTTACAAATGATTGTAAGTTGCAGAGACAGACTCAGGACCTTGCAATTCTAATGTCCTCCTTAGAAAAGTGCTAAGCATTGTAGAATTAAAGTAGGTCAAAGGAAAATGAGGTACTTCAGTTTAAAGTTAACACTCTTGCTGTTCTTTAGGGTTTTTTTGTCTCAAAAATAGTAATGTTATCTTAAACCTCTTCAATGGAAAGATAAAGGCCAATTTTATCCCTATCCTTTAGGTTCATTCTCTTCAATTATATTCTATCCTTTAATTATCCTAAGGGAAGTAATGTTCAATACTATTAGAAGTGTTATATCTTCCCTTTCCATGTTGTATACAATTTGATGGTCTTAACGAGCTTTTGTTTTGTTTTGTTTTACCTTCCCATTTTCATTTACCTTTTTAATGCATATATTTGGGGATTGAATTCTCTGTTCAGTTTTGGTTTTTGTGTGAGGAAATTTTGGAAGTCCTCTATTTTGTTGAATATCCAGGTTTTTCCTTGACAATGGATGCTGAATTTTGCAGCGTATTAAATTCTGGGTTTTAATCCCAGGTCCTTTTCTTCTTGTAATATGCTATTCCAGAATTTAAGATCCTTCAGTGTTGAGGCTAATAGGTCCCCTGTGAGTCTGGTTCTGTTTCCTTTATATTTGAATTGTTTTCTTTTTGCTGCTTGCAATATTTGCTCCTTTATTTGAGAATTTGGCTCTGTACAGACCTTGGAATTTGTATCCTGGCATCTCTTTCTTGAGGGCTTCTATGGATTCCTTAAGTGGTTATATTGTTATCTTGTTCTAGTAGATTTGGACTGTTTTCCCTTATAATTTCCTGAATGATATTTTCCAGATTATTTCTTTTGATGCAGGTTTTCTGGTAGTTTGATGATTCATAGATTGTCTCTCCTGGATATTTTTTCCAGGTCATTGGTTTTCCTTAAAAGGTACTTTACGTTTTGTTCATTTATTTCAGCCTTTTTATTTTGCTCGATAGAATCTTGTAGTCTTGTAGATTCATTAATTTCTATTTGTTCAGTTTTAATTTTTAGGGTTTTCATTTTTTAATTTAGTTTTTTTCTTTCTTTTCCCAGTTAGGTATTTTTACTTTTAAAAGAGTTGATTTCTTTGGTCAATTTTCCATAAATTTTCTGCATGAATCTCATTCCACCCCCACTCCCCCCCCCATTTTTCTTCTCCCTCTCCTCTTCGGTTTTCAAATTCTTTTTGAAGAGTTCTTTTATTTGAGTCCAATTTATAGACTGTTATACTATTTCTACTGTGAGTGCTTTTTCATGCCTTCTTCTTCAGATATGACATTGTTATCATCTTTGTCTGCAAATTAAGTTTCTTTAGTGAGTGCTCTTTCAGCTTTACTATTCATCTTTGATGTTTTAGCTCAGTTCCTGGATCATAGATCAAAAAAATGTTTTTCAGGGGCTCGGACCTGAAACCTGGCTTATCATTGTCATTATGTTGCCTATGCAGCCCAGTCCTTTTCTTTGCATAAGGTTATGACTTAATAATGGTTTGTTCTTGACCCAATCCTGTTATGTTACCCCGGTGTTCTCAGGGTTAAGACTTTGCTTTGGATTGGGGCCTCCCTGCTGGCTTGCTATCTAGCTGCCAGGACCTCTGTTATTGTTAAACTGTCAGGATCTGGATTCCAATGTGACTTAAAGCCTCCTTATGGCTTTTCTGCTCTCCTGCCGCCTGGATTTTACTTCCCCTTCCCCTCCCCCCACAAGAGACAAATCTTTCTTGAACATCCTCCATGATGTCTACAATTGAAAACTTCCTTGAATCTTCTCTGTTTCTTGGTTGTATCTGCAGTTTGACTGTCAAAGTAGAGGCTTCATTTATCTTTGGTTAGGGAAAAACTGTGGGAGCATGTTAACTTCATGCTGCTACCTTGACTCTGCCCCAGAAATCCCTCATTTTCTATATCTTTGCCACCATAAAAAGATATTATTGCCATAATTAAAATATTGTAGATAAACTTACATATGTGGGTTCTTTTGCCCTTTATGTGATCTTTTTGGGATTCAGATCTAATTGTGCTATTCTTGATAAAAGGCTATTCACAGTTTATAGATCATTACTCAATAATGGTTGCATAACTTCATAATTGCATCATATTCCATATCCCCCTCCATAATTCTACCATGCATAATTCCCATATCCCTCCAACATTTACCATTTTCCTTTTCTGATTAATTGGCAAATGTGATAGGTGTGAAGTGATATCTCAGAATGTTTTTTTTTATTTCTCTAATCAATAAACATTTAGATCATTTTTATATGACTATGGAAAATTTTATTTTCTTCATCTTACAACTACTTGTTCATATTCTTTATTCATTTATCAATAGGTGATCTTATGAATTTGATGCAATTCTCTATTTCTTTCAGGAATTAACCTGTATCAGAAAGACTATTTATAATTTTTTTCTTACCTTTTGGCATTTCTTCTAATTTTGGTTTAATTGATTTTATTTGTGCAAAATCTTTTTAATTTAATATAATTAAAGCTATACATTTTGCCTTTTATAATGTTCTCTGTCTCTTGTGTGGTTATAAATTCTTTCACTCTCCATAGACCTGACAGATAAACTATTCCTTACTCTCTTGTTTGACTTATGGTATCATTCTGTATGTCTAAATCATGTATCCATTTCTAAGTAATCTTGGTTTAGAGTATGAGATGTTAACTATGCATACTTTCTGTCATGCGATTTTGTAATTTTTCCAGAACTTCTTGTCAAATAGTGAATTCTTACCATATGAGGTAGAGATTTTGAGATTTTGATAGTATCAAAAAAATAAATTCTAATCTATAATCAATTATTACTCATTCTGTTGTATCTATTCCACTGATCCACAACTCTATTTCTTAGTACCAAATATTTTTTAATGATTGTCATGTTATAATATAATTTTAGTTTTGGTACAGATAACATTCCTTTATATTTTTTTCAGTTTCCTTCAATATTCTTGACCTTTTTTCTTCCATGTGAATTTTGCTACTAGTTTTTTATTAGTTTTCCTAGTTCTGTAAAAGAAGTTTTGGTAGTATGATTAGTAGAGCACTGAAAAAGTTGATTAATTTATTTTTAATTATATAATTTTTATCATATAATTTACATCTACACATGAGTAATTGATATCATTACATTTTATATTGACTTTATTCCTGTAAAAACTGCTTTGTAATTTTGTTCATATATATATATGTGTGTGTGTGTGTGTGTGTGTGTGTGTGTGTGTGTGTGTTTGTGTGTGTGTGTGTGTGTGTTTGTGTGTATTCGTATATTCAGGATTTGGACTGGCAGGCAGATTCCCAAATATTTTATTGTATTTAGAGTTAGTTTAAATACAATTTCTCTTTCTAATTCTTATTGCTGGACATTTATTGGTAAAATATAGAAATAATGATGATTTATATGGATTTAATTTACATCATGCAACTTAGATAGTTTTTTCAAGTATTTTTTTGTTTTTCAGTTGGTTTTCAAAGATTATCTCTATTTACCACCATATCATGAGTAAGATAATATATATATATATTATATATATATATATATAGCTTTGTTTTCTTGTTCTCTTAAATCTTAAAACTTTTTTCATTCACTGCTAAATTTAACATTTTTTAATGTTACCTTATTTTATTTTTTCCAACTTCATGCAGATATATTTCAAAATTTGTCTTTTTGTAAACTTTGGAGCTGCAAATTTGTCTACTTCTTTCTTTTCCCTCCTCCTTGTCCATTTCAGCAAGTCATATGAAATACATTATAAATGTACAATTATGTTTAACATAAATATATAATATGTATGACATAACATTTGTTGTGTTGTAAAAGAAGAATCAACTAATTGGAGAAATAATTTAGAAAAAAATTGAAATAACTTTGAAAATTTATACTTATATGCCATTTTCTACTTTCAAATTTCTTAGTTTTCCTTTTCATGATGTGGATAACATTTATTATCACAAAACTTTTAGAACTGTCTTTGCTCATTGAACTGCTCAAACGAGTTAAGTCCATCATAGTTAATCAATATACAATTTTGTTGTTATTGTGTATAATGTTCTCCTAAATCTACTCAGGATTAATTCATGAAAGTAAAGGTGAAAGTTTTTAGTACAATTATTTAATAGAAATCTTTAGAATAGGTACACTTGATTTTCCCCAATCATATTAGGAATGCTTGCTAATGGTTTTAGAAAAATCCCATTGATTCCTATAGTTTTAATAGGAAAGGGTGGCTACATTTGCTTTATTTTGAGTTTTACAATTTTACAATTTTTCCCCTCCCACTGTGGGTACACAGGCTATTCTAACAGCCATGACACAAATCATCTCCATGTAAACCACCACCTGGACAGTCTCAGGAGCTGGCTTGCTGCCCTGAGAGATAAGGTGAGCTGGAGTCCTTGGGAGCCAGAGTCCTTGGGAGCTGGACATTCCACCCCACTGTCCAAGGGTACTAGACACAGCTGTACCTTATCATCTCCTCCCTAACGTACCATCCTACCCTGTAATGCAAGAAGCTGCGTATACACATTGCTTGCACCCCCAACCATTACCTCATTATTCTTTGTTCTACCCTGGAAGACCTAACAGTATATATGTAATAGCTAAGCAATAATAAAATTGAGCTGGAGGCATAAAGCAGTATTGGCTTGACTCCTTATTCTCAGCTCCCCTCCTGGAGGGAGATCGCTGCTGTGGGCCCCAAGGAAGCAAGCCACACCATCCCACCACCCAACCCCCACAGTAGGTAATTTGCCAGTATTTATGTTGTTTCCATAGAAATCAAGCAAATGTCCTTCAGTTGGGGAAGGGCTTAAGAAACTGTGGCATATGCATATCATGGAACATGATTGTTCTATTAGAAACCAAGAGGGATGAGAATTCAGAGAATCCTGGAGGGATTTGCATGAACTGATGCTCAATAAGATGCTGCTATGAATTATTTTGTACAAGTGATGTTTTTACCATTTTTTACCATCTCTTCAGGGTATAGACCGAGTAGTGATTTTGCTGGAGCAAGGGTATGCACATTTTTTTTGTTGCCCTTTGGATTTAGTTGCAGACTGCCCTCCAGAAAGATTGGATCAGTTCAGAGCTGCACAAACAATGCATTGGTGTGCCAGATTTCCCTCAACCCTTCCAATAATGATCATAGTCCTTTCTTGGTCATATTGGTCAGTCTGAGAGGCATGAGATGGTATCTCAGAGATGCTTTAATTTGAATTTCTCTAATAAGTAATGATTTAGAGTAATTTTTCATATGACTATGCAATGCTTTGATTTCCTCATCTGTAAATTGCCTTTGCATATCCTTTGACCATTTGTCAATTGGAGAATGACACTTTTTTAAAGATTTTATTTATTTTACCATAATTTTCCCCAATCTTGCTTCCCTTCTGCCCCCCCCCTACAGAAGGCAATGTGCCAAGTCTTTACATTATTTCCATTGTATGCCTTGATCCAAATTGAATGTGATAATAGAGAAATCATATCCTTACGGAATAAACATAAAGTATAAGAGATAGCAAGATCAGACAATAAGATATCAGGTTTAGTTTTTTTTTTTGAAATTAAAGGTAATAGTCCTTGGTTTTCATTCAAACTCCACAGTTCCTTATTTGGACACAGATGGCACTCTTCATTGCAGACAGTCCCAAATTGTCCATGATTGTTGCACCACTTGAATGAGCAAGTCCATCAAGGTTGATCATCACCCCCATGCCACTGCTATGGTACACAGTGTCCTTCCAGTTCTGCTCATCTCACTCAGCATCAGTTCATGCAAATCTCTCCAGGCTTCCCTGAATCCCCATCCCTCCTGGTTTCCATCAGAACAGTAATTTTCCGTGACATAGATATACCACAGTTTGCTAAGTCAGTTCCCAATTGAAGGACATTTACTTGATTTCCAATTCTTTGCCGCCACAAACAGGGCTGCCATGAATACTTCTTTACAAGTGATGTTTTTGCGCTTTTACAAAGTCTCCTCAGGGTATAGACCCAGCAGTGGCAGTGCTGTATCAGAAGTTGCACACATTTCCATTGTTCTTTGGTTGTCGTTCCAAATTTCTCTCCAGAAATGTTGGACGAGTTCACAGCTCCACCAACAATGTAATAATGTACCAGATTTCCCACAACCCTTCCAACAATGATCATTATCCTTTTTGGTCATATTGACCAGTCTGAGAAATGTGAGGTAGTACCTCAGAGAAGCTTTACTTTTCATTTCTCCAATAGGTAATGATTTAGAGCAATTTTTCATATGACTATGAATTGCTTTGATCTCATCTGTAAATTGCCTTTGCATATCCTTTGACCAATTGTCAGTTGAGGAATGGCTTTTTTTTAAAAAATTTGACTCAGTTCTTTGTATATTTTAGAAATGAGTCCTTTGTCAGAAATACTAGTTGTAAAAATTGTTTCCCAGTTTGCTACATTTCTTTTCATCTTGGTTTCAGTGGTTTTGTCTGTGCAAAAGCTTTTTAATTTAATTTATTCAAAATCATCTAGTTTGCTTTTAGTGATGTTCTCCATCTCTTCCTTGGTCATAAACTGTTTCCCTTTCCATAGACCTGAGAGGTAAACTACTCCTTGATCTTCTAGTTTCCATATGAGATTGTTTTTTAAGTCTAAATCCTGTATCCACTGGGATTTTATCTTGGTATAAGGTGTGAGGTGTTGGTCTATTCTAAGTTTCTTTCACATAACTTCCAATTTTTCCAATTTTTATCAAAGAGAAAGTTTTTATCCCAATAGCAGGACTATTTGGGTTTATCAAACATCAGATTACTATAACCGTTTCTTGCTGTTTCACCTAGTCTATTCCACCACTCTATATCTTAGCCAATACCAGACAGTTTTGATGACTGATGCTTTATAATAAAATTTTAGATCTGGTAGGCTAAGCCACCTTCTTTTACACTTATTTTCACTGAATCTCTGGAAATTTTTGACTTTTTTATTTCTCCATTGGAATGTACTTACAACTTTTTCTAACTCATCAAATAGTTTTTTGAAATTCTGATTGGTAGAGTACTAAAAAGGTAATTTAGCTTTGGTAGAATTGTCATATTTTTTCTATTAGCTTGACCAGTTGATGTTTGCCCAGTTATTTAAATATGATTTAATTTGTGTTAGAAGTGTTTTGTAATTGCTATCAAAAAGTTTCCAAGTCTGATTGGCAGGTATTTTATGTTGTCCCAGCTTACTCTGAATGGGATTTATCATTCTAGCTCTTTCTGCTGTATCTTCCTAGACCTATATAGAAATGTCACAGATTTATGAGGGTTTATTTTATTTCCTGTGACTTTGCTAAACTTGCTCATTGTTTCCAATAGCTTTTTGGATGATTTCTTGGGATTCCCTAGGTATTCAATCATTTCATCTGCAAAGAGTGAGAGTTTTGTTATCTTCCAAATTCTAATTCCATAAATTTCATTTTCTTCTCTTATTGCTGAAGCTAACATTTCAGATATGATATTAAATAGAAGTGGTGATAATAGGCATCCTTGTTTCATCCCTGATGCTATTGAGAATACCTCTTGTCTCTCCCCATTCACTACAGTGATAGCTGATGGTTTCAGATCCATACTGCTTATTATTCTAAGGAACAGTCCATTTATTCTTACAATCTCTAGTGTTATTACTAGGAATGGATGAAGTATTTTGTCAACAGTTTTTCAGCATCTATTGATATAATCATGTAATTTCTGATAGCATTGTTGTTGATATAATTAATTATACTAAGTTTTCCAAACATTGAATCAATGCTGCATTCATGGGATAAATCCTACTTGGTCATAAAGTATTATTCTAGTGATAACTTGTTGTAATCATTTTGCTAAGATTTTATTTAAGATTTTTGCATCTATATTCATCAGATAGATAAGTCTATAATTTTCTTTCTCTGTTTTAACTCTTCCTGGTTTAGGTATCAGTACCATATAGGTGTCATAGAAAGAGTTAGGCAGAGTTCTGTCTTCCCCTATTTTTCCAAAGAGTTTATATAGAATTGGAACCAATTGGTCCTCAATTGTTTGGTAGGTCTAGAATTCACTTGTGGAAATATCAGGCCCTGGAGAATTTTTCTTCGGGAGTTCAATGATGGTTTGTTGAATTTCTTTTTCTGAGATAGGGTTGTTTATGTATTTAATCTCCTCTTCCTTTAACCCGGGCAACTTATATTTTTGCAAATAATCATCCATTTCACATAGAGTGTCAAATTTATTGGCATAGCCTAGGGCAAAACAATTCAGAATTGTTGCTTTAATTTTCTCTTCATTAGTGGTAAGTTAACCTTTTTCATTTATGATGCTAACAATTTGGTTTTGTTCTTTCTTTTTTTTTAATCTAATTGACCAGAGGTTTACCAATTTTATTTTTTACATAAATCCAACTCTTGGGTTTATTTATTAATTCTATGGGTTTTTTGCTTTTTCTTTTTTTAATTTCTCCTTTAATTTTTAGAATTTCTAATTTGATATTTAATTGGAGGTTTTTAATTTGTTCTTTCTCTAATTTTTTGTTGCATACTAATTTCATTGATTTCCTCTTTTTCTAATGAATTCAAGTAAGCATTTAAAGATCTAACATATCCCCTGAGAGCCTCTTTGAATAAATCCCATAGGTTCCAGTATGTTGTTTCATTTTTGTCATTATCTAGGATAAAATAATCAATTCTTTCTATAATTTGTTGTTTGATCCACTCATTCTTTAAAATGAGCGTATGCATTTTCCAATTAGTTCTGGGTCTATATCTCCCTGTCTCAGTATTGCATATGATTTTTATTGCATTATCATGATCTGAGAAAGATATATTCACTATTTCTTCCGTTCCACAATTTATTATTAGGTTTTTAGGTCCTAGTACATGCTCAATTTTTCTGTAAGTGCCAAAGAATGCAGAAAATAGTGTTTATTCCTTTCTAACCTCATGGAATTTCCTTCCTATGTCTATCATATCTTGGTTGTTTAACAATCTATTTACTTCCTTAACTTCTTTCTTGTTTATATTATTATTTGATTTATCTAAAACTGAGAGTGGGAGGTTGAGGTCTTCCACTAGTAGAGTTTTCCTGTCTATGCCTTCCTGTAGTTCTTTCAGCTTCTCCTCTAAGAGCTTGGATGTTATCCCATTGGGAGCATACACATTCAATATTGTAATCACTTTATTGTCTATGGTACCTTTTAGGAAGATATAGTTTCTTTCCTTATCTCTTTTAATGCTATCTATTTTTGCAGCTGCTTTGTCTGAGACAAGGATTGCTACCCCTGCTATCTTCACTTCAGCTGAAGCAAAATAAATTTTGCTCTAACCTTTTACCTTTATATGTATTTTGTGCTTCAAATGAGTTTTTTCTGTGCAACATATTGTAGGATTCTGGTTTTTAAACCAGTCTGCTATTCACTTACATTTTAAAGGAGAGTTTATTCCATTCACATTCAAACTTATAATTACTACATCTTTATTGCACTCCATTCTATCTTTCCTGGTTTGAATTTTCTCCTTTTTCCCCAATATCCATTTTCCCCAGTATTTTATTTCTGAATACCACCACCTTCAGTGTGTTTGCCCTACTATATCCATCCCCTCTCCTTTCTTTCCCCTTTCCCTTTTCCCCTTTTCTCTTCCCTTCCTTCTGTTAGCTCCCCTTTTTTCTCTCCCCTTCCCTGACTCTGTCCCCTCCTCCCCTTTTCCCCCTTTCAATACTTGTAAGGTAAGATGTTTTTTTAAGGTAACTGAGTATGTATGTAAGTTAACTTTAAGCCAAATCTGAAGAGAGGAAGATTCAGGTGTTTCTCATCTCCTTTCTTCTTCCCTTCTATTGCAGTAGATGTTTTGTATCCCTTAACATAATGAGATTTACCCCATTCAATGCCCTCCCTCCTCCCATCTCCTTCCAGTCCCCGTTTTTAAATCTTTCTATCTGAGTCATAGCAAATCCCAAGTATCCATCACTTGTGGCTAATTATATTCTCTCCAATAGTGTTATAATTTTTGAGAGTTATTGGAGTCTTTATCCCAAGTGGGTATATAACCATTTTCATCCCATTTGGTAGCAGTCACATGGATAAGTCATGAATGTCCATCACTTCTGGCTAAGTATATTCTTTCTGAAAGAGTTACAATTCTCAAGAGTTATGATAATCTTTTTTCCCAAGCTAGATTATAGCCAGTTTCATCTTATTGCATAGCAGTTTTTCTCCTTGGCCCCTTTTCCTCCTTTTCATGTGGTTCTTGAACCTCCTGTTTGATGTCCAAATTTTCTGTTTGACTCTGGTGTTTTCATCAGGAATTGTTGGAAGTCTCCTGTTTCTTTAAATGACCATCTTTTCCCCTGGGAGAGAAGGCTCAGTTTTGCCAGATAGTAGATTCTTGGTTATATTCCAAGTTCCCTTGCTCTTTGGAATATCTCATCCTGGCCCTTTGATAACTTAATGTTGATGCAGCCAGGTCCTGCATAGTCCTTACTGTGGATCCTTGGTATTTAAATCGTTTCTTTCTGGCTGCTTGCAGAATTTTCTTTTTTTTTTTCTTATAGTTCTGGAATTTGGCTACAACATTCCTTGGTGTTTTCATCTTAGGATCTCTTTCTGGAGGGGGATTGAACTATTCTTTCAATAACTACTTTGCTCTCTGCTTCCATGATATAAGGGCAATTTTACATCAATAAATCCTGTAATATTAAGTCCAGGATTTTTTTTTCTCTTCAATATTTTCAGGAAGATCTATAATTCTCCGGTTATGCCTTCCTGATCTTTTCTTGATGTAAGTGGTTTTGCTGATGAGGTATTTTACATTTTATTCTATTTTTTTTAATTTTTGGTTTTGTTTAACAGGCTTTTGCTGTTTCATGAAGTCATTACTTTCCATAGTCTCCATTTATTTTTAGTGAATAATTTTCTTCATTTCCCTCTTGAAACTCCTTTTCCAATTAGTCAGTTCCATTTTTGAAATAATTTTTCCATTTGACCAATTGAGAGTTTGAGAGAATTATTTTCTTTTTGCATTTGTCCAATTATATTTGCCAAAAATGTGCTTTCTTGTTGCATGGTGTTAATCTTCTCTTAGGTTTCTTTTCCCAAATTTTCCAATTGATTTTTAAATTCCTTTGTAATTTCTTCAAGGAGGTCTTTCTGTGCTGGAGCCTGGATCATAATTTCCTCAGAGGTTCTAGGTCTCTCTGAGTTAGGTTCTTTTCCTTCCAAGAATTTTTCTATGGAACCTCCTTTAGTTGGCCTTTCTTCATTTTACTAAGACCTTGTGTTGGGGAGCGCCTGGTTCACAGAGAATTGTTTTTGAATTCCCTAGAGGCTTTACTCACTAAGTGTAGTATCTCCAGCTGACCAGTAGGGTGTCCTGGTTGCTTTCTCTGGAGTGTCTGTGAACTTGATTGGGGTCCTCTCTTTTGGCCTAGAGGGAGAGGTTGAAGCTGTTATATACTTTTGTCTTTGATCAAAGGTGGGCTTTATCCTGGGGTGAGGTAATCACTTTCCCTATTGTTGGCTGAGGTGATTATGCTCATCTATCACCTGCCCCTAGACCAGAAGTAGTCTTTAATTGTGTTTGTTCTGGGAAAAGGCTTCAGCTGAAATGGAGGTTTGGGCTCTGAGTTCCTTCTGGACCAGAAGAGTCCAGGGATCAATGTCTGCAGCTCTCCCACACTGGGACTCTCCCTCTAATTCTGCCCACAAGCTCCAGATGGTCAGCACCACCACCAATGCCTCTGGTCGCTAGTTGACCCAAGCTCCCAGTTGACCAGGCTCTAACCCTACCACTGACCAATTCAGTCCAGTTCTCAGGTCCTCAGACTTCTAGGCTCCTGCCCTACTGCTAATCAGGCTAATGCAAGGCCAGTCCAGGCTCCCAGGCTCTCACATGTCCTGTGCTCCTGCCAGAGTATGCCTTTTGTGTCCAGCCTTGCCCAAGATGTCAGAAGACAAACCCTGAGCTGTATATTGTTCTCCTGGCTTTTCTTTCTGGGTTTTGTATATTGAATTTCTGTTAAGAGGTTTGTCTCATATTATTTATGAGGGAAGATCAGGAAACATTAGAACTGTGTCTGTCTTCTCTCCACCATCTTGGTTGAAAGACCTACTATGTTCTTTTAAAAAAAATTTAGCATTTTTGTGATAATCATATGATTTCTAATGATTTTGTTATTGCTATGTCAATTGCTTTGTTATTGTCCAATTAGACAGAGTGATTTCCTAAACTGAAACTAGTCCTCCATTCCTGGTATAAACACCACTTTATTATATTATTCTGGTAATAAATTTCTGTAATCTCCTTGCCAATATTTTATTTTAAATATTTTTATCAATATTCATTGGGGAAATTGATCTATAATTTTCATTCCTTGTTTTGTCTCTTCCTTTCTAGGTTTGAACACCATTTGTATCATGAAAAGAATTTTGCAGGACTCATTATAGATTTCCAAATAGTGTATATAACAGTGGAATGAATTCTTCTTTAAGTGTTTTATAGAATTCATAGGCAAATCCATCTGGCCTTGGAAATTTTTCCTAAAGCATTCATTCATAACTTGTCCAATTTCTCTTTCCTTCTAACATGAGACTATTTATGCATTTTATTTCCTCTTTTGTTAATCTATATAGTTTATATATATAGATATAGATATATCTATATATATTTTTTCTGTAAATTTCAATGGAATTTTCATCCATTTGACTTGATTTTCAGATTTATTGGCATATAGTTGAACGAAATAGCTTCAAATTAGTATTTTGATTTTTTTTCCTTTATTGGTGATAAATTCATCAGTGCTGAAACTACTACGACCTGTGTAATCTGTGTAAACACACCTGTGGTTTCTTGGTGTTTGAATTCCTTTTTTAGCTGTCTGTAGTATTTTCTCCTTGATTGATAGTTTTGAAATTTGGCTATGATAGTCCTTGAAATTTTCATTAGGAGCTCTTTCAGTAAGTAATCTTTGGATTCTTTCAATGATTATTTATTTTTCAGGTTCTAAATTACTAGGCAACTTGAAAGATTTTGTCCAAACTCTTTTCTGATCTTGGCTTTTAGAGAGTCCAACAATTAGTAAATAACATTTCCTTGATCTATTATCTAGTAGTTTTTCCAATGAGGTGTTTTACAAATTTTATTTTTTCATTATTTTGATTTTGTTTGACTGATTCTTGAATTCTCATGGAGTCATGATTCTTCTCAAATCTAATTTTTTTGGAAATATTTTCTTCAGTGAAATTATGTACCTCACCCACCAGGCAACCAATACTAACTATTAAATAATTGTTTTCTTCAGTCAATTTTTTGTGCTTCCTTTTTCAAACTCTTGTATAGCTTTCAAGTTCTTTTCCAAAATTTTCTTTTGTATCTCTTATTTGATTTTTCAATTCCTTTTTTTTTCTATTCCAAGATGACTTCTTGAACATGAGGCCAATTCATCTTCCACTCTTGGAGTTTCACATCTCACTGTCCTTTTCTGAATTTGTGTTTTAGATCTTAAATTTCATAGTAGTTTTCTTTGATCAGGACTTTTCTCTGTTTCTTACTAAAGTTTTAGCCATTTTCTTGGTTTTTAAAGTTAAACTCTGCTCCTAGGGACTTAGAGGCATTTTCATTGTTCATCCTGTGGCTTCTAGTATTAGGAGGTGGCCCACTTTACTGAGATTGCTCAGACTAGTTGCACTCACTGTGCCAGTGTTCTGTGGTTCACAAATTGCCTTCTACAATGGAGCTGGAGGCCTCATAGCTGTCTTGCTGTGCCTCTGGCTGCTGAGATAGAATTTGGGGCTGTCAATTTCTGATCTGTGCTGAGTCTATGAGAAGCCTATTGGCTTCCTTGCATACTACCTTCACTGAACTGTACTCCCCTTCCACCAAGTGAGAAAGATCTTTCTTGAAGTTCTTCCAAGATATCAACCTATCATTCTTTTTGTGAGTTCTGTCTCTCCAGATTTGTAATGCTGTGTTTGAGGAACACTAAGGAGAGCTCAGGTAACTTCATGGCTTCTCTGTTCTCTTGGTACTCTTATTCAAATTATTTTCATAAAATTTGAATATTTATGGATTTGATTTTCTCTTATATTAGCCTGGGCATTATCCAGTCCTTCAAATTATTATTTGATAGACCTTGCATGAAACTGAGATGGTGCTCCATTTTTTTCCTTACCATCCATTTGCATTGTTTTATTCTTAATGTAGGAACATAGACATATTTTAACTATATTCCTCAGAATTTTAAAATTTGAATTTCTCTCAGGAAATGTCACCTAGCTTTACTTTTCAATTTCTGCTTTGCTCCAGGGTTCTTTGATATTTGGACACATATTTCTTTATAACCTCTTGAAATAATATGATTGGGCTCTTTTTATTTTTATAACTTAATAATTGATTATTTTTCCCTGATTTGCTTTCTTAAGTGTTTTTCTATGTGCCATCTTTTTTCATATTTTCATCTATTTTCTTTTGCTTTTATTGCATTGTTTATTTATGACTCATTCAGTCATTACCTTCCACTTTCACCAGTCTAATTTGTAAGGAGTAATTTCAATCAGTGCAGTTTGGTGTCCCCTTTTAGACACTTCTGATTATTAAAAAATCATTTTCTTTAGTATTTCTTTGTCTCTTTTTTCCTATGATGCCAATTCTCTTTTGTTATGAAAATCTGAGTTCAGAGGACTTCTGAGGCAGAGCCAAGATGGCAGTGTGAAGCTAGCATGCTACTGGAGCTTTTCCCTACACAATGTTAAATAAAGTTTCTACTTAAATATTAAAGCTATAGATTCCAAACAAAACAAAAGACTGAAACAAATTATCAACTATAGACTTTGTTAAGGGTCTTCACTGAAACTCTGTCTCTTCAGGGGAATAGGAGAAAATAAATCCCAGCTAGACAGGAGGGCAAGAAAATCAACAAGAGCCTTCTAGTCATAGTACAGTCCAGATCCTGACAGATAGCAGCCCAAGTCCCAGCAGCTATATAGCAGGCCAGCAAGGTGTGACCCATTCCCAGTCAAAGTCTGAATCTGAAAATACTGAGCCAATGTATAGGATTAGGTTGGGAAGAAACAACTGTATAGGCAGAGTCTGGACATAAAGGAATAAACAAACCACTGTACAGGCAAAGCTAGGGCTGAATAGTCAATATCTTGGCAAGAAATAAGCCAGGGATCAGATACCAGCCTCAGCACAAACAAAGCTAGGACTATAGCTCAACATTCAAAATGAGAAAAGGAAAAAAAAAAAAAGCAGAAAGAGAACTAACCATAGAAAGTTACTATTCTAATAGAGATGGAAAAATGTCATTTCAGAAGAAGAAAACAGTGATAAATTACCTATGTAGGAAGTCTCAATGGGGTTTATGAATTGGACTCAAATACAAAACCTCATTGAAGAGTTTAAAAAAAAGTTTCAAAAAAAAGGAGAGAGGAAGAAAAAAATGGAAACAGAAATGAGAACTATGCAGTAAAATTATGAAAAACTGGTCAAAGAAATCAATTCTTTTAAAAGTAAAAAACAAACAAACTGGAAAAAGAATGCAATTCATCAAAAAATAAAATCAATGAACTGCAAAGGGAATGCAACTCATCTACAAGCTAAATCGACCAACTCAAAAAATAAGGTAGCTCATTTAAAAAATCAAATCTATCAATTTGAAAAGGAATGCAACTCAGGATAAAGTAAAATTATCCAAATCAAATAGGAAAAGGAGACAAAACAATTAACTGAAGAAAATAAAACCCTAAAAGCTAAAAAATGAACAAGTAGAAAATGAAAATCTATGAGGCACCAAGATTCTATCTAACAAAATCAAAAGATTGAAAAACAATGAAGAAAATGTAATGAATCTTTTGGAAAAACAAATGACCTGAAAAATAGATCTAGAAGAGATAATTTATGAATTATTTGTCTACTAGAAAACTTAGATCAGAAAAAAAAGAGTCTGGAAAATATCTTTCAGCAATTATGGAAAAACTCTCTTAATATCCTAGATCAAGAAGACAAAATAATTCTTGAAAGACTATGCAAAACTATCCAGAAAAAACCCCCACCCAGGATAAAACTCCAAGAACTATCATAGCCAAATTTCAGAATTCTCAATTGAAGGAAAAAACACTACAAGCACTCAAAAAGAAATAATTTAAATTCAAAGAAAGCACAGTCAGAATTGCATAGGATATATAAGCTAAAACATTAAAAGATTGGAGGGCCTGGAATGTGAGAACTGAACAGAAAATTCAGTCTTCAAATACAAGACTCAAGAGATGTATAAAAAGATAAAGGTAAGCAGAAAGGGGCTGGGTTGGTGGGGAAATGCTAGTCAAGAGCATTGATCTGTATAAATTCCTATAAGGAATGATAACGTTTATAAATTTTGAGGATTATATTTTTTTCTAAATAGTTAAAGGGTTAAATTTTCCTAAAGGGAATGTACTAAGAGGATATGGATATAACTGAGACATGAATATAATGTTGATTATGACAGTGGTATATCCTATAGAGACAGAGAGAGAGGGAGAGTACTTAGCCTGTATACTTTATTAAATTGAAAATTGACTTTATTTTCCTAGACACTTCAGTTAAGTTGGGTTGTAGTACATTTGGGACAGAGTATGGAAGCATACTTAGAAGGGTTGGCCCTAAATAGATTGGGAAGTGATTCTACTTTAATTCATACTTTGATTAATGTGAGTTTTAGTACCGTGTTCGGTGTACTAAAGGGTTAGAGAGCAAGAGTGTACTTAGAGAAACGACATAAAACAACATGAAGTGATTGTGCTTTGCTTGATGCTTTGGAAGCAATTGAAGGGAATGTGTTGGCGGAAAGACATAAATGTTTCATGAAATGATTTGACTCATGAGAAATGTTAGTCCATGGAAGGTACTTGAAAAGATGGAGAGATATAAATCAATTAAATTTTGA
Organism: Macrotis lagotis; assembly: GCF_037893015.1. Taxonomy (NCBI): domain Eukaryota; kingdom Metazoa; phylum Chordata; class Mammalia; order Peramelemorphia; family Peramelidae; genus Macrotis; species Macrotis lagotis. Next base: position 230,893,410 of record NC_133666.1, on the reverse strand, counting down.
TGTTATTCATGATTCTTGAGATGTGTAATTCTAATGGGACTGAAGAAGGGAATGTACTTAAAGAATATGAGGCAATGCTGTTTATTAATAATTCAATCAATCAACCCTTGAGAAAGGCACATCTATGATGGCAGAAAAAAGGTATAGATTTTGACAAAGGGGTGTAGGTGCAAGATAGTTTTAACACAATAAAGACATGAAAGGGCCTATACTAGGAGAAAGATCAACATTAGTGATTAAATAACACCAGATGAAGAGACACAAATGCCTATTAGAGTTTAGCTAAAATAGGGAGTGTGTGAACACTGAGTAAATCCTACTTTTAATAAATTTGGCAAAGAGAGTGAATAACATACATTCCCAATTTAATTTAAAAATATATCTTGTCCTACATGGGAGTTAGGAGGGAAAGGGAAAGAAAGAAGAAGGGACTGATAAAAGGAAAGGTGAAGGTAAAAGTGAAAATAAAGTTGAAGGGGAAAGAGAGCCAAATGTTGGTGAGGAAGAATAAAGAAAGGAAAGAGAAAAATGTAAAAATGTAAAGATAGTATGGAGGAAAACACAGAATTAAAAATCTTAGTTATAAATGTTAATGGGATCAATTCTCCCATAAACTTAAGCCAATAGCAGAATGAAAACATGAGTTCAAATCCAAATTATATCTGAGACAGAATGATATAGTTTGTATATCTTAAGAATTGTACTAAAAATATCTGATTTCTAATCTTGCTTTAGACACTTAACTGGGACACACAGGAAAAGACACTTAACCAAAATATCCTTCACTTATCTTATAAAATGTGGTGCATTCAATGGTCATTAAGTTATCTTTCAAACCTCTATCCTTAATGTGAGTTTTGACAAGATTTAATTTTTCTGGGTGGATGTTTTTAATCTATAAAATGAGGAAAATGTACTAGATAATTTTTATTATTCCCTTGGTCTAAGAATATCAAGTTTCAGACTACCACAAAGCAGTAATCATGATAGCATACTTGTATCTGATAAGACTTAGAAGAGTTATATAGAGAAATGCATCAAAATTATAAGGTTACAAGTAATTCTCCAATTGAAAAAAGGTCAAATGATATAAAGTCAGTTTACATATGAAGAAATTAAAGCTATATATAATCACATGAAAATATCTTCCAAATCATTATTGATTAGAGAAATGCAAATTAAAATAACAATGACTATCACCTCACACCTATTAGATTGGGGAAGAAGAGAAAAAGGGGAAATGATCAATGTTGGAGAGTATGTGGGAGGATTAGGACATTGATGTAATGCTGGTGGAGTTGTGAATGGATCCAACCATTAGGGAGAGCAATATGGAACTATGATCAGAGAGAAATAAAATTGTTTGTACCTTTAACTAAGCAATTCCAATTCTAGTTCTATATTCTGAAGAAATCCTGAAAAATGACATATTCCAAAATGCTCATAGCAGCTCTTTTTGTCGTGGCAAAGAATTGGAAATTTAGGGAATGCCCATCATTTGTGGAATGGCTAAACAAGTTATGTTATATGAATACTATGGAATATTATTGTTCTATAAGAAATCATAAATGGTCAGCCTCTAGAGAAGCATGGAATGACTTACAGCATCTGATGCAGAGTGAAGGAAGCAGAACCAAGAGAACAAGGTACACATAAAAACAACATTATGGGATGATCAATCTTAATGGAAGCAGCTCCTCTCAGTTGTTCAGAGAGCTAGTACAACCATATTAGGCTGGCTATGGACAATGTTATCCTCATCCAGAGGAGTGAAAACAAAATGAAACACAAATGATAAGCAAATCAGTCAGAATCTTATGAACACTTTATAAAAATTATCTCTTATGTATCTTTCCCCCTTAATCCTGAAATATGACTAATATGTAAACATAACATGTTTATCAAAATATGTATGCTAACCTGACTGTTCTTCATGAGAGGAGGTGGGTAAAGGAGAGAGGATGAGAAGACATTTTGAAACTTAAAAATACACACGTGCATATGAATAAAAAAATTAAAATTAAGAAAGACTCAGAGGAGTTGAATCATGGAATAGATAAGATACACAAAAGGATGTAAGTTAATGAAGTAATCTATTGCTTGAGAAACTCAGAGGTCCAAGCTTTCAGAGAAAGAACTCAGTATTTGACATAAACTGATGGAAAAACTGAAAAGTAATTTATCACAAACTAGTGATAAAATGTTATTTTATATTATAAATGAAAATCAGGTCAAAAGAGATATATAATTTTGACATAAAGGCCAATATATTTTTCTCTTCTAATTACATGTTAAAAATATAGCACTTATTTTTTTGTTAAATCTTGTATTCAAAATTCTCTCCCTCCCTCCCTATTTCCCCTTCCCTCTCCTTGAGAAGGCAAGAAATTTAATTTACATTATTCCTGTGTAGTCATGAAAAAAAAGTATTTCCTTATTTTTCATCTTTGAAAGGAAACAGATCAAATAAAAAACATGAAGAAATTTTAAAACATGTTAAATCTTGCATTATGGCTAGGTGGTGCATTGAATACAGCACCAGCCCTGGAGTCAGGAGATAAGAGAAACATTTCTGTTCCTGGAGATACATTCGTCAAAATATTCTTGGATCATTTTATCCTGAGAATAACTAATTCATTCAAAGCTGAGCATTATATAAAATTGATGTTACTGTGCACAATATTCTTAGTTCTACTCATGTCGCTTTGCATCAGTTCACATAAGTCTTTACAGATTTTTTTTTCTGAGAGCATCATGGTCATTATTTCTTCTAGTATAAAGTTATTTTTCACAATTATCTATTTTGCCAGGCATTCCACAATTGATGGGTATTTCCCTGACTTCCAAAGTGTCAACATCACAAAAAAGAGATCCTATCAATATTTTGAATGTATAGGGCATTTTCCTTTTTTTTTTTTTTATCTCTTTGTGGTATAGATCTCATAGTGATATTGTTGAATCAAAGGCTATAATATACATTTATAATCTAAAAAATCTAAGAAAATCAGAGAAGCATGAGAAAAAAATCTGCCTGTCATTTCTATGGATAAGGGAAGATTTTATAATTTGACAGAGAGATTATCAGAGTAAAGTAACTAATTTTGATTACATGCAATTAAAACATTTTGTTCAAACAAATATAATGAATGCAAAGTTAGAAAGATATGAGGAAATTGGGGGGGTATAGCAAATTTCTCTTGTGAGTCTCAGTTCTCAAATATATATATATATATTATATATATATATATATATTATATATATATATGAAACTGAGCCAATCCCAATTTAATAGATTGTGAAAGGCAATGAAGAAATGAAAGCTAATAACAATCATGTAAAGATTATACTAAATGAACCATGCTTTGCAAAATGCAACTTAAAACAATTCTGAAGTTTTACCTCAAATCTACAAGATTCTCTAGCATCACAGAAAAAAAATGATGACAGTTGGAAGGGATATAAAAATTAATAAAAATGAAAGCACTTTTGGTGAAGTTTGGAACTCGTTTAGCTATATTGTAGGACTATTTGGAATTATTTCTAGAGGGTTATTAAAAAATACATATTGTATGACCCAGGAATACCACTACTAGGTTTATATCCCAAAGAGATAAAAGAAAAAAGTACAATACCCATTTGTAGAAAATATTGATAGCAGTTATTTTTTATATGTGGAGGGAAAGAATTGCATATTAAGTGAATGTCATCGAGGAATGTTTGAAAAAGCTGAACTGTATTCTTTAGATAGAACATTATTGAGATGTAAGAAATGAGTAAGGGAGATGGCTTCATAGGAACATAGGAAGAGATAACAAATTCAAAATGAATTGAACAGAAGTAGGAGAATTTTGTTCTTCTAAGTAAAGGATTAACGGTGTTGTAATAATAGTCAACTATGTCTTGGCAACACTGATCAATACAAAGAACTTCCAAAGAACTCATGATGAAATGTGCTATGCATCTCCAGATAGTGAGAAATGATTAGTAGATTTATTTTTTTAACTTTATTTTTCTTGTATTAATTGCAACATGGCTACTAGGCATGACTTTGCATGTATAATGGGTATCATAATTCTTGCTTTCACAATGAGTAGGGAATAGGCTTGAAAAATAAAAACAAACTTGAAATTAAAAAGTAAAAGATCATTCTCAGTAAACAACATTTGATTTTGTCCTACAATAACTTTATTTCTGATATTCTCAGACATATATTTGAACTTCTATCCAATTTCAACTTTAAAATTACCCAGATTCCAATACTCTCACACAATCCATTCATATGCTAACTATTGATTCATTATTATTTTTTTCACCACACTAAGGTCAATCTCCAGCCTCAGAAATATTCATAAGAGAAGTCTGAAGAAAGCTATCATTTTAATGTGTCAGGTACATAATTATTCATGCTTTCCCAGAAATAAACTGTATCTAGATTTTACTGTCTTTATCAATCCCTCATTACAAATGATTCTTCTCTTTTAGTACTCAAATCTTTTATATCCACATTGAAACTCTAGGTTTGAAAAAGATCATTTTTTGAATGAAATCAATACTAGTGATGAATATGCACATTTAATTAAAAACCCATATGACCACTGAGGCATCATCTCACACCTCTCAGCCTGACCAATATAACCAGAAATGACAATGATCAATGTTGGAAGGGATATGGGAAATCTGGGACACTAATACATTGCTTTTGGAGCTGTGAACTTATCCAAATTTTCTGGAAAGCAATTTGGAATTAAGCCCAAAGGGCAACAAAAATGTGCATACACTTTGATCCAGCAATCCCACTAATGGGTCTATACCCTGAAGAGATTATGAAAAAGGGTAAAAACATCACTTGTACAAAAATATTCATAGCAGCCTTTTTGTGATGGCAAAGAATTGGAAATTGAGTCAATGTCTATCAATTAGGGTTTAATAAAATGTAGTATATGTATGTCATCGAACACTATTGTTTTATTAGAAACCAGGAGGGATGGCAATTCAGAGAAGCCTAGAAGGCTTTACATGAACTGATGCTGAGCTAGATGAGCAGAACCAGAATAACGTTATACATCCTAACAGCAACATGGGGTTGATGATCAACCTTAATGGTTTTGCTCAATCCGTCAGTGTAACAATCAGGCACAATTTTGGGATGTCTGTGATGGAGAATACAATCTGTACCCAGAGAAAAAAATTGTGGAGTCTGAATAAAGACCAAAGACTGTTACCTTTAATTGAAAAAAAGTTATTTTATTATGTTATTTTTCTATCTCTTTACTTATTTTTTCCCTAAAGGATATGATCTCTTTTATCACATTCAATTTAAATCTATATATACCATGGAAAAAATGTAAAGACTAACAGACTGCCTACTGTGGGGTTTGGGGGGGGAGGGAAGCAAGATTGGGGGAAAAATTGTAAAATTCAAAATAAATAAACTCCAAAAAAAGAAATAAAGACCATAAACCTCTAATGTAAAAAAATTTTTAAAAAGCCCATGACATTTTACCCTTTTTGTTTGTCTTTTTTGATTTAATTTAAATAACTACCCATTAATTTACTATAGGTCAAAAGTAAGTATATAATACCTTCCCCCACTCTACTCAAAAAGTTTCATTTCTAAAATTTAGGAAACCTGAAGAGCAACTTCACACAACTCTAGCCTTATCAATGAAATCATTCTCCTAGTGAAGGAAAGAGTATTTTTCCAGTGGAGAAGTTTAGCAACTATTTCATTGAAAGAACTCTCTTATAACCTGCTTGCAGTAACTGGGCAATATCACTACTGAAATTATAACATTTTCTCTGGAGACTATCTAGACTTTTTTAATCTTTACAGCCCTACAGGTAGATATTATTAAATGACTTAAAAGAGTAACACTTTATTTTAATGGAACATTAAATTAATATTGAATTATGGTAAAATTCTTATGAAAGTATGTGTGACATCCACATTAATTTCAAATGAATTCATTATGATTAGTGCCGTTGCAATGAATACTAATGAGTTACAAGGACATGACTTTTTAAAGAAATGGCACTTTAAAACAATAAAGAACACACAAATTTATTACTTTTTCATACTTTTTTCACTTGTGTAGCAAATTTTGACTAGAGATGCTAATTCTACTTACATCACTATATTTCCTGAATGTGTTAGATAGCACATAATTCTTAGCATTTCCTAAATCTTATGTAATAGGTATATCTACCTCTTTTTGTCTCTACTATAACTGAGATTGAATCCTTACCCAGCTTCTCATGTCTCCAGAATTTATTTTTAATTAACATTTTGGAAAGTTTAAATTGTTTAGAAATTAATAAGTACTTTTCCAGCATGTTCCCATTCAATTCCCTTATGTTAGATTGATGAGACACACATTGTCTAATCAATTATTCAGTTAAGAATAACTAACTGCAAAAGAAAAATATCCCATTTCTTTGCTCAAAAAATCTGTCCTATATTATTTAGTCCAACCTAACCTTATATATTAGTAGTATTTTATTAGCCATGAGGGTCATGATTTTGATGTGCTAAATAACAAAGAGATACATTGATAGTCAGATCCTCTGTATACCCTATCCTTCAATGTTTCTGAGATTTTAAAAACAGCAGAAACTAAAACAAAACAAAATTATTCTATCAATAAGAGATCAGCAATGAATGGGGCAAAAAATGGCAGTAATTATAATAGAAAATGAGAAATTAGAAGTCAGATGACCTATTCTCAAATTCTGGCTATATTTCTTCCTCATTATACTAACCCTAAAGGATATAAGGTTTCAGTTTTCTTACCTGTCAAATAGGAAGATGAACTCAATGATCTCTATGGAAACTTCTGTCTAAATCTTTTAGAGGTGCTTAAAAGAGGAATGAGAAATTACAGAAAGGGAATCTATGTCTACAGTTATATTAATCTTCTGAATAAATATATATCTGTATGTTGTTTTATCTTCAAAGTTTGCTGGAAAAAAGTAAAAAATACTACAAAGATTATTTGAGATATCTAAGACTGACAGTTTAATTCCAGTTAAATCAGAGACATAAAGGATGACCCTTATGCTAATAAATAATATGAAAATAGCTTATTTTTCAATATGAATATATTTTACGTCTATAAAGTCCTTCTTTTCTCTGTTTCTCTATTTTTTCCAAAATAAATCTGTGAAAACTTTCAAGAGAAATATTAAAACATGCAATGCAAATGAAGAATATAGAAACAGATGGAATTTCCATGTTTCTTGACATTTGAAGTTAAATACTTAAGAGAAAAGTAGAGTTTAAGAGTAAACAATAGATTAAAAAAATTATATCTATGGATATTCAATTTCTCAGAAGATATTAAAATATAGGAATGCTGAACTTTTCTCAAAATAACTTTAATTGAGTCCTCTAAATAGACTGTAATTTGTCATCAGCCACAAAAAAACCCAGAGCAAAATAAATTTTCAGCTAAAGATACCATGAAAGAACTTCAGTAAGTCTTTCTCATGTGGGTAACAGGGGAGTGCAGTTCAGCATAAAAGGGAAACCTGGAAAGCCAGTGGGAGACTCTTAGACACACCACAGCTCAAGTTCAAAGTCAGCAAACTTAGGGTTTAGCAGGTGATGGTCTCTACTACAGCTTGAAAGACAAATTCAAGTTCCAGGAATTCTGGGTAACAAACTATACTGGGTCACAGGGAACAAATTGCTAGCACCTAAGACACCATAAGAAATACCATAGATAAGGAGTAAGCAGGGTATCAGATCCCTGGTATAGCACAAAAAAAGTGTGTACCTTTTTATCTTAGGAATAAAGCCCAACTATCAAAATGAGCAAAAATCGATATACACATACAAAAAGTGAAAACCATAAAAATCTATTATTTTGAGATGGATTGTAAAAGTGCAGTCTAACAACAGGAAAGTAGTTTCATAATACTCAAATGGAAAACCTCAAAGAGGATTTTGAATTGGTCTCTAAAACAAAAATATCACTTGGAATATTTTTATGTTTTATGGATTTTAAAAATCAAAAGAGAGGAAGAAGAAACAAATAGAAAAAGAAATGGATTCCACAAATTAGAATTATGGAAAACTTATTGAAGAAAGCAATATGTTTAAAAGAAAAATTGAACAAATGGGGTGAAATTAATTTCTTTGAAATACAAGTGATTGACAACAAAAAGAATTAATTCTTTAAAAATTAAAATTGACCAAATCAAAAAAGAAAATAGCTCATCAAATAAAAAAAAATTACTCAGATAAAAAATGAAGTACAAAAACTAACTGAAGAAAATAAAACCTTAAAATTAGAATTGAAGAAATGGAAACTAATGACTATGTAACTCTAAGATTCCACTGAACAAAATCAAATGTTGGGGGAGGGGAAAGGAAAATGCAAAGTGCCTATTAGGAAAAAATTCTGTAAAATAGATACAGGAGAGATATTTATGAAATATGGTTCTTCCTGAAAGCCAAGATCAGAAGAAGAGCCTGGACAATATCAGATAGGGAAATATCATGAAAAATTTCCCTAATATCTTAGAATAAGAACATAAAATAATTCTTGAAAGAATCCATAGATCACCCCAGAGATTTCAAAATAAAAACTCCAGGGAATATTGTAGAAAACCTTCAGAATTCTCAGCTAAAGGAGAAAATACTGCAAGCTGCTTCAGAGAGAGGGTATGTGTATAAATTGATGCTAAAGTGATGATGTTTATGACTCTTGAGAATTGTATTTCTATGAGAACTGTTGAAATTTGTACATTTGGACAGAGGGTATGAGTACAAGACAGGTATAAAACATGACTTCAAAAAAGATTATGCTGGTAATGGACTAAATAGAGTATAATTAGCACCACATGAAGAGGCACAAAAGACATATTATTTTAGAGGGAGAGTAGAGAGACTGGAAACATTGAGTAATTCATACACTAAACAGATTCGACTCAAAGAGGGTATGATATACATTCTAATTAGGTTTAGAAATTTATTCTACCCTACAGGGAAGTAGGAAGGAAAATGGGAAAGGACTGTCTGAGGTAGACAGCAACCAAAACAAAATATTTGTGAGGAGAGATAAGGAAAAAAAGAGAAAGAAAACTATAAGTTGGGAGGAAAAGGAGGGAGAGAAGCAAAAAATTTTTCCACAGACAAAACCAATGATACCTAGATTAGAAGGAATGAGGAAAGTTGGAACACAAATTTCATAGCTCTAAGAAGTAATAAGTAATGATCAAAGTTGGAGAGGTTATGAACAGATCGAATCATTCTGGAGAGCTATACAGAACTATGTTCAAAGAACAATGAAACTGTTCATGTCCTTTGATCTAGGAATTTCAATACTAGGTCTATATCTAGAATAAATTGTAAAAAAGGGGAAAGGCATACATTTTCCAAAATATTCATAGCAGTTGTTTTTGTAGTGGCAAAGCATTGAAAATTGAGGAGTTCATCATAAATCGGGGAATGGCTAAACAAGTTATCACACATGAATACTGTGAAATATTATAATTCTATAAAAAATCATAAATAGTCAGATTCTAGAGAAGCATGGAATGACTTATGGTATCTGATGTGAAGGAAGTAGAGCCAAGAGAACAATGTACACATAAACAACAACATTGTGAGATGAACAACCTTGATGGAAGCAGCAACTCTCTACTGTTCTCAGAGCTAGGACAAGTGTAATAGCCTGACTATGGACCTTGTTAATCCCATCCAGAGTGAAAAAAATAATAAAAGCAAAACACACACACACACACACACACACACACACACACACACACACACAACAACACCAACAACCTTTCAGAATCTGATGAACACTTTATAAAAATTATTTCATATAAATATATATATATATATATTTATATATCACCTTCCCTTAATCTTAATTCCTATACAGAAATTAACTAATCTGTAAACATGTTTATCAAAAATACATTTGTAGGGGAGGTGGAGACAAGATGGTGGCAGGAGAATAGCCTTCCTAGGAGCTCTCTCCAAAATATTTCAAAAGCTTTAAAATTAGGCAATTCTCCAGCCCAAGGTAATGTGGAATATCTTCTGAAGGTTCTGTTCCAAATGATTAGAATGGAGCAGTAGGGTAGAGTGAAGGAGCTCTAGTCTTCTGGGAATAGCCTTCAGGGGACCTGACAGCAGAAGCCAATTTCCTGACCTGCCAACCCAGAAAGCACCAAGCACAACTTGGAAGATCAGTGGGAGCACAGAGTGTGGAGTCCCCAGTGTGGATCTCAGTGTAGCCCAGATTCCAGGAAATAGAGGTAGGCCCACAGAGTCCCCCAGCAGGGAGCCGCCAAGCAGCTGATTCCAGAGTACTGAGCACATGGAAGGTAAGGGAACGGGGGAGACTGTCGAGATCTCTCCTCTGTCCCTGGGAAATGACTTTGGGGCTTTGTCTATGTTCAGGCCCTAGTCACAGTCTGGCCCCCATACAATCATAGAGCAGGAACCCTCCTCACAACCCTGGGGCAGAGGTGTGTACTTGTGGTCATCCATAGACCAAAGCACATGATAGGAGAGCAGTCAGAGACTCTCATAAGACTTTGAAGGAACTGATGTCAATGCAGAGGTCCCAATAATGCTCAAAAGTTCAGGAAGCACCCCAAAATAGGGCTCAGGGTGGAGAAATGAGCAAACAGACAAAAGGAATCTGATCATAGACAATTAGTTTGGTCTCATGGAGGATCAAAACACACATTCAGAAGATGAAAAAAATCCAAGCTTCTGCATCTAAAAACTCCAAGAAGTTGGGCTCAGGCTATGACGGAGATCAAAAAGGATTTTAAAAATCAAGTAAGGGAGGTAGAGTGAATATTGGGAAGAGAAATGAGAGAGATGCAGGAAAAAAACCCCATGAAAACCATGTCAGTAGTTTAGTCAAAGGTATCCAAAAAACTGAAGAAAACATGTTAAAAACCAGTTTAGGTCAAATGATAAAACAATTCAAAAAGTTAATGAGGGGAAGAATGCCTTAAAAAAACAAAATTGGTCAAATGGAAAAGGAGATAAGAAAGGTCTCTGAGGAAAATCAATTATTTTGGGACATTAATACATTATTGGTGGAGCTGTGAACTCCATCCTTTCTGCAGAGCAATTTGGAATTATGCCCAAAGGGCAAAACAATGTGCATACCCCTTGATCCAGTTATCCCACTACTGGATCTATACCCTGAAGAGATTATGAAAAAGGGTAAAAACATCACTTGCACAAAAATATTCATACCAGCCCTTTTTGTGATGGCAAAGAATTGGAAATTGAGTGAATGTCCATCAATTGGGGATTAATAAAATGTAGCATATGTATGTCATGAAACACTATTATTCTACTAGAAACCAGGAGGGATGGGAATTCAGGGAAGCCTGGAAGGATTTGCATGAACTGATGCTGACTGAGATGAGGAGAACTAGAAAAATACTGAACACCTTAAAAGCAACATGGGGTTTATGATCAATCTTGATGGACTTGCTCATTCCATCAGTGCAACAATCAGGGACAATTTGGGGCTATCTGAGATGGAGAATACCATGTGTATCTAGACAAAGAATTGTGGAATTTGAACAAAGACCAAAGACTATTACCTTCAATTTAGGAAAAAAAGCCATTATCATATTATGTAATTTAACTTTTTCCTATACTTTATTTTTCTTCATTAAGGGTATGATTTTTCTCTCTCATCACATTCAATTTAGATCATTGTATATCATGGAAGCAATGTAAAGGCTAACTGATTGCCTTCTGTGTGAGAGGGATGAAAAAATAGGGGAAAATATTGTAAAACACACAATAAAATATTTCTTAAAAATCATATTGTTAAAGAAGAATCAAATCAAAGAAGAAAAAATTGAAGAGGAAAAAGTCATGATATATAAGACAACTTTTAAAAAAGGAAGATAATAACTTTTGTTTTACATGTAAAATCAACTATTCTTTCTCTAAATATTGATGGTATTTTATTTCCCAATTACTTTTGAATTGTCTTTGATTATTGTACTTCTGAAATGGACAAGATTTTCAAAGTTGATCATTAGTCAATGTTGTTACCACTATGTATAAATTTTTAGTTCTGCACTCCACTCAGCATCAGTTCACGCAGTTCTTTCAAGGTTATTTTGAAGTCATGTTCCTTATGATTTCATTTTTTCTTTTTAATATTTTAATTTTAAAATATAATTTTTATTTTATTTTTATTTATTTTAAATGTTTATTTTTATGTTTAAATATTTTTAAAATTATTTTTTAAATTTTATAATGTATCCCTCCTCTTGCTTCCCTCCCCCCGCACCCCACAGAAGACAATCTGCAGATCTTTACATTGTTTCCATGTATAGCATAGGTTGATCTAAGCTGAATGTGCTGAGAGCAAAATAATATCCTTAAGGAAAAAATAAAATATAAGATATAACAAAATTACATAAAAAGATGTGTCTTTAAAACAATTAAAAGTAATAGTCTTTGGTCTTTGTTCAAAGTCTACAATTCTTTGTCTGGATACAGATGATATTTTCCATTGAAGATAGCCCCAAACCTTCCCTGATTGTTGCATAAATACAATGAACAAGTCCATTAAGATTGATCATTAACCACATGTTACTGTTATGGTGTTCAATGTTCTTCTAGTTCTACACATCTCACTCAGCATCAGTTCATGAAAATTCCTCCAAGCTTCCCTGAATTAACATCCCTCTTGGTTTCTAATAGAATAATAGTGTTCCATAATGTACATCTGCCACAGTGTGTTCAGTCATTCTTCAATTCATGAACATTCACTCAGTTTCCAATTCTTTGCCATCACAAACAGGACTGCCATGAATATTTTTGAACAAGGGATAATTTTACCCATTTTCATAATCTCTTCAGGGTATAGACCAAGTAGTGGTATTACTGGATCAAAGGGTATGCACATTTTTGTTGCCCTTTGTGCAAAATTCCTAATTGCTCTCCAGAAATGTTGGATGAGTTCACAGCTCCATCAACAATGCCTTAGTGTACCAGATTTCCCATATCCTTTCCAATATTGATCATTGGGCTTTCTGGTCTTGTTGGCCAGTCTGAGAGGACTGAGGTGAAACCTCAAAGGTGCTTTAATTTGCATTTCTCTTATAAGTATTGATTTAGAGCATTTTTTCATATGACTATGGATCACTTTGATTTCCTCATCTGTAAATTGCCTTTGCATATCCTTTGAACATTTGTCAGTAGTGGAATGATTTGCTTTTGTTTTTGTTCTTGTTTTTAAATTTGACTCAGTTGTCTGTATATTTTAGGAAAGAATACTTTATTAGAAATACTTGTAAAAATTGTTTCCCATTCAACTACATTTCTTTTGATCTTGATTACATTGGTTTTGTCTGTGCAAAAGATTTTTAATTTAATGTAATCTAAATAATTTAGTTTGTTTTTAATGTTGTTCTCCATCACTTTCTTGGTGATAAACAGCTTCCCTTTCTATAGATCTGATAGCTAAACTATTCCCTAATCTAGTTTGCATAATATTATTATCTTTATGTCTAAATCCTGTAACAATTTTGATCTTATCTTTGTATAGAGTATGAGATGTTGGTCAAATGCATGTTTCTGTCATACTAACTTAAAATTTCCCCAACATCTTTTATCAAAGAGAATTTTTATGCCAAAAACTGGACTTTTGGGTTCATTAAACAGCAAATTGCTGTAATCATTTCCTACTTTTGCGCCTAGTCTATTCCACTGACCTACCACTCTATTTCTTAATCAATATCAGGCCATTTTGATGACTGATGCTTGATAATATAATTTTAGGTGTGGTAGGGCTTAACCAACTCTTTTGCATTTTTTCATTAAATCAATGGAAATTATTGACTTTTTGTTTATATGAAATTACTTACATTTTTTCTAACTCATTAAAGTAACTTTTTAAAATTTTGATGGGTAGGGCAATAAATAAGTAGTTTAATTTAGGTAGAATTGTCATTTTGATGAAATTAGCCCAGCCTATCCATAAATAGTTGATATTTTTCCAGTTTTCTAAAAATAATTGTATTTGTGAGGGAAGTATTTTGTAGTTGTGTTTATAGAGTTTCTGAGTCTACCTTGACATGTACAATCCCAAGAATTATATATTGTCTGAAGTCAATTTGAATGTTATTTCTCTATCTTTTGCTGCTGTATCTTGCTAGTAATATATAGACAAGTTGAAGATTTATGAGTATTGTATATTCTTCTACTTTGCAATAGTTGCTAATTTTTTCTAGTAATTTTAAATATTTTTTTAGGATCCTCCAGGTATACCATCATGTAATATGGAAAGAGTGAGAGTTTTGTCTCTTCTTTCCCAATTCTAATTCCTTCAATTTCTTTTTCTTCTCTTATTGCTGAGTAACATTTCAAATGCAATATTGAATAATGACCACCCTTGTTTCACCCCTGATTTCATTGCCAATGCATCTAGCTATTCCCTATTGCATATAATGTTTGTTGATGGTTTCAGATAGATACTCTGTATCATTGTAAGGAACAATCCATTTATTTCTATGATCTCTAGTGTATTAGTAGGAATGTATGCTGTATTTTGTCAAAGGTTTTTTCAGCACCTATTGATATCATCATATGATTTCTCATAGGTTTCTTGTTGATATAGTTAATTAAACTAACAATTTTCCTAATATTGAACCAACACTGCATTTCTGAGATAAATTCTACTTGGCCATAATGTATTATCCATGTGAAAAATTGTTGTAATCAATTTCCTAAGATTTTTGTTTCTATATTCCTCCTGAGATAGGTCTCTAATTTTCTTTCTCTATTTTAACCCTTCCTGGTTTAAGTATCAGCACCATATTGGTGTCATAGAAAAAAGTTTGGCAGAGATTTGTCTTTACATATTTTTGCAAAGAGTTTATATAGAATTAGAACCAATTGTTCCTTAAATGTTCGATAGAATTAGCTTGTGAATCCATCTGGCTGTGGAGGTTTTTTTCCTTTAGGGCGTTCAATAATGGCTTGTTGAATTTCTTTTTCTGAGATATGGTTATTTAAGTTTTTAATTTCCTCTCCATTTAACCTAGGATAACTTATATTTTTATAAATGTTCATCCTTTTCTCTTAGAGTATCAAATGTATTACTATACTGATGGGCAAAAGAATTCTGCATTGTTACTGTAATTTCTTCCTCATTGGTATTGAGTTCACCTTTTACAATTATACTGGTAATTTGGTTTTCTACTTTCTTTTCTTAATCAAATATAACAGAGGTTTATCAATTTTATTAGTTTTTCATAAAATCAAATCTTAGTTTTATTTATTAATTCAATAATTTTCTTACTTTTGATTATGTCAATTGCTTTAATTTTAATTAATTTAATTTGGTATTTAATTGGATGGGTTTTAATTTTTTCTTTCTGTATATTTTTAGTTGCACATTTAGTTCATTGATTTCCTCCTTTTCTAATTCATTCACATAAGCATTTAAAGATATAATATATCCCCTGACAACTGCCATGGCTGTATTCCATAAGCTTTGGCATATTGTTTTGTTATTGGCATTACCTAGAATGAAATCCTTAATTCTTCCTATAATTTGCTGTTTAATCCACTCATTCTTTAAAATGAGGTTCCTTAGTTTCCAATTAGTTTTATGTCTATCTCTCCTGGCCAATTAATTGCATGTGATTTTTATTGCATTATGATCTGAGAAGGATGTATTCACTATTTCTGCCTTTCTGCCTTTGATTATTTAGTTTCTATGCCCTCACACATCACACATAGTCAGTTTTTGTGAAAGTGCCATGTAATGCAGAAAAAAAGTATATTCCCTCCTATACCCATTCAATTTTCTCCAAAGATCTATCATATCTAGGTTTTCTAGCATTCTATTTACCTCATTAACTTCCTTCTTGTTTATTTTATGTTTAGATTTATCTAAATCTGAGAGTGGTAAGTTGAGATCTCCCACCAGTAGAGATTTGCTTTCTATATCTTCCTATAACTTATTCAATTTCTCTTCTAAAAATGTGAATGCTATTCCGCTTGGTGCGCATATATATATATATATATATATATATATATATATATGTATATGTATATATAATATACATATATATATTTATAATTGAAATTACTACTTTTTCTATGGTACCTTTTAGGAGGGTATAGTTTCCTTTCTTATCTCTTTTAATTATATCTATTTTTGCAGTTACTTTTCTGAGATAAGGATTGCTACCCCTGCTTTTTCTACTACAGCTGAAGCAAAATATAGATTTGCGCTAACTTTTTACCTTTACTTTGTATGTATATCTCTGCTTCAAATGAGTTTCTTTAAATCAAATATATTGAAGGATTTGGTTTTTTTTATCTAGTCTTCAATTCATGTACATTTTATGGAAGAGTTTGTCCAATTCACATTAAAGTTATAATTACTAATTTTTTATTGTGCTCCTTGCTATCTTTCCTCTGTTTATATTTTCCCCATTGTTTTCACTTTATCCATATTCCCCACTATTTTGTTTCTGAATATCACCACCTTCAGTGTGTTTCCCCCCTTGCATCCAACCCCCTTTCTTTCTCCTTTCCTTTTGCTCCTTCTTCCTTCAGTAAATTCCTTTTTTCCTCCCAACTTAACTGAGTGTGTCTATGTTAACTTTAGGCATAATCTGATGAAAATAAGATGGAGGCATGGACTCTTGAGTTCATCTTGACCAGAGGAGCCCAGGGATGATGTCTGCCACTCTTCCACACTGGAACTCTCCCTCTAGCCCTGCCGGCAAGTTCCTCAGGGTCAGCGCCAACACCAATGTATCTGCTCCCTAGTTGACACAAGCCCCTGCAGTCAGCCAGACTCTAGCCCTACCATTGATCAAGCAGGTCTGGTTCTGGGGCCCTCAGGTTCCTGGGCTCCAGCCCCACTGCTAATCAGGCTAATACAGGCTCCCAGGCTCTCACTAGTCCCATGTTCCTGGTAGAGTCCACCCTTTGCACCCGGACTCACCCATGACTGCAGAAGACAAATCCTGAGGTAGATGTTCTTTCTCTTGGCTTTTCTTTCTGGATTTTGTTGATTGATTTCCTGTTAAGAGGTTTGTTTCATATCATATATGGGGGATGATCAGGAGATTTTAGAACTGTACCTCTCTTCTCTATGCCATCTTGGTCAGAAGTCACTCCATAGTATTTAACAGAAGTCCTGCTTTCTCCCCAGTATCTAGACTTATGAATTGTGGAGAAGACAACTTTGGGAAAAATACTGAAGCAACTTCTCTATTGGACTTATGATAAAGAAGGCAACTCAAACGACAGCCAGAGCCATTGGAATCTGAACATGGACTGAAGTACATTTTTTTCTCTCTCTCATTATTCTTGAAGTTTCTCGTCTTCTTGGAGGGGAGGGGCAGTGTATGTTTACTCTTATAAATATTATTATCATACTATAAAATGAATAAACCAAAAACATACTTTAAAATGAGGCATAATTTTAGGGTTTCTGTGAGGGATACCATCTGTATCAAAAGAAAGAATTGCAGAGTTTAAACCAAGACCAAGGACTATTATCTTTAATTTAAAAAAAACATAATTTTGCTATCTCTTATATTTTATTTTTTTCCTCTCTCAATACATTCATCATCAGACTGCCTTCTGTGGAGGGTGGGGGAGGGAAGCAGAATTGAGGGGAAAATGTAAAATTAAAAAAAAAACAAAAATTATTAGTGTTTAAAAAAGGGCCAAAGTGCTTAAAACATTGAAAGTTCCTCTCTACTCTGCCCTGATGCAGTGATGATTATGATAATATCATTAATTTGCACTTATATAGGACTTACTATATACTAGATACTGCTTATTGCTTCACAGATATTTCATTTTTTGACTAATTTAGTGTTGAGTTCTCTCTACAGGAAGGTAAGTATTGTTCAGAGTTATATTAGGAAAAGAAAATATTTATTTTAGTGCACATGAAAGTTATATAAACCTGCTTTAAAGGGTGTGATGTGGTAAAAATGATAGATTTGTTTTCTAGAATGAAGGCAGAATTAGCAGCAAAAGGTAAAAATGTAAACAAGAAAATTCAAGGATGCTGGAAAGAACTAATTAAGAATTAGAGATAAATTATAGTAGAATTGGATGCTTCAATGATGTATTTCCTCTCACACAAGGTCCCTAAGAAAAGATTAAATTACTACTTGCCAAAATGTCAAACTATCATATTTTTCCTCTGAAGTCATTCATGAATTTATGATTCATAACTGAATTTTGGGACTTAGTTTACTAGGGGCAGGAAGTCACTGATTAAATTGACCTTCACTTAGTAGTTCTAATATATTTAATAGTGTAAGGAACAACCTGAGAAGAAATAACCTCTCAATATCTCTCAGTTTGATCCTTTCCTCATTCTTTTCCATGCACATAACTTTTGCCACTGTCCCCTTCATTAACCCTAGGGTATATGGGATGATTTGAGAGAACTGGCACCTTTGGTCTGAGAATATGCTGAGCCCATTTCAAGGGTTTTCATTTATCTTTGGTGTTTATTTACCAATAAAATATAATTTGTTTCTTCCCACAAAAAACCTTCACTTAATAACCATACTCTTTTACTTCGCTTTCATAACTAAAATCCTTGATAAGATATCCATAAGACATCCACCACAACACAGTTTATGATTACGTTTGCTTTCTTTTTAACTTTCTTTACAGTCTGATTTGACCAAACCTAAACTCTCCAAGGTTATTAAAATGTCATAAATGATGAATATAATGACCTTTTCTTAATTCTTCTCCTTCTTCATATCTCTGTATTCATTGACTTTGTTGGTCACCCTCTTTGATATTCTCCTCTTTACATGTTTTTAAAATACTATAATCTTCTAATTTTTTAAATTAAATGATTGCTTATTATCAATATCCTTTGGTTATATCTGCAAATAATGTAGGATCCCTAAAGCACCGATATGTCCATTTTTTATTTTCCTTTTTCAAAATTTCACTTTATGATCTCATCATCCCTCATAATTTGAATGAGCATGTCTAAGAAGAAGATTCAGATCCATTTGTTCAGCCATAAGATCTCTCCAGAACTCATCTCATATCTCAAAGTCCCTTTAGACATGTTGAACTATATATGTCTCATAGATATCTTAAACTCAGATATCCAAAACTGAACTCACTATCTTTCCCTATAATCACTGCTATCTTCCTAAATTTCCTTATTAATATTATAGGTACCAACATATTCCATGTTTCATAGGCTCACAATCCAGCTATCTAGACTTGACTTCTCACTTCTTTCTCATCATTCATATTTAATCAGTGTTCAAATTCTGTCACTTTAATCTTTATAACATCACTTATATACAAAACCTTTCTTCTGACATGACGAAAATTCTTGTGTAAGGCTTCACAGCTCTTGAGCCCAGACTATTCTAATAACTTCATGGTTATCATCCTTGCCTCAAGTGTCTCTCCATTTCAATTTATCCACCACTCAGTTGTGAAATTGATCTTCCAAAAATAAAAGCATAAATGATCACACTTTGCTTCCATAAACAAATTTAAAATCCTATTTGGATTTCAAAATCTTTTATAACATAATCTTCTTAACTGTCAGTCTTCTTTTGTTTAATTAATTTTATTTATTCTGAACTTCAAAAATGAACATTTAATAACAAACAGCATAGATAAAAGTATGATAGTCCATGACATTCCTCTTGAATATAATGAAACCTAAAACTGTAAAAATGTTAAAAATATAGGATTAAAATAAAATGAAATAAAAAACAGATAAGACATTTTAAAGTTTTATTCTATAAAATCTTACCTATAATCTATAGGAGGAAATGACCAGAGCTGAATTGTAAAGATTGCATCTTTTAAGAAAAAAGTAGAGAATAGGAAAAATTACTAGCCTCTTTTGTGACCTGACCACGAAGGTTGAACATCAGTTGCCCAAATGCTCCCCAAAGACTATCAATCTTGTACAATACTATCTGATCTCCTGGTGTCTCTTCCTGGCAGTTCAAATCTCCAGGTATCCTCCTCAGTTTGTAATTAACAAAGGAGGAGAGGAGAGGAATCTTAACTTCTTATGAAGTTGGCAAGGTGACTGATCATGAAAAATAAGTACTCTCTAATGAAATCAATCTTTTACCAGAATACAGTTTTAAGAAGCTTTTTTATACTTAATAATATACAATAAATTAGTTTTCTCTTATTTTTCCTTTTTTTTCCCTTTTTACCCCCCACTCTGTCTTAAAAATAGTTACAATTAGGCATAAATAAGTGTGTGTCCGTGAGATCATTCTATAGATATTTCTACTTGTCAGTTCTTTCTCTGGATACAGTCTAAGCTTTTAAATCCTTTCATACATTCTGGAATATATTAACACTGAACTCCTTGATGTTCCTTGCACAATAAATCTGAGTATTTTCACTGAATGTCCACTGTCTCTAGGATACTTTTTCTCCTTATCCCTGGTTAGATTCTTCTGATTCTTAGTTAAAATCCTACCTTCCAGGGGAAAAAAAGCTTTTCTGGGTCCTTTTTAACTTTATTGCTATTTCTCTAATTTTATTTTCCAATTTATCTTAAATGTGCCTTGTTTGTTTACAAGCTGTTTCTCCCACTAGACTTTGAGATCAAAAGCATTTTTGTTCTTTTTTATTGAATTCCCAGTATTTAAAAGTCCTTGGCATATAGTAGGTGCTTAATAATTTTTTATTTTTGTTCTATTAAGTGAATCTTGTAATTCTACCATATGAATTAAAAAATCTTAGGGAAACATAGTCATTATGGCAATTTATTTCTATTTTTCATCCAGATGAGGGTTAGGTACATGTTGCAAATTCACTTCAAATATACATTTTATAGGGGACATTCCAATATATTCACATGGCTAAGGACCTGCTTCACAGATTAAATTAAGTGTTTTTATATGGTAATGAAATATATACATGTAAGCACCATCTTTGAGGAATAAAATGAGGACTTACAGCAATTAGACAGCATGAGTCATAATGGAATACCACTCTGAATACATTTACTATAACCTTTTTCTTCACTATAAAATAATAAAAGTATATTAAGTTTAAATACTCTGCTGTATTTCTACATAAACTCTACTTTTATAATTCATTATTTTACATAGCTGATGCTACAAAAACTATTACCTTTAATTCATGCTATGTATACGCATTATTTCTCCCAATAGAACATAAGTGCCTGGCACGTAATTTTAATTTAATGAATGATTTGTTGATTAATTTGAACTACCAAATTACTTCTCCCATAGCTGTTAAAACTAAAGCTTTTGAATTTTATATCATACATATTTGAATTAAAGGAACCAGAAGTGTCATCTAGAGCAAGCTTCTCACTTTAAAGAGAAGAAATGTTTGTGTAAGCTTTGAATAATAGAAATTTAAATTGAAAGTAGTCTGAGATTTTATATAATCTTAGTCTCTTACTTTAAAGGACATATATCTGGAATATTCCATTCAAAGAACATTAGAAATTATTAGTAAAAATGACATGCTATAACATATGTCCAAGAAAACACAATTTTGGACATTTACTAGAATTAATTTAATTTTCTATTCTTCAATAAAGGATAATAATATAGAATGATATTATTCTTCAGAATGAGTCAATTATTGAATATTTATTTGGAATCCAGTAGATGTGGATTATCATTTTTCATTTATATAGAATCAGGAAAAATAAAGAAGTAGCATAGAAGAATTTTTCTCCTGGAGATTTTATATTTAGGGAAAGGGCAAGGGATTTATTTCATCAGGAAGAAGAGTTTTAGGGGGTATGCTCTCATCATCACTAGGTAATATTTTCTTAAGGTAAATAACATTTTAACATTTTTGTGGTCTACTTCAGCTGCCACATACACAGATGAGACCTATAACAATCAAAGATTTTACTCTCTAGTAAGACAAAGTAAGTAAAACTTAATGTCCAATGAAACTGAATGCTTCTCCCCTCCTTATGTCTAAAAGAAGTTTGCTCTGATCTAGTATATTAAGTACAGGTGTTTGGAGACACTTTTAGTTGACTTAATCTTCTGTAGAAAAAAAAAAGTAAAACGACAAGTACATCTGTTGACATTCCATTATCTAGTACTCTGTAAATTCAAGTGAAGGTAACCTACATAATCAATCTATTAGATTTTTTTTTTAGGTTTTTGCAAGGCAAATGGGGTTAAGTGGCTTGCCCAAGGCCACACAGCTAGGTAATTATTAAGTGTCTGAGACTGGATTTGAACCCAGGTACTCCTGACTCCAGGGCCGGTGCTTTATCCACTGCGCCACCTAGCCACCTAGCCACCCCCAATCTATTAGATTTAATGGGCTACAAGGGACAAGCAAGAACCCTAGAGTTGCCTTCATTCCTGGGCCCCAGGTTTTCTACCTGGGGAATTCTTTACCCTTTACTAAAACTTTGTTGACAGAGTATAATTTCCTTTATTCTTATTAGTTTCTGACATTTTAGTTCTTTCTTCTTCAGTATCATCCTTTGCAAAAAAGAGATAGAAATCATTGTCTTTCTATTGGCCAGATAGTTTAGTTTGCTTAAGAAAGTATTAATGGGGGGAGACTCAGTAGATACACATTGCTATTTATAGATATGTTTCTTCAAAGGTTCACAATACCAGCATTTTTCAGAAATTATCATAATAGAATGTGAGATAAACTGGGGAAGGAGATATTTCGAGGAAACCTTAAGTCAATGAGTTGATTTCTGGTCGCAGTGTGTAATTCAAGTAAATTATAGAAGAAAGGAGTCATGATAAACTCTGTTTCTTTTTTCAATGTTTTCTAAATGTCTATAAAACTAACTTTGTGGCATAACTTTGGGGAAGTCACTGAGGCCTTCTGATTCTTTCAAGATAAATAATGGTTTGACTATATTGAATTTAATCAATACTTCAATGCATGAAATGAAAAGATTACTTTCTTTCCCCCAGGGGATAGCAAGTATAGGAATAAAATGTTCAACAAAGTAGTTTGAGGTATGTATTGATGAAAATAACCTTCTGAATCAAAATTCTAATGCTCTGGCATGATCTTTCACTTAGAAAGTATTCAAACATTTTATATCTATGTATATACATGAATGAATATATTTATACACATATGCATAATATACATATGTGTATGTATACATGATTGTTTAATATTTTTCTTATTCTGTCTTTTAAATCAACATACTAAGGGGCAGGTAGATGACAGAGCGGATAAAACATGGGCCCTGGAGTCAGGAGGACCTGAGCTCAAATCTAGTCTCAGATACTTGATAATTGTCTAGCTGTGTGACCTTGGACAATTATTCTTTACCCCATTGCCTAAAATTAAAAAAAAAAGTTTAGAAAACAACATACTGTATATTATACATGCATATGTACATATATACATACATATACCCACTTTGTTCACACTCATGCATAGAATGCTAGAGTTAGAATGGCACTTCTTGGTATTATAGCAATTTTCTGGCATCATGTGGTTAGGGGGAACTAGCAATATGGACACAAGCCCTATTTTTGTTAATAAAGAAGATTTTCTTTATTTTAAATCTAATCCCTTTCCATTGTTGCATGATTAATGAGGAATGCAGATAACGCATTGGGAATGTGAAATCTATGTTTTTGTATTTCAGTCTTGTCCAATTCTTTGTGACTCTATTTGATTGCGTTTTTTTTTTTAACAAAGTTACTACATTACTATTTCTTTCCCAACTCATTTTACAGACAAGGTAAATAAGGTAAATGGAATTAAGTGATTTACCTCAAGTCAGTCACAATGTTAGAAAGTGTTTGAGGACAAATTTGAACTCACATTTTCCTGATTCAATTCCCAGATTCAATTCACAGTACCAAGTAGCTGCTCTGAAATCCGTATTTCTTATTAAAATAACAATCTTGCATATAATCTAGTCTATTTTTTGATTTTTTTTAAATTTATTTTTATTAAAGATGTTATTTGAGTTTTCCAATTTTCCCCCAATCTTATTCCCCCTCCCCCCCGGGAAAGCAATCTGTCAGTCTTTACTTTGTTTCCATGTTGTACCTTGATCCAAATTAAGTGTGATGAGAGAGAAATAATATCCTTAAAGAAGAGACAAGAAGTCTAAGAGGTAACAAGATCAAACAATAAGATATCTGTTTTTTTTCTAAATTAAAAATCTAGTCTATTTTTCAAACAAAATGAGAAGGGAAAGATTTCCGGGGTAGAGCCAAGATAGCGTTATGAAACTAATAAATTCCTGGAGCTTTTCTCTACATCATGACAAGTTTAGTCCCTACAAAGACATTAAAGCTACAGATCCCTCACTCTCTCAAAAAAGAGGTTGAAACATGCTTTCAACGGTAGACATCATGGAAGATCTTCAGAGTAGGTCTGCCTGTTTAGGAGTGAAAGGGTAAGTAAAAACCCAACTGGGCAGGAGAGTGAGATAGCCAGGGGGAGACTTTTAATCACAGTTTAGTCTAGGTTGCAACAGTTAGACAATAGCATAAGTCTCAGCAGCTGGATAGCAAGCCAGTAGAGAGGCTCTCAACCCCACACAATATCTGAGCCATGGGAACACTGGGGCAAAAGAAAGGACTGGTTTGGGAATAAACCACTGCTTTGGCAGAGCCTGAAGATAAAGGGTGAAAGAAACCTCTGCATAGGGAAAGACTGACTGCATAGGCAGCAGCTTGACCAGTGATAAGAAAGGGATAAGATACCATCCCGAGCACAAAAAGCTCAGGATTATATAAATGAATTATTAAAATGCCACCTCAGAAGAAGAAAGCAGTGCAAACTACCCATGTCTGAAGTCTCAAAGGAATCTATGAATTATCCTTAAATCCAAAACCTCATAGAAGAGCTTAAAAAGAATTTTAAAACCAAAGACAAAAATAAGAAAAATGGAAAAAAATAATAAGAGCCCTGAAAGAAAATTATGAAAAATTGACCAAAGAAACCAATTCCTTTAAAAGTACAAATAACCTACGGTAAAAAATGAGGTAACTCTTCAAAAAAAATAAAATTGGAAATTGGAAATGGAATGCAACTCAACTAAAATAAAATTGACCATTTGGTAAAGAAATTCAACTCAGCAAAAAAGTCAAATTAACCAAGTGAAAATGGAAACATAAAAGCTTGCTAAAGAAAATAAAAACCCTAAAAATTAGAATTGGACAAATAGAAAGTAATGAATCTATGAGACACCAAGATTTCATCATACAAAGTCAAAACCTGAAAAAGAATGAAGAAAACAAAAATTTTTTTAAAGAAAAACAACCTGGACAATAGTTCTAGGAGAGATAGTTTGCACACATTTTGGTCTACCAGAAAACCTAGATTTAAAAAAAGAGTCTGGAAAATACTTTCAGAAAATTATGAGGGAAAACTGTCCAAATACACTGGATCAAAAAACAAAATAGTCTTTGATGAATACCCAGATTACTTCCAGACAGACACCAGGATAAAATCTCCAGGGACTTTCACAGACAAAATCTGGAATTCTCAAATAAGGGAGAAAATACTACAAACACCCCAAAAGAACCAACTTAAAGACAAAAGAAGTACAATCTGAATTATATAAGGCTTATGTTTTGGTGTTAAAGGATCTGAAGGCAAGAAATTTTTGGGAGGGAGGGCAAGTATGTTGGATTCCAACCAAGAGTTTACTACCCTGCAAAATTCATCATGGGAGAAAATGGCTGTTCAATGAAATAGAGGACTTCCAAAATTTCCTGATTAAAATAAAAAAAAAAACAAGTAACTGAACAGAGAATTTGATTTTCAAAGACGACTTAAGTGATGTATCAAAAGGTCACCAGAAAAGGGAAAAATACCAGATGTTAACCAAGAATATCATATTGTATACTTAGAGGGACTGGACATGAAAACATCATGAAGAGAATTGCTTGCCTTAATGCCTTAGCTACAATGGGAAGGAATGTACTTGGTGGGGGAGGGGAAAATAAAAATGGTTCATGAAATGCTTTGGCTTTGCATGATACTTTGGCTTATGAGGATTGTGTGTCAATGGACGGTAAGGTATAAAGTGATTTTAATTTGATGTGATTCCTGACGCTTGAAGGGTTTATTTCTAATGAGACAGAAGATGGGAGTGTACTGAGTGATAGTGCTGCTTATCAATAAATCAGTCTTTGAGAATAGCACTTCTATCAGGTCAAGAAATATATTTTGACAAAGGGATGTAAGTATAAGGCAAGGTTAAAACAATAAAATTTTAAAAAGAAGGACTACACTTGGAGAAAGCTAAACATTAATGGATAAATAAAACCAGGTGAAGAGGCTCATAGATCTATTATAGTAGAAGGGGAAAAAGGAGGGTGTCATCACTGACTAAATACTATTCAATAGAATTGTCCCAGTGACGGATGATATACATTTCAAATTGGGCCTAAAAATCTATACTACCCTCCAATAAAGTGGGAATGGGGAGAAAAGGATAGAAGGGATTGACATAAGAGAAAGCAAAAGTATAAATCAAAGTAAGAAAAGTTAAAATTTAAAAGAAAAATTACAGGCAACAGTTAACTGGCGAGGAGGAATAACTGTAAATGTGAATGGGATGAACTCTCCCTTAAACTGGAAACAAATTTCAGAGTGGATTAAAACTCAGAATCCTACACTATGTTGTTTACTAGAAACACATTTGAAGCAGAAAGATACACACAGAGTAAAGGTAAAAGGCTAGAGAAAAATATATTATACTTCAAAGGGAGTTAAAAAAATGAGGGGCAGCAATCCTCATTTCAGGCAAAGCAAAAACAAAAATAGACTTCATTAAAAACCAATACTGCCAAGGTTATAAGAAAAGCATAAAGCCAGAAACTGTTTTCACAGCTAGAAGTTCTACTACAGGTCTCATTTCTAGAATATATAATTGCATGAAATTTATAAGGTTCTAAGTCATTTCCCATTTAATAAATGATCAAAGGATGTGAACAGAATTTTCAAATGAAGAAACTAAAATTATATATCATTATATGGAAAAATGCTCCAAATCATTAGGATTTGTGTTAGAGAAATGAAAATTAATAGAGTTATGAGTTACTACCACACAGCTATCAAATTAATCAAGATGATATAAAAGTAAGACAATCAATATTAGCGTTGTTGTGGGAGGAGTTGGACATTAATGCACTGTTAGTGGAATTGTAAACTGATCTAAACATTCAGGAGAGTAATGTGGAACTATGCCCAAACAGCAATAAAACTGTTCATACCATCTGACCCAGCATTACCAATACTAGGCCAATATAGGAGAATTAATAAAAAAAACATAAAAAAGTTCCCCATATTCCAAAATATTCATGGCAGCTCTTTTGGTAGTAGCAAAGAATTGGAAATTAAAGGGATGTTTATCAATTGGGGAATGACTGAACAACTTATGGAATTTGAATATCTAGGAGTACTATTATTCAATAAAAACCATAAATGGTAGGATTATAGAGAAGCTTGGACAGAACTACAGGAACTGATGCTGAACAAAGGGAACAGAAACAAGAGAACATTGTACACGTTAACAAAACTATTGTGAGTTGATCAACTATGACAAATTCAGCACCTCTCAGCAGTTCAGAAAGCTAGGATAACCCTGGGAGACCTGCCATGGACAACACCATCCACATCCCAAGGAAGAAAAATAACAAATAAAATCAAACAAACTAAAACACAAACTGCAAAATTTGAATGAATATTATGTTAACTTTTTAAATATTTCTCTTGTTTTTCCTTCCTATTCCATGATTTTCTTTTTTTTTTGCATCATACAGAAAATGACGAATATGTAAACATATTAAACAGAAATGCATATGTACAATGTTCATTGGACATTGGAAAAGGAGGATGAGAAGTGGAAGACAAGTGTGTGACTTATAAATATGCAAATTGCTGAATTGAAAAAACTTTCCTATCATGTTATTGGAAAGACAAAATTAAAGGACCATCTATAAACAGAGAATACAGTTGAATATAAAGTGGTGTTATCTAAAAAAATTAAATTAAAGGAAGAAAGGAATAAATTGGGAGAAAGAGAAAGTTAGAACAGAGTAAAATAACACATAAAAGTGGAAAGAAAAGTCTTTGCTTACTTTCATAAGAAATGACCCATAAAGTGAATAGCATGCATATTTAATCTGGCATAGACATTTATCTTACCATACCGGAAAGTAGGAGGCATGAGAGAAGACTGTGGTGATGGAAGGGAAATAGGGAAAGTGGGGAAGGCACATTGGAAGAGGAGATAGAAGCAAAAAAAACTTTTAAAAATATTTTATTTGGAACCAAATTGGTGAAGTAAAGACAGGTCTCCCCCCAAACCACCACAAATATATTTAAATAATGATTCTTAACAAGTGAAACAATTTTCCAGTCCAAAAGAAATGGGAAGATTAATGGGACATATCTGTTACACTGGGGTTAGAAAGAGTCTCCAGTGTAATCAGGGCCACTTAAAAGGGAACCAGCTCCAGCCATTGAGTATCAGAGTATGGTGGTGGTTTCTAGCTAACTCAACTCAGGGATTGCCAAGGACTACTTGGAAGGTCAGCAGGAAAACTCTGCTGCACCAGGGTGAGACAGTATCCCAGTTCAGTCCAACCCCAGTGAACCAAAAACAGACCCAGGAGCCACCTACCAGCTGCTTCCAAAGTGCTCAGCCCTTGGACAGTAAGTGGATCAGGGGAGAATTCAGAAGTCTCTTTGCTATCCCTGAGACATGTCTCTGATTTTGCTGATACTCAGATCCAGGTCACAGTCGAGGACCCAGTCTTAGGAAAAGTTGAAGCACAACAGAGTCAACTGGATGTAGTAGTTCAGGAACCCTCTTCATGCTTCCAGAGTAGAAAGGAGTGCTTGTGCTCATCCATAGATAAGAGCACAACCCAGGAGAGTAGTCACAGACTCTAATAAAACCTTGGAAGAATTGAGAACTTGCAGATCCCTTGAGGGTATACCTAAAAACAGTTTGCGTCAAATGGAAGAAGCAATCTAATAGACCAATAAGTATGCCTTAGAAAGTGAATTGTCCAAATGGAAAAAGGAGATGCAAATGCTTTCTGATGATAATAATTCCTTAAATTGTAAAATGTAAGTAAAAGAAATCGAAGACTTTAAGAAAAATCAAGAAAAAATAAAACAAAGAATGAAAAATTAGAAAAAAATGTGAACTATCTCATTGTAAATACAATTAACCTTGAAAGCAGATCTAGAAGAGATACTTTAAAAATTATTGGACTATCTGAAATAAGAACTTTTTTTCAGGAAATTCTCCAGAAAAATCAGTCCTGATATTCTAGAAGCAAAAGGTCAAATTTAAAATAATCCTCTAATCACCCACTGAAAGAGATCCCCAAATGAAAACTGCTTGGAATATTATAGTCAAAATAATATTTACTATATTATATAGTCAATGGGAGTTGACTTCCTTATGGAGGAGAATATATTGCAAGCAATCAGAAAGAGGAATTCAAATCTCATGTAGCTTCAGGCAGGACAACACAAGATTTCTGCATTAAGGACTAATAGGACTTAGAATATGATATTTCAAAAGGCAAAAAGAACTTGGATTACAACCAGGATTCAACTACTTAGAAACTACTGAACATAGTATTTCAGGGGAAAAGATGGAAGTTCAATGAAATAGGGGGCTTTCAAACTTTCCTGATGAAATGACCAGAAATGAGCAGAAAATTTGATCTTCAAATACAGGACTCAAGTTAATCATAGAGAGGGTGAATGGAAGGGCAAATCATTAGTAACAATGATGCTGAGCTGCTTGTCTTCTTGCATAGGAAGATAATACTAATAACTCATATGAACATTTTCATTTATTAAGCAGTTATAAGGAGCATATAAAATGCATAAGAAGGAGTTGAATCTGACGGTATAATATATTAAAAAGATGGAGCTAATGGGGGGGAAGCAGCCTATTGGGTTCAAGGGAAAGGAAAGCTAGAATGGGGTAAGTTATTTTACATTAAAAAGGCAAGAAAAATTTTTGCAGTAGAGTGAAAGAGGGGGAATGTAAGGGGGAATGAGTGAACCTTACTCTCATTAGAATTTGCTTGGGGAAGGAATAATATATACAATCAATGGGGAATAGAAATCTATCTTATTCTGGAGTGGGGAGTAGATAATATAAGGGAGGAAAAATTTTGAGATTGTAGTCAGATGGAGCACACTTTTGATGAGGAGGGACAGAGTGAAAGGAGAGGAAAAATTAAATACATGGGTTGGGGGATTAGGATAGAAGGAAGTACAGGTAACAATGTCATCTGTGTGAAAAAAATGTTGAAACAATTTTCTCTGATAAAGTCCTCATTTCTCAAACATAGAGAACTGAGTCAAATTTATAAAAAATAAATAAGAACCATCCCCTAATTGATGAATGATCAAGCAATATGAAGAGTTTTCAGATAAGATTATCAATACAATTTTTAAAAATATTTTTTAATATACTACCTCACTAATGAAGGGAGAAATGTGGGTTGGGACAATGCAGAGGTACTACCTTGTACCTATTGAATGGGTTATCAGGACAGAAGGAGAAAATGACAAATATTGGAAGGGATGTAGGGTAATTGAGGCGTTGTAGGGGGAGTTTTCAACATTCATCCATTTGAAGTTTATGACTTCCACATTTTTCTACCACCTTCTTTTCCATCCTCCCATTACCATGGCTGCAAACAGTCTAGACTTTTGAGGTGGGAGAGAAAGAAAAGGAAAAAGAAACATTGGATTAGGATAGAGAGAGATATAGTTAGCTGAAGTAACTGAAAAAAATGAAGTAGGTTTCTCTGATAAAGGTCCCATTTCTAAAAAATATGGAAAACAAAGCCAAATTCATAAAACCTAATAACCAGTGAGCAAATAATTATAATTATTAAATTGGTATATAATTGTTAAACAATTCATATAATCATATTATATATCATATAATATCATAAAATAAGTATTATGATTAATGTTCAAAAGATAGGAATAATTTTCTGATGAATTAATAAAAATTATCTATACCTAACTGAAAAAATACTATTGAATGGATAAATGAAAATTAAAACAATTCTGAGATACTACCTCATACTGAATAGAATAGCTAAGAGGACAGAAGAGGAAGGCAAAAATGTTGGAGGGGATGTGGGAAAAATTAGATATTATTTCACTATCAGTTGGATTGGGAACTGATTAACCATTTAGCAGTGCATTAGGAACTATGACCACGGTTGTGAAACCATGTGTTTTAGGTCTGTATCCCAAAAGAGATAAACAAAAAGGAAAAAGAACCTATATATACAAAAATGTTTATAGCATCCCCTTTTTGGTGATAAAGGGTTAGGAAATTCAGTTAATGTCCATAAGTTTGGGAACAGTTGAACAAATTGTGTTTTGTAATTTTGATGGAATATTATTCTACTAGGTGGAATGATGAGCATGATACTGACAGAAAAAAAAAACTGGAATTTCTTGATCTGATGCAAAGTGAAATGCACTGTGGACAAAAGTACAACAACATTGTAAGACAATCAGCTGTGCACTTTAGCTATTCTCAGCAATGCAGTGATCCAAGACAACTCAGAATGATTTTGTTTTTTAGCAAGGCAATGGAATTAAGTGGCTTGTCCAAGGCCACACAGCTAGATAATTATTAAGTGACTGAGGCTGCATTTGAACTCAGGTACTCCTGACTCCAGGGCCTGTGCTCTAGCCACTGTGCCACTTGGCTGCCCCTCAGAATGATTTTTAATGAAAGATGATATCCATTCCAAGGGGAAGAACTGATGATTTCTAAATACAGTTTGAAGCATACTCTTGTTAACTTTATTTTCTTTTTTGTTTTGTTTTGTGTTATATTTTCTTTAACAACATGACTTATGGAAACGTTTTGCATGAATGCACATGAATAACCTATGTTGTATTGTTAGTCTTCTCAGTGTAGTTGGTACAAAGGAAGGCAGGGAAAGAATATGAAAAAAAATGAATGATAACTTTTTTTATATGCAACTGGGTAAAATTAAAAACTAAATGAATGTTTTATAAAAAAGAACAAGATTCTCAACTTATAATGCATTAAGTCAAATAGATTGCAGTATTTTTTTCCAAATGACAATCAGTGGCAAACAAGCAACAGTCAGCCCCAATCATTTGGGGTTGAGTAAAGGAGGAGAGTAGCATAACTTTACTACTCAGGTTTTAGAAACACTTTCCAAAAGGATAAGCTTTACAATAAGGCTTTACAATAAGATAGACTTTCCTACAGAATGGATCCATTAAACGACAAAGTTTTGAATGAAACTACAGGAAATATATAAGCATATTTTTACATACAAGCACAACTTTTCTCTTGGAAAATTCATAACAAAATACATAAATAGGAGATAAGATTAAAGTTGAATTTAATGGGATATACAAAATACATATGTACTCTAAGGATTTTCTCTTTTTCTAAAATCTTTGAACTGACAGCAGGGGAAAAAGATGTTAGTGAATTTATATCATATGTGATTTTTGACTGTCTTCAGTAGCCAACAATTACAAGGAAATCAGTAAAAATGGAAAATCCAATGATAGATTGGGTTAGTTAGTGTCTTGTTAGTGGAACAATATTTGTGAAGACTAAAAATATTGGATAAAAAACAAGTTCAAGACTTTAGATGAACTAATAAGGTAAACAGGAATACAACTTAAACAATCAATATCTTGGCATTTCATATTGCTTTAAGACAATGTAACTGGGAAGCAATGTAATTGAGTAACAGGAGCAATGTTTTGTAGCAGAGAATTGCCAGATTTATCAGAATGGCAGATAAATGTCCTGGGAAATAGCAGTTCAATACAACTTATAAAGAAAGCAATAAAATTTTAGTAGGAATTGAAAAAGATAAACTAGAATTATAAAAAAAATACACACAATATCAAGCAAGGTTAGGAGATTATACTATGGTTCATTTTGACTGTCTTTACTATTTTCTTTATCAGAAAAAATCCAGATTGTTCTCTATAAGAACTTTCCTCTAGTATTTTGTAATTAAATAATTTTTTAATTCATATAAAGTTTTCAAAATAATTCTACATGGTTACACTGTTAGCAGAAAACAAGAAAATGCACACCAAAAATAGCACAAAAGACATTTCTCCAGTTTCTCAAATTAATGCCTGTTTGTTCTTTTAGAATAGAATAATTTTTTTAGGGTTTTCTTTTTGCAAGGCAAATGGGTAAGTGGCTTGTCCAAGGCCACACAGCTAAGTAATTAAGTGTCTGAGGTAGGATTTGAACTCAGGTACTCATGACTGCAGGGCCTGTGCTCTATCCACTGTGCCACCTAGCAGCCGCAGAATAGAATAATTTCTAACATAAATTTTAGCAAAAGAAAATAAAAGTAACTATGCTCTTAACATAGAAAAAGACATTTTATTGATCAGAATTGCTCCTACATGGTCAGAGGCAATTCATTTTCAATATTACTGTCCAATACTCTGATATCTACTCAGTAGCCTAGGAACTGAGACCTAAAAGAATGATTATGATAACCTGTCACCTGAGATTTCATCTAATTTGATTACTCTTAATCATCCAGGAGCATGTGTATATGCATCACACATGTCAATAGAAAGCATCTTCCCTCTTTAACTATTTTTTGGTGGAATACAGGTCAAAATATTTGGTTAGTGGATTACAAATACCAATGTACTGTTCTAAAAGTACATTCAGGTCAAAGACAGAATCAGATTGCTTAACATCATGGAAAAATTAATAAAACACTTAAATTTCTAAATACCATTGTGGAGAGTATCCCTTTGGGTAACAAATCAAATTCCATTGTAGATTAAATATTAAGTGTTTTAATACATGAGTTTTTGAAGAAAATGCTCAGAATTTATACTAGTTAAGTGTGGTTTTATAAAGTGACAAAACTGATTGGTGTGGCATAAAATTAATTTTGGATTTAACTCTTGATGATGAAAAATAAAATGTTTGATTTTGTCCCAGTGCTGAATATTTTGTGCCTAATTTGAGGTCAAAATATGAATTTTACAAAGGATGCATTATAGTTACAATTTATTTTTATTTCTTCCTAACCACACTAGATGACTAAATAACACAGAAAAGTTACAGAAAAATATGCATTTTTTCAATATAATGTGCTTCCACAGCAACAGTTACAGTTCAAACCACAAATTTGAAAAAATGGTGCAAATATAAGAAATAAAAAAAGAGAAATAGGAGCTCAATCTAAGAAAATATTATTTGAAATATTTTGAAATATATTTTTATACAAAAAAGTACTATTTTAGTTTTTGTTGTTCAATAGACAAGGATAAAATCAAATTAATATGAAAATTAATAAATGATCATAAATAAAATTGTTATCAGTTATGTATGATTTGTTGAAAAACTGCAGATTAAATTTATCAAAATAATTTTAATAATATCCTATTTTCTTCCTTTCCCATTTTTTGACTTTCCCCCCTCCCTGTATTTTCAAACATATTACTTAGGTCATAATAGTTATTAGATTTTTCACTTCACCTGTATATGGGAATCCCAGGTCATGAAACACCCACCCATAATTTAAAACAAGATCTTCTCTACCTATACATTTTTATATCAATATTTTATTTTTCCCATTACATATAAAATAATTGAATATTTATTTAAAATTTATATTATCATGTTCTCTCTCCCTCCCTACTCTCCTTCCCTTTTGTCCTATCATTGAAAAAAGCAAGCAACTTGAGAAAAGTTACATATATGCAATTATGTGAAACATTCTCATATTAGTCATATTGTTAAAAAAGTCTCCCCCCCAAAAAAAACCCCAAGAAAAATAAGTAAAAATTATGCTTCTGTCTTCATTTATGCTCCTTGAGTTATTTCTCTGGAAACAAATAGTATTTTCATCTGAAATCCTTCAGAATTGTCTTGGTTCAGTTATATCATATTCTTATATTAGTAGTATTAAAGATGTTTATTCTTAATTCTTGAAAAGGAACCATGACATCATGGAAAGGATGTCACAACAAGCACGTGAATTGGATATGAGTGAGAGGGTGTTGTCTCACTTTCTCTTCCAGAGACAATGGCCAGATGTGAATCAGGATGACTGGAGATGGCCTTGAATGTGAGACAATAAACATTACATGATTTTCCCAAGGTCACACAACTTAGTAAATATCAAGTGTGGGAGATAGGATTCGAACTCTTGTCCTTCTGACCACATGGTTAGTGCTCTATCCACCACACTATCTATTGAGAAATTAAGTGACATTTCCAGTATTGCATAAACAGTATAAATAACAGACAGGACTTAATTCAAAGAATTCTTTACTCCATAGTTCTTCATATACTATGTCATGCTCCCTCTTAAGTAAAATATTTTCTAAAAATCTTATTTTCATGTTTTATAACTATCCATTTGTTGGGGGCGGGGGGAAGAGGCTTGGCGGTCGCTTAGCGGGGGAAACATAATCACCTTATAAGGGAATGTTACAGAACTCGGCCCCTCATTGAGTAAGAGTTCATGGGAGGGAGGACAGAGAGGGATAAAAGGGTCTGCTGAGAGGTGGGGAGGAGCGGGATGTGATCACAGAAGAATAAAGACTCATTATCCACCTCAGGCGCTCTGTCTGGTTCTTCCCCCATCAAAGAGTGGGGGCCGGAGGTACCCCGAAGACTCATCATGCGTTGGACTGGTGAGTAAGAGGACGGACTAGCATAAAGAAGCCGGCGTTGTAAATAAAAACCCGGCAAGTGGCGCCCGAACAGGGACCTGATTTTGCTAGGGAACGTCTGAATCCGCTGGTCGGATTCTCCAGACAGCCTCGGTCGTTTCCGACCGGGAGGAAGGAGAGGGCGTTTACTCTCAGATATTGCCTGAAGGACATATCCCTATTGTGTTGACTATGCTTCCTTTCTCTTCCCTTTCTCCTTCTGCTCTAATCACGCTCCTTGCCGTGCTGGCCTGTCTGATTGTGCCCTGCTGCCTCCTTCTCTTTTGCCGAACGGGAACTTTCCAGTTCTGCCACCTGTTAGGATTGCAGCCTCGGCTAGTAGACAGCATGGGGGGCCGGAATAGTATTCCCGCCTTTCAGCCAGAGGAGAAAGGGGTTGTTGCAGCGCAGCTTTATAAACTCTGCGCTAAGCATGGCCGTAAATTACCTATCAAGACGTGCCGTGCTTTTGTTGAGAATATCTGGAACATCTGCCCTTGGGTGCAACATAGTGGGATCCAACCAGATAAATGGAAGGTGGTAGGGCAGCAGATGGCCTCCTATGATGACACCTGCCCGGGAAAACTGACCCCTGAGGATTTTACAGTGTATAAGATAGTGGATGCAGCCCTGCATCCCCAGAAGGTGACTTTGGCACGACCAATCAGCACTCAGGTGGGTAGCTCGTTGGCGGGATCGGATTCAGAGAGCTCAGAGGAAGAGGGAAGGCCACCCCCTCCCCTGTATCCATGGGAGGAACTTAGAAGAAACAATGGGGGAACAAGGGGCCCCCAGGGAGAAGAAAACGCCGC
This sequence comes from Macrotis lagotis, assembly GCF_037893015.1. Lineage (NCBI taxonomy): Eukaryota > Metazoa > Chordata > Mammalia > Peramelemorphia > Peramelidae > Macrotis > Macrotis lagotis. The sequence goes on along the minus strand of NC_133666.1, from coordinate 230,856,885 downwards.
ATGCCCCTCCTTACCGAGACAGAATGAAAAGGGGGAGGGCGATGAATGTGGCACACTTAGAGATTCAGGGCCGGAAGTTTCCGAGCGCGGGAAGGGAGGGGTGCAAACAGTCCTCAGGGGTGGCAGGAAGAGGAGCGTGAGTAGGTGGGACCGGGAGGCTGCTGACGAGGAGGGAGAAGTCCGCGCTGATTGGACAGCTGCCGCGCCCCAGACTTGGCGGCCCAGCCAGGAAACAGAGGCAAAAAATCCCCCGTGTTCCTTGTCCGCCCTTCAGAGATCCCCTCAAGGGCTCCGCCCATCTGGCCTACTTGCCACCAGTGCCTCCATAGCAATAGAGAAAGGGGAGGAGGTGGACTGGGATGACTGGGGCCTCTACCCAGTATTTACGGACCCCCTTACCGGAGCCCGAGACTACCGCCCTGTCCCTTTTAAGATGCTTAAGGAACTTAAGGAGGCCGTGACTAAATACGGCCCAAGCTCCCCTTATGTAAAAAGACTGATGCAAAACCTCTTCGCTACGCACCCTTGGACCCCTGCTGACTTTGACGAAATTGCAGCCGCGTGCCTGGATGCCTCCTCATATTTAGCTTTTAAGGCTCAGGCCCGCAGAGAGGCCTCTAAGCTGGCAAAATCCCGGGGTTATACTCCCCTGGATTTAGCCATTGACCTCCTGTGTGGAACTGGAGCCTATACTGACCCTGCTGTTCAGGCCCGGTATGGCCAGTTTGAGCTAGAGACTGTTAAAGAAACACATGTTGCAGCTTGGGATAAGATTGGAGCCATGAAAGGGGGGAGAGCCACACAGAAGTTGGTTGGGCTGAAGCAGAGAGCAGATCAGACACCCCTCTCATTTGTGAACGAGGTTAAAGAGACAGTGACTCGTATAATGGGAGACACCCCGGGATCTGATCTACTTATGAGACAATTGATTAAAGAGGGTCTTTGCCCCAAAGGGATCGCAGCCATTAGCAGCCTTCCCCCCGACGCTTCATTAGAAGAAATTGTTGACAAATTGCTGGACATGCCCAGCGAGGATTCAATTCAAGCCTTAGTGACTGCCATGGAGAACCGGGAGGATAGCCTCCTGACCGCCCTTCACGGTATGCAGGTGAGACCCACCTGTTTTGGGTGCGGAAAGCCAGGGCACCTCAAAGCACAGTGCAGGCAGCGGCCCCCCTCCACTTCAGTTCCGACCTGTTATTCCTGTGGAAAGCCAGGTCACATAGCCAGGTTCTGCTGATCCAAAGGGAAGTCGGGAAAAGGGAAAGGGAGGGGCCCGGCCGCGGGGCCCCCCGTGCTCGAAGACAGCGGCCCCATTACTGTGACTATCCCCGTGAGGGTTGACTATAGAGAAGGGACACAGCAGAGAGAGATCGGGCCTTGGGAAACCTCGATGATTCCCATCGAGCTAAATATATTCCCAGCGCTCATCACAGGGGCTGAGAGATGTGTGGACTTAGTCACCCATACCCAGGTCATTTTTGGTCCCGGAAGTCCCACATCCGTAAGGGTCACAAACCCCCACCCCTTTCCCACCTTGGTAAAACAGGGCCAAGAGGTGGGAAAGGCGCTGCCCTTGTGGACCCCTCCCGCTCATGTGAACTGGGTCCACCCGGTCAGGTCTGGGCGACCACTGTTAACCATCACGGTGGAAAATCAGAAGCTCGAAGGGATAATTGACACTGGAGCCGATTGCTCTGTCATAAATAGGGGACAGTGGAGGCGCGAGTGGCCACTCCTACAGAGCCCTCAAGCAGTGACGGGGTGGGGGGCAATAGATCTGCCATGAAAGCAGCACACGCCTTACGGTGGTCAGCTTTGGAAGAATCTGGACTCTTCACCCCACTGTGCCTACCCGACCTCCCTTATGCATTATGGGGTAGAGACATCTTGAGCCAGCTTAACCTGACACTTGCCACCCCTGATAGCCTGCGGGGAAATTAATTGGGGCCACTCTAGAGATGAGCTTTTCCCCCAGAATAACATGGATTAATAAGAAACCTATTTGGGTTGAGCAGTGGCCCCTGACAAAAGAAAAGCTCATCGCCCTCACAGACATAGTAATGACCCTCCTGTGCGAGAACAAAGTGGAACTGTCCCTTAGCCCGTATAACTCCCCCGTCTTTGTCATAAAAAAGAAAGGGGGGAGTTGGAGAATGTTGATTGATCTTCGGGCAGTAAATGCCAACATGGTACCCATGGGGACCCTCCAACCTGGTCTCCCTATGCCCACTGCAGTCCCGCAAGGGTGGACTATTATAGTGATTGATGTTAAAGACTGCTTCTATAGCATTCCCCTCCACCCGGAGGACAAAGAAAAATTTGCCTTTTCCCTCCCCGCGATCAATTTCCAAGCCCCCAGTAAACGTTATCAGTTCACCGTCCTACCTCAGGGAATGGCCAATAGCCCCACCCTGTGCCAGCTTTACATGGATACTCTGCTACATCCTATCAGACAGCTGCAATCCTCCCTCCATGATAGAAACCACCCCCTGTTTGTTCTTCACGTGCGCTCTCATGTTTCTTCCACCGGCCCCATATTCCAGGGCAATGCGGAGGCAGATAGGGCTCTCTTGTTAAACCTGTCCACACCTGCCCAGCTGGCACATGGTAAGTATCACTTGTCATCCAGGTCGCTCCGGCGCCTATACAGCATTCCCCGGAAGGAGGCTCGCCAAATTGTGCGCTCCTGCACTTCTTGTGCTCCCTTTAGACAAGCCCTCCCCGCAGAGGGGTCTAACCCATGTGGGGACGGCCCCAATGCTCTTTGGCAGATGGACATTACTCACCTGGGTCGTAAGTACATCCATGTCTCGGTGGACACCTTCTCCTCCTTCACCTTCGCCTCTCTACAGCCAGGAGAAGCGGTTAAACACGTTCTCTCACATCTATATGCCCAGATGGCTGTCTTAGGCGTCCCCTCGGCTATCAAAACCGATAATGGGCCCGCCTACACCTCGAGAGCCTTTGCTTCCTTTTGCAAAGAATTTTCCATTTCCCATTCCACCGGGATCCCTTACAATCCCACTGGCCAAGCTTTGGTAGAGCAAATCGCACACTCAAAACTACGCTCTTTAAACAGAAAGGGGGAGTTGGCAGGTCACTGACCCATTCAGACCTGTCTCAGGTACTATTTACCATGAATTTCCTACAAGTCAGGGATGACGGCACTACAGCCGCCCAGAGATTTTTCTCCCCAAAAGGACATGCTAAGAAAGAACCAACGCTCCTGCCCTCTCCCACCAAGGCCCTACCAGGCTCTAAAGTCATGTGGAGAGATGAAGAGGGAGGTTGGCATGGCCCTGTAATGGTAAAGAACAGAAGACAGGGCCACCTGTCATTTCATCCCGAGGATAAGATAGAAGAGCCAGAAAGATGGCTCCCTGTTTACAAGATAAGAGACCTTGATTAATGCCCAACCCTACGGGGTGAGAGGAATTTCTTCCTTTTTCAGGCCTTCTGATCGTCGTAGGGATCCTTGGAGGTGCTCCATCTGAAGGAAATCCGACATGGGGAATACTCCGAGTTATTCCCTCTCCCCTTCCGGTAGCACGGAACTCCCCGATCTACCCTCGCCTGCTAGTGACCAATACATCGATGGGGCTCCCTTCTGCATATATGGACCCCGCTGAAGCACCGGTCCAGAACTCCTTCTGCTGGGACCTGAACAACTCCCTATGTTTCGACATCGGGGAAGAAAATCGGTCCTGGAACTTCAACTCCACAGGGCAGAACGATTTTAACTATAGCACTGCCCCGACTGACCCCTGCGTCGGCCTTTTCCCGCAGACGACTGTCAGCCCAGCAGGGACAAAAAAAAAAAGGGGACCCAGCTCCGAGGCCTTCTGGGTTGGTGACCCCTGGTGAATCAAACTCAACAGGACTTCACGATTCCTCGGTGGGGCCCCTCATGTGTGGCCACAGGGGAAGACATCGAGGATCCCATACCATGGAGGGATTGCCAGATGGCGGGAGGATACCCCCTTGAGGGTGAACAAGGACGCTGATTCTGGGAATCACCCTACTTGTTGTCTGTTTCTGCCGCCTAGCTAGGCGACAGAGGGGCTATATGCTTCTTACTCAGAAAGCCTTCATGGCCATGGAGACGGGGGAGGATCCCCAAGTCTGGCTAGCCGCCATGCATGACATGTGACACCTAGGGGTAAGACGAGGTAAACCCCAAGACGGGCAACCTCTCCTAACCCAGCCACCTAAGACAGGCCCTGAGGGTGTCGGGCGCCTAGGACGGGCAAGGTCCTGGGTTGAAGGAGATGACCTAAGACAGGGTTCCTCGCCCCCGGCTATCAGAGGCCAGTAGAAATGACACCGCTTAAGGCTAACCTCAGCACCGCTTAAGGTCACACCAAGTGATAACCTTGTAAAACAGAAAGGGGGAGATGTTGGGGGCGGGGGGAAGAGGCTTGGCGGTCGCTTAGCGGGGGAAACATAATCACCTTATAAGGGAATGTTACAGAACTCGGCCCCTCATTGAGTAAGAGTTCATGGGAGGGAGGACAGAGAGGGATAAAAGGGTCTGCTGAGAGGTGGGGAGGAGCGGGATGTGATCACAGAAGAATAAAGACTCATTATCCACCTCAGGCGCTCTGTCTGGTTCTTCCCCCATCAAAGAGTGGGGGCCGGAGGTACCCCGAAGACTCATCATGCGTTGGACTGGTGAGTAAGAGGACGGACTAGCATAAAGAAGCCGGCGTTGTAAATAAAAACCCGGCATCCATTAATATCTGAAGGTCATAAGCTTACTCATATAGAATCTCTAAATATCTTGAAAATATTAGAAGGTAATGAAGAGAATTCTCTCATTTAGTCATTTTCAAGAATTAATAGAAAAATATAAGTAAGACATAATGCATAAAACATTCTAACCCAGCCTATGATATTTTTATAGTCAGTATGCAAGTAAACATTTATTAAACAACAATCTTTAACAGATGGTGCAAATTTCTCACTGTTCAGATTTGTAGATTTCACAACTAATTTTTTAAAAATTTCTTTCAAGTATTACAGCTCTTAGGAAAAATATAGAAAACTATATCTAATAATGTTTACTAGTATTCTGTTATTTAAAATTCCTACAAAAGATAAAAACATACTAACTATTATTTGGAGCACATTTCATTTGTTTCCAAGTAGAATCTTACAGAATTTGTGCTGTCTTATCAAAGTGTGTGAAAATTGAAGATGTCAGCACACCATGATAAATAGGGGGTATACTGTAATCAACTTCCTTGTATTAACAAGGATAATTTTCTTTAATGCCTTGCTCTGAAATAAATATAAAATATGCTACTTAGATCCTTAAATGACATAACTGGACTATGAGGAAACTGGATACAGTACTCAATACTATTCTGAGAGTCAAAAAAATCCAGTTACCTTATGTATTTGATATATAAATTATTGACACATGTGTCCTTTGGAATATTGTCAAAATTTTTCCTATGGAGACCATTGACTAGTCTCTCATTTTCATAATCAAGTCTATTTAAACCAGGTTTTTAAAAGTATATTTTCTGGGCCAGCTAAGTGACAGAATGGATAGAGCATTGACTGCGGAGGACCTGACTTCAAATCCAGCCTCAAACACTTAATAATTACCTGGCTTTGTGACCTTGGGCAAATCATTACCCAAAAAAAGTATATTTTTTCTCACATATTAATGTTAAATTAATCAATAAACTGGCAAACATTTATTAAACATTTACCATGTACCAGGTATTCTACTAAACACTAAAAACTCAGAAGATTCTCTGCTTTCAAGGGACAAAATTCTAATGGGGAAGACGTGAATATAGTTCATTTATACATTACACGCACATATGCACACACATAAATGCAGAGGGTTTGTGTGTGTGTGTGTGTGTGTGTGTGTGTGAGAGAGAGAGAGAGAGAGAGATAGAGATGAGATGGAGATGGAGAAAGGGAGGGAGAGAGAGATGGTGATGGTGATGCAGATGGGGATGGAGATGTGACAAAGACAATTAAAAGGAAGAGTGAGGAACATACAGAGACAGAGAAAGAAACAGAGAGGTCAGGTAGGGGGAAGTAGGTGGGAGAAAGAGAACTTAGGGGGAGGGAGATCATTAGCATTTGGGAGGAATGTGAAAGATGGCATATGGAAAATTTTGCATACGCTGAGAATTAAAGGAAATATGGACTTGGAAGAGGAAATGAGGAAGTGCATTTCAGGTTTGTGGAATAACCAGTGCAAAGTCAAAACATTACATCTGCAGAATTGAAGAAATGACTGCATTCTAAAAATCACAGTGTGAAAAGGAAAGTTACATCTAAGAAGGTTGGAAAGATAGATAGATTTTAGATAGCTAATATGTAAATGTCTGAAAGAGGCATTTATGTTTGCCCCTTAAAGTGATAGGAAATCACTGTATTTTTTAAGCACAGTAGGATATCATAAGATCCATGAGTTATGAAATTCACTTGATAATTTTATAGAGAATGGATTGAAATAGAAGTGACTTTAGGCTAGGATTGTGGAAGTGTCAATGAAGAGGAAATCTTCACAGGAGATATTATGGAGATGAAAGTTTTTGGGACACTTATTTTATATAAAGGCTGACTGACTGAGAGTGAGAAATCAGGGTCAATGTGTGACTGAAGCAATGGTGGTTAACCCAAGAATACAGTCAGGGAATAAGAATCTATTAACTACCTATGACATGAACTGTATTAAGAACTAGAAAGAAAAATAAAGGCAAAAGAAAGACCCAGCCCTTGAGGAGGTCACAATCTAATGGGGTAATAATATCTGATTAACTATGTAGAAACAAGTTATACAGAATGAATTGTAAATAATCAAATGAAGGAAGCCATTAGAATAAACATAGATTGACAAATTGACAAATCATCCTGTGAAATATGAGATTTTTTCCCCCTGTGAATTGAAGAAATCTAAAGGATGAAGATGAAGAAGAACATTTCTGGTATAGAGAAAAGTCAGAAAAGTCCTGAGTTGCAAAATGGAGTGTCTTGTTGGAAAAGCAGCAAGGAGTGCCATTAGGTTGAAGAGTACTTGGGAAAGTGAGGAAAATATATAATGTATAAGAAAATTAGGAAGTTGTGTGTGTGTGTGTGTGTGTGTGTGTGTGTGTGTGTGTGCGTGCATGTGTGTATGTGTATCTGTGTGTATATGTAGGCATGTATGAGTGTGTGAAGAACCTTGAATAATAAGCAAAGAATTTTATATTTACTTTTGAAGGTGAAAAGGGCTCATGAAAATTTATTGAGGAAGGTTATGGGCTAAAATATCATACATATGCTTTAGGAAAACCAGAATGATTTTGCTGAATGCAAAATTTATTTCTCTCTCTCCTGTTCTTCCCCTTTATTATTTTCTCTCTCTTCTTTGACCCTGTGCCTGCTCAAAAGTGTTTTTCTTCTTACTACCGAATCACCTAATAACCCTCCCTTCTACCTTCTCTTATGCCCTCATTCTCACACACCTCAAAAGGGTAAAATACTTTTCTATGCCAAATGACTACATGTATTATTTCCCCTCTGAACCAATTCTGATGTCAGTAAAGTTCACTCACTCACCCTCAACTCTGCCTCTTTCCCCTCCATTGTAAAAGCGTTTTCTTAATCATAAATGGTCAGACTCTAGGGAAGCATGGAAGAAATTAAAGGATCTGATGCTGAGTGAAGGGAGCAGAACTAAAGATCAATAAACACATTAACAACAACATTGTGAGATGATCAACCCTGATGTATTCTGCTGCTCTCAGCAGTTCAGAGAGCTAGAACAACCTTAATAGAATGGCTATGGACAATACTATCCCCATCCAGAGGGAAAAAATCAAAGCAAAACGAAAAATTCTTCAGATTCTGAGGAACACTACATTTACTTAAAAATATCTCTTATTTATTTGTTTCCCTTAAACCTAATTCTTCACACTGAAAATGATAAACCTATAAATATGCTTAACACAAATGTGTAAATATAATATTAATCTGAGTATTTTCTGCTGAGGGGAGGGAGTGGGAATGGAGGGTGAAAGGAAATTTTGTAGAAATTATAAATAAGATAGGCAAATGGATGAATGTTAAAAACAACTTTTAACAACATGTATTTAGAAAAGTAAACTAACAATTTTTTAAAAAGTCTGAAAAGAAAGCTTTTTCTAAACTCTTTCTTGTACGATAATATTCCCCATACTACTTCTCATTTCCTTTTATCCAATTCATTGCACTTTCACTCCTTAATTTAATATTTTTAGATATAATCCTTTCATGTTCAATTCACATCTGTACTCTCTGATGTTCTGTTATGATAACGAGAAAATTTTTATGAGTTACAAGTATGATTTTCCCATAAAAAAATATGTAGCCTTATTAAATCCCTTAAAATTTCCCATTGTAATTTCCCTTTTCAGTTTCCCTTTTTATTTGCATTTGAAGACCAATTTTCTGTTCAGTGCTGTTCTTTTCATCAAAAAAGTTTCAAAATTCTCTATTTTATTGAATATGAATTTTTCCATATGAAAGATTATTCTCAATTTTTCTAGGTATTTGATTTTTGCTAGCAATCCAAACTTTTTTGGCTTATAGAATATATGCCAAATTCCCCTGACAATTCAATGTAGAAGTTTCTAAATCTTGTTTTATATGATTGTGGCTCCCCACAATTTTAGTCTCCTTGTTCTGTGAGCTTTGAATTTTGGTTATAATTTTCCTGGGATGTTTCATTATGGAATCTCTTTCAGGAGGTGATAGGTGGATTATTTTAATTTGAATTTAACCCTCTGATTCTAGAATATATGATAATTTTCCTTGACAATTTCATAAAGATGATTTCTAGGTTCTTTTCTTTTTTGGTCATGACTTTCATATAGCCCAATATTTGTAAATTTACTTTACTGCATCTATTTTCAAAGTCAGCTGGTTTTTCAATAATATGTTTTGCATTGTCTTTTGATTTCTCAAAAAGTTATCAGCTTCCATTTTCTTAATTCTATATTTCAAGTTAATTATTTTCTTCAGAGTGTTTTTATATCTCTTTTTCCATTTAACAAATTCTGTTTTTTAAGGCAGTCTTCTCAGCAGCTTTTTGAATCTCCTTTGCCATTTGTCTAGTTTGTTTTAAAGGTATTTTTTTCTACATTGCTTTTTTTGGGGGGGTCTCTTTTACCAAGCTGTTGACTCCTTTTAATTATTTTTTTCCTCCATCATTCTAATTTCCCTTCCCAATTTTTCCTCTACCTCTCTTACTTGATTTTCAAAATTCTTTTGATCTCTTCCATTTTTCAAAATTCATATATTTATTTAGATTTCATCCATTTTTGAGATTAATTCATACTTTTCTTAGAAGATTTTGATGTATGAGTTTTGAAGTTGTTATCTTCTAAAAATAAATTGAAAGAACTAGAATTAGGAAAGGAGAAACAAAACTCTCACTCTTTACAGATGACATGATGGTCTACCTAGAGAATTCCAAGAAATCATCCAAAAAACTACTGGAAACAATTAACAATTTTAGCAAAGTTGCAGGATATAAAATAAACCCTCATAAATCCTCAACTTTTCTGTATATGACTAGCAAGATACAGCAGGAAGAGCTAGAAAGAGAAATCCCATTGAAAGTAATCTCAGACAATATAAAATACCTGCAAGTCTATCTGCCAAGACAGACTCAGAAACGTTTTGAAAACAATTACAGAACACTTCTCACACAAATAAAATCAGATTTTAATAACTGGGCAAACATCAACTGCTCATGGAGAGGTAGAGCTAATATAATAAAAATGACAATTCTACCAAAACTAAACTACCTGTCTAGTGCCCTACCAATCAAAATTCCAAAAATAAAAAAAATACTGTAATGAGTTACAAGAAGTTCTAAGTAAATTCATATGGAGAAATAAAAAGTCAAGAATTTCCAGGGATTTAATGAAAAAAAAGTGGAAAAGAAGAGGGCTTAGTCCTACCTGATCTAAAATTATATTATAAAGCATCAGTCATCAGAACTGTCTGGTATTGGCTAAGAAATAGAGTGGTGGACCAGTGAAATAGACTAGATACAATAGCAGAAAACGATTATAGTAATCTGCTGTTTGATAAACCCAGAGTCCAGATACTGGAATAAAAAATTATCTCTTTGATAAAACTGCTGGGAGCTAGTATGACAGAAACTTGGATTAGACCAACAACTCACACCCTATACCAAGATAAGATCCAAATAGATACAGGATTTAGACATAAAAAAATTCTATAAGCAGATTATGAGATCAAGGACTAGTTTACGGTCAGATCTATGGAAAGGGAAGCAGTTTATGACTAAGGAAGAGATGGAGAACATCACTAAAAACAAACTAGATGATTTCAATTACATTAAATTAAAAAGCTTTTGCAGAGAAAAAAACACTGTAGCAAAGGATTAATTTACAAAATATAAAGAGAACTGAGTCATATTTTTTTAAAAGCCATTCCCTAATTGACAAATAGTCAAATGATATAGAAAGACAATTTACAGATGAGTAGATCAAAGCAATCCATAGTCATTTGATAAAAATTGCTCTAAATCATTGCTTATTGGAGAAATGCAAATTAAAGCTTCTCTGAGGTACCACCTCATACTTCTCAGACTGGTCAATTTAACCTGAAAGGATAATGATTATTGTTGGAAGGGTTGTGGGAAATCTGGGACACTATTACATTGTTGGTGGAGCTGTGAACTCATCCAACATTTCTGGAGAGAAATTTGGAACTTCACCGAAAGGGCAACAAAAATGTGCATATCCTTTGTTCCAGCAATACCACCACTGGGTCTATATTTTGAAGAGAACATGAAAAAGGGTAAAAACTTCACTTGTACAAAAATATTCATGGCAGCCCTGTTTGTGGTGTCAAAGAATTAGAAATTAAGTAAAAGTCCTTCAATTGGGGAATGGATTAGCAAGCTGTGGTATATGTAGGTCAAGGGACACTATTGTTCTATTAAAAACCAGGAGGGATAGGAATTCATGGAAGACTGGAGGGATTTGCATGAACTGATGCTGAGTGAGATGAGCAGAACCCAAAAAACACTGTACACACTAACAGCAACATGGGGACAATGATAAACCTTGTTGAACTCGCTCATTCCATCAGTGCAACAATTGGGGACAATTTGGGGTTCTCTGCAATGGAGAATAGCATCTGTATCCAGAGAAACAACTGTGGAGTTTGAACAAAGACCAAGGACTATTACCTTAAATTTAGAAAAAAAAACTCATATCTCACTGTCTGATCTTGCCATCTCTTATATTTCATGTTTCTTCCTTTAGGATATGATTTCTCTCTCATCACACTCAATATTGTTCAATGTATACTATAGAAAAAATATAAAGACTGACAAATTGCCTTCTCTGGGGGGGTTTGTGGGGAGGGAAGTAAGATTAGGGGAAAAATTTTAAAACTCAAAACTCAAAATCAATAAAATCTTTAATAAATTGTAACCTCAACAAAAAAGAATTCTTCTTAGTGTAAGCTTTTATATTCCTTTTCTGTGTTCAGAATTTTTTCCCTGTTGCTCACATTTCCCCAGGTTATTACTTGACTTTTAACTGTTAAAGTTATGTTCTACTTACAGGGTAAAGCATACACTGTTCCAAGCTTCTTGGACTTTGTTCAACTATTTTCAGAATTACTTTTAGGAAACTATGTTTTCAGTTCTTCCAAGGTAGATCTAAGAAGGTATGATATAAGAAATATCTTCCAAGGAATAAACTAAGAAATGTTTTGTTCTCTAGCCTTTTTTCTGGTTGTACATGACCATAAGCACTCTTTTCTTTCCTGCAACTGTGAGTACAGTCCCTTCTCCCCTGTGACCCACAAGCTGGTTTCTTTAACCTCAGGATTGACACCTGGTACCATTATTTGGATCTTAATATGGACAAAGCAATAGAGTCTTGCTTCAGTACTAGAAAAAAGACCCCTCTAATCTCCTGACTAGTTGTTAAAACTCTGTACCATCTGTAACCTGCCAGTTTCAGAAGCAGCTGCTACTGTTCCAGTGATTCCTGAAGTCTGCTCCTGCTTTAGTGGAACCAGGACTATGTTGACATGACTTGTACTAGACTATGCTTCACACTCACCCACTTGTGACAGACATTTCCCACTCACCTAAGAGTTTTTTTTTTCTTTTGATTTGATTGTTTGTTGTCCATGACCTCAGAGGTCTGAAAAATACCACTGCTGTCAATGGTCCAGTTTCCCTGAGGACTGCTCCTAATTTATTGTGCCCCATAGTTCACTAAACTCCTTTTTCACCCTCTTGCAATTAATCTTTCCTCCCAACCTTCTAAGTTGTCTTGCTCTGGGAAATTATTTCACACCATCTTTTTTTTTTTTTTTTACCTTGCTCCTCTAGAATTTTTTAGAGTTATTATTTAAAAGTATGTGCAGGAATTTTGGGAAGAGTTCAAACAAGTCCCTGCTTTTATTTTTGCATTTTATCTCTGCCTCTGCAAACTAGACTTTATAAGTGTGTCAAGAGAAAATTAAAGAGAAAAGTATAAAAGAAGAAATAGGATAGAGTGTATTAGAAAATTGGACTCATAATTACAAAGGTCAAGATGATGGACTGGCTCATAAAATGGAATTGTATAGCACAATGAATTGGAAACCAGAATCTATCGATATGTTGATTACAACATTTTTGAAACACACTTGAAAAAGAAAGATATAGAGAATTAAAATAAGTAATTGGAGTAGAATCTGTTACACTTCAATTGAAGTAAAAAAAGGCAGAGGTAGCAATTATAATCTCAGCAAAAGTACCAGTAGGCTTAATTGAAAGGGATAAATAAGTCATCTATATATTTCTAAAAGAAACCGTATAAAATTAAGTGAAATAAAAATGGAAGATTTATGAATCAAAATGGAATAGAAGTCAAATTATTATTTATAATATTATACTCCAAATTTAACATTAAATTTCTTATGAGAAAAGTGAAATGAATTACAGTAGGAGTTAGATAGGAAAATTATTCTAGTGGGTAACCTCAACTTTTGCTTCTCAGAGTTAGATAAATCTAACTATAAAATTAAGAAGGATGAAATTATGAAGATGAATAAAATATTAGAAAAGCTATTTTTAGATTTGAGGAGAAAACTCAATGGGAATTAAAAGTAGCCTACCTTTTCTTAGCTGTTTATGGCTCATTCCTAAAATGTGGCTATATATTAGAGAAAAATAATCTCACAACTAAATTAAAAAAACAGACCATAATCCAATTAAATTATATTAAAAAGATATGAGAAATTATAAATTAAAATAAATTTATAATAAATTGTGAGTCAAAGAACAAATGCTAAAAAAACAGTAATTTCATTAAAAAGAACAGCAACATCAACAAGACAACATACCAAATTTTGTGGAAATAACCAAAGCAGGGAAAATTTATAGCTCTAAATGCAGGCATCCATTTAACAAAAGAAAATCAGTGAATTAGGCAAGCAACTACAAAACATCTAATAAAACAAAATAACATAAATAAAATAACAAAATAAAATAACAAAATAAAAATTTTAGTTAAACACTAAAATTAAAATCTTGATCAAAAGAAAGAATAATAAAAATTAAATTGAACTATCAAATAAAATTTAAAATCAAAATTAAATTTTTATTTTATGACAAAGCCAATAATACAGATAAATCATTTGTTAATGTAATTTTAAAAAGAATAAAACAGCATTACAAATAGAAAAAAATGAAAAGGCTGAATGAACAAGCAGTGAAGATTTAAAGTGTCTTCTCAATTATTTACCAAAAAATTTGAAAAGTGAAATGATTATTTACAAATATGTAAAGTGTCCAGACTGGCATAAGAGGAACTAGAATAATTAAGTTGCTCTATCATAGAAAAAGAAATGAACAAGTCATTAATAGAAACTTCCTAAGAAAAAATATTTAGCACCAGATGAATTTTTATATGAATACTGCACTTAATGATCATTTAAAATAAATACAGGATAAAGTAATTCAAAAATAATGATTCCTACCAAATTAATTTTATTACATAAAGATGATTTTGAAATGTAAAGAAGGAAGAGAAAAAACAAAGAAAACTCTAGACTAATTTCCTTAAAAAATTGATTCAAAAATTTTTGATAAAATACTTGAAAGGAAAAGACAGTAATATATCACACAGATCTACATTATAGCTAGGAATGCAGAACTGAATTAATATTAGGAAAACTTTCAAGATAGCTAATTATATTAATAGCAAATACTACAAAATATTTTTAAAGCACTGGATAATGAAGTCTGGCAAATTCAGTTCTCATTCCTTGCAAAAATGAATTTTTTTATTTTTTAATCCATCTTTTCCTCTGCAAAATGAATAATATGGAAACATGTTTTTCATGACATCAAATTTGTACTTAACTTGCCCAAAGGTTTTATGGAGGAAAGACTGGGATTGAGAGAAGTAGAGAATTTGGACTTGGAAAAATATTAAACTTGTTTTTAAAGAAAAATGTTTCCCTTTTTTTCAGATCTCTAAATGAAAACTTGCTAATCAAAAATGATGGATTTTGATATTCAGTTTTCTGAGGAATCATAGATCACATTTCTTTAAATTATACTGAAAAGAAATCACCTCTACAATACCCCTTCATCTATTGATATTTAGATTTTTAGATTTTATCTTCATAATATTTTTTTAATTCACTCTCTTCCCTCCTCTGTCCTGGTGTGAGCCCTCTTCATCTTAGGTCTACACTACTGAAAAAGCTTGATAGTTGATATCCTATGGTAAATCTCTCCCTTTTCAATCCATTCTCCACTCATCTGTCAAATTAAACTTCCTAAAGTATGGATCTGATTATATCACTCACTTCTTTACTTAATAAATTTCAGTGCTTCCCTAAGATCAGATTCAAAATCCTGTTTCTCTTCTTTAGAGCATCCTAATTTCCTGCTTCCTATTTTATATTCTTATTCTTTCTAGGTTCTTCCCCAAAACTCTCCCACCCTACCTCAGAACTTTGACTTCCTTGCTATTTGTCCAAAGGAGTTACTCCACCTCCCAATTCTAGACATTTACATGACTATGTCCCATACCTGGAGTGCAATGCCTGTCACCTCTGTCCCTTGGTTTCCTTGATAAGCAGCAAAAATCTTACATTCTACAAAAATGTCTTTCCTTATGTCATGTGCTTCTTTGTTGTGCTTATTTCCATTTTTCTAAAAATAGTAGTTTGCATATTATCTCTCCCTCCATGCTATCTGTCTTTTAGAATAGGATTGCTTTCTTCCTAACTTTTCATTATATCTTCATTTCACAGTAAAAACTTAGAAAATGGTAGATGATAAATGTATCTTTTTTCTTTTTATAGTTTTCCAATTATATTTAAAGAGTTTTTTAACATTCTTTTTTCTCTTGCCCCTCCAAAAGATAGCAATTGATCTGATATCAGTTATAAATATGTAATCTGGAAGCACTTTTTAAAGAAAATGGAAATAATATTCTTTTATGGGCATTCAGAGTCCATCGTTGCTATTTATCCCCCTCTGGATGTAGAAGACATTTTCCATTAGAAGTCTTTTAAAATTGACTTTGATCACTGTCTTAGTGATAAAAGCTAAGTATATCAGAGTTGATGATCTCACAAGGCTGCTACTAAGTTAGACAATGTTGTCCTGGTACTGTTCTCTTCATTTAGCATAAGTTCATGTAAAGTGTTTCCAGATTTCTCTGAAAGCCTGCTCAAGATTTCTTAAAAACAATAGTATTCCATCACATTCATATGCAACAACATGTTTAGTCATTCCTCAATTGATAAGCATTATCTCAAATTCGAATTTTTTTGCCACTATAACAAGAACTGCTATAAATCATTTTGTACACATAGGTCTTTATTTTGCCTTTTTTAATATGATTTCTTTGGGATACAGAGCTAGTTGTGGCATTTTTGGATCAAAAGTATTTTCAGTTTTATAATCCTTTAGGTATAGTTCCAAAATGTTCTCCAGAGTTCATCTGTCCTAGTTTTCCTTCATCCACTCCAACATTAATGGTTTTCCTTTGTTATCATATTGGCCAAACAGAGAGGTGTGAGTTGACATTTCAGAGTTGTTATAATGTGCAGTTTTCTAATCAACAATGATTGACATGATATAGTGGAATATCACAGAAAAACATAAAAACATATATACATATATGTTATATATATATATATATATATATATATATATATATATATATATATGAGAGTATATACATACCTGCATACATACATATGCATACAGGATTTTAATCATGAGTACAAAATGTGTTTATGACTATATGAATAAGCATATATATATGAATGTATATATATTTATCTTTCAGTATATATGCATTCTGATATAGATACACATATATGTGTGCATGTATGAATGGACATATTTATGTATATCCAAAAGAGAAAAAAGAATAATTAGTTCAGCTTATTAGAGTGAGGAGAAAATTTTGGATGTTGGTCATTTTATATGGAAATATGAAAACTGGACTTTTGAAGAAGAAATACTTTACTAATCTTTTAAGAATGGGGAACTATTGTCTGTGCTTTTCTGTTATTTTCTGTGAGTTTTTGACTCAGATTACTCAACGTAATCTTCTTCCCAAATGTAAATTCAATATACTCTCTCAATTGTTAAATTTAAATTCACCAAGATAATGGAAGGGAAACTTTGGCTTCCAGGCTCTCAGGCTTCCAAGACCCCTGTCAGAGAAAAGGGACATCAATCTTTGACTACTTCTTCATGACTGCTCCCTGCACTTGGGATGGGAAAGATTCTCTATAAAAGTTTGACCAACATCATCCTCCAAATTGTGTCTGTGTGATTAAATCTAGTCATTTGTGACTGCTTTCTGATTTCTTTCTTCTTTTCCCTCAAGCATTTTAATCTCAATTTTTGTTCATTATTCTGTCCTTATTTAGTTTGCTAACTTGCTCTCAGTCCAAAGAAGTAAACTTGTGAACTGTTTGCAGTTACCTGTGAATTTTCTCTAATATACATGAACTTTGCAGGTCTGAGAATTAAAGTCTAAGCCTTTTGTACCTTTAGGATCAGTCTGTGAGTTTTTCCACTAAGAATGAGCCCAAAATTTAAGACTCCTTTTATTGTCATTAGGAACAGGGCAAAGAGTGCATAGGAAGGGCATCTGGGACAGAACAGTAGGAAGACTGACAAAAACTAGGACAAACATCTATTAGCTTTTACATTAATATTATTTCTGATTATGTTGTGTTTTATATATATTCTCTCATTTGATCCACTTAGTTTAGCATCTTTCTGAGATTTGTAATGCAGATATTTAAATGGTAGACAACTAACATCCCTAGTGTTCCTTATTCTAAACAGAATTTTCAAAGGCAGTTAATTTTTTTTGTGATACTATATAAAATACAGTCATTGATGAGATGAGTTTTAAATTACACATACAGAAATTGAGATCATTAATCATTGCAAATAATTCCATATGGCAGGGATTCATAGAAACTACTTCACACTAGGTTTTTTGATGAGTCCACTATTCCTGGCTGTGATTTATCCTTTCATCTTAACTAAAAACCTCAGGAGGTAAACTGTGTTCATAATTGAAAACATAATTGAAAACAAAATATCACACAATGTCATTTGGAAAGCCAAAGTTATGATTTGCACATTTCTTGTGATAAAATTAAATCCACTGTGCAATGAATAGAATAAAACTTAGTGGTGATTTTAATAAGCTATGCTCAAATGTTTGTGAATAAAAAGGGGAAAAGAATTAGCTATCATCAGAATAACTACACATATATATGTATATATATATACATATATATGTATCCTTAGGTTATTTAAAAATGTATATTTAAAAACAGTTGGATATTATTCCAGAGTGTTAACTTGTTAATTTTTGCAAAAATCAACTTATTTTATTTAATCTTTTTGGTAAAAAAGCAAAAGTTCTTGAGGGCCAAGATTGCATTGAATGTTATCTTTATATTCTCAGCTATTATATTATAAATAGTCAGCATTGATTTCAATATAATAGACATTAAAGTTTTTTTCCCCAATAATTTCTCATTCTTATTACTTGATAGGAGTAAAAGTACTTATTATTACATATTTTTTGTGGATGAAGAGGTTCCAGTATTTTATTTTTTAATTTTTTTTGCTTCATTCTAATTAAATGTAAAACTAGTTATCAAACATTAATTTTTGTAAGATTTAGAGTTCCACATTTTTCTACCTCTCTCCCTTCCTTTTACCCTCTGGATGAAAGAGAGTAATCTAAGTTATACATGTAAAATCATATTTTATGTATTTCCATATTACTCAAAATGTGAAAGAAGAACCAGAACAAAAGAGAAAAATCATGCATTATAAAGAAAAAAGCATAAAGCAAATTTTGAAAATAAAAATAATACTTTTGTCTGTATTAATATTCTGTAGATGACATCTTCCATCACAATTCTTTAAGAACTCTCTTTGCTCATTGAAATGCTCAGAGTATCTATGTCTATCATTGCTGATTTTCATACAATATTGCTTTTAAGTGTTCAGTGTTCTGATTCTCACACATTACTTTAAAAACAAGAGAAAAGACATTCCTTCTTTCATTCATTTAAAAGCAATTTATTTGGCTTCTATTTTGTGGGAATCGTTGTTACATAAGTTATGCAATATATGACCCTGTCATTTTAGGATTTCCAATAAAGTGGGAGGGCAGTATAGAATATATTGTTATATAAAAAGTACATAAGATATACAACATTCTACACTGGCAATAATGCATAAACATCTGTAAGTAGCACAAGTGCTTTGTAAAATCCAGTAGAAGCAAGATAGGCTTAAAACCTGTAGTATCAAATGTGCAAAAGAAAGTTTTGAAAAAATAGAATCCAAAAAAATTTAAGAATAAATGGAACTTACCTTAAAATGATAAAAAAAAATCAGCAAACATTATTTGCAATGGGATAAGCAAGAAACTTTTTCAAGTCAGATATTGGATGAAGGAAGGATGTTCATTATTACCATTTTTATTTGGTAGAGTACTAATAATACTAGGTATGACAATAAAAGAAGAAAAAGAAATTGAAGTTATTAGAATAGGAAAAGGGGGACCAAAGCCATTTCTCCTTGCAAATGTTATGAGGATATATAGTTAGAGAATCCTAGAGAATGAACTAAAAAAAAACTAAAACATTTTATAACTATAGCAAAGTTTCAAGAAATAAAATAATCTCAAAGAAATCATCAGGATTTATAAATTATCAATAACATCTAGTTTATTTTCTAGTTTTACCTACAACCTCTCTTAATTGATTAAAATTTATTCATGAGATCTTCCTAGAATACTTGTTTGACTTGGTTTTAACTTTTTTTCCTTTGAAATATGTTTGTAGTTGTTTTGACATCATAATCTTTTTTCTTGGTTTGTTTCTTTTTTTCTTTTCTTTTCTCTTTGTTTTTTCTCAATTACATATAGAAATAATTTTCAGCATTTATTTTTACTTAAGATTTTGAACTTAATGTTTTTCACCTTTCCCTTAATAGTGATCATGCTGATATAAATATGCATGTATTTCAATATTAGTTATGTTATGAAAGAGTAATCTGAACTGAAGTGGGGAAAACCCATGAGAAGTGAGAAAACTAAAACATAAAGCAAATTTAAAAACTGAAATTAATATGTTTTGGTCTACGGTGTGTATATTCAGATTAGATAGTGCTCTCTCTCTCTCTCTCTCTCTCTCTCTCTCTATATATATATATATATATATATATATGTATTATATATGATATTTCCCATCATTTCTTTTATAATTTTATTTGATCATTGTAATGCTTAGGAGAAATGAATACCATAATTGATCATCACAAAATTTTGCAGCATGTATATACATTGTTCTTTTGTTTCAGATCACTTCACTCAACACCAGTTCATGCATGTGTTTCCAGGCTTTTTGGAAGTTTACTTACTCATGATTTCTTTACCACAATTTGGTTTGCCACTCCCCAATTTATGGGCATCCCCTTAATGTCCAATTCTTTGCCACTACAAAAAGAGCTGCCCTAAAAAATTTTAGTACATATTGACATTTTTCCTTTCTTATGATCTCTTTATGATACAGACCTGTAACTGGTATTGCTAGATCAAAGTCAATGCACAGTTGTATCAGTTTTATCAAATGTGAAATGAGTTTGTGTATTGAATTTCCTTGTCACCATAAGTGTCTATGGTCATGTTCTTTTTTGGTATTTGCTCACTTTCTACAACCTATTTCTTGACTTTTTTACTCTATATTAAAATTGGGCATCATTCCAAGCTTGAAGTTTTTAAATGTAGTTCTGGAGGTCCATACATTTTTGGTGATTCCAAAGTGGCATGATCTAAGGAGAAGTTTTCTCCTGGTCTTTGTTCTGGACTTTATCCAAGAAATTATTTTGTTCACCTAGAACTTCAAGTGTTGAAGCTCCTCTTGGCCCTGAATTATGTTCCTGATCTTACTGAGAAGGTTTCTAGCTAATCCCCATTATAAATAATGCTTGCTGATAGTTTTAGATAGATATTGGCCACTAAGCAAGTAGCAAGTGCTGGTACTCCTTTCTTCCTTAGACTTGAGACCTGGGAACATCATATACTCCCTTGTGAGTAATGCTGAGAATTTTTCTCTACCTTAGAAATGTGACTAGGGGCCCTGCTCCCATGTGGCCACAAGTTCTAGGGATAATTTTTGCATTGAAACTGCAAGTGGGACTATGTATAGGCAAAATAAAAGGCACTCAGTGCCTGCAAAGCTTTGCCTATAATCTCCTCAACAATCTTACCATCTCTGAATTAAGACGTCTTTAAAATACCATTGGTTTTAATAGAACTGTTTCCAGGGTTTACCTGGTGCTACCTCAGTGTACAAAGTAGTCTGGACTAACCCCTATCCTTGAATCAGAGACCACTTCAAGAAACCTAAATTGTTTCAGTCCAGACAAAAACAACTTTGCTCCAATATTTTCTTGGTTCTGTCACTCCATATTTTTATTTGAGGCAATATATTAAATTTTTGAGTGCAGTGTTATGAGAGTTCTGCCATCTTACAGCCTGTACTTAGCCATTTTTATTCTGTCCCATCCATCACTTTCTTAAATCTAGAGAATCAACAAAACATGTTATTTAACAATGCAACTACTAGGTATGAATTCCATAGATAATATAAAAAAACAGAAGAAACTACATTTAGAGAAACATTTTAACAGCTCTTGGAAAAGTATTTAAAATCAAAGGAGTCATGATGTATAAATATTTGAACTTGAAATTTAAAAATTGTCTCTTAGTCAATTATTACTTTTTGTTTTTAAAACATTTTTTATCAGTATTCTACTTTTTCAAATTACATGTAAAGATAATTTTCAACATTTATTTTAATAATAGGGTTACAAATTTCTCTACCTTCCTCCTAAGACAGCAAGAAATCTGATATATATTATATATGTATAATCACATAGAACATGATTTCAAATTAGTTATGTTGTAAAAGAAGAAACACAACAAAAGAAAAAATATGAGGAAAATGAAAATAGCATTCTTCAATATGCATTCAGATTCTACTTTTTCTTTCACAAATATGAATAGCATTTTCCATCATATTTCTTTAGGAATTATAATGGATCATTGTAATCCTGAGAAGAGCTAAGCCAGTTACAGTTGATTTTTATACAGTAATGCTATTACTATGTACAATGTACAATGGATTCTGGTTCTGATTATTTAACAACTTTAGTTCATGTAAGTTTTTGAGATTTTTTTGAAATCTTCTTGCTCATCATTTCTCATACCAAAATGGTATTTCATTGTATTCATATACTGCATCTTATTTGACCATTCCCTGATTGAAGAACCTCCCCTACCCAAATTTCCAATTCTTTACCAAGAGCCACTAAAGTTATTTCTTTATGGAGGCTCTTTTGCCTTTTTTTATGATATCTTTGGGGTTCATGCCTAAGAATTGTATTGCTAAATCAAAATGTATGCACATTCTGATTGCCCTTTGGGCAAAGTTCCAAATTGAGCTCCAGAATATTTGAATCAGGTCACAGTTCTGTCAACATTTATCATTTTCCTTTTCTTGTCATATGATCCAATTTGATAGGTATGAGGTGGTATCTCAGTTGTATTAATTTACATTATTCTATTCAATAGTAATTTAGAGCATTTTTGAAATAACTGTAAGATAACTTTGATTTCTTTATCAGAGACCTGCCGTTATATTCTTTGACCCTTTAGAAATTGGTGAATCAATTCTACTTTTATAAATTTGACTCAATTCTCTCTGTATTTGAGAAATCATGTACCAGACAGAGATATTTGCTATAAAAATATATTCCTTGGTTTCTGCATTCATTTTGATCTCAGTTGCATTAGATTTACTTCTGCGAAGACAAAAAAGAAATTGAAGGTATTAGCATAACCAAACCAGGTTGTATGTATCTGAGATACCAGAGTGAAAAACCAAGGACTAGACCATCAGTCTTTAAGACAAAAATGTTAGAACTATACCCTGTGTTATCCAGGACTGGAGCTAAAATACCAAAGTGAACAAAAAAATGTCATTAAGCATAGAAAGCTAATATTATGATTGAGATGGTAAAATTATCATCTCAGAACAGGAAAGCAGTGACAAAATATCTGCACATGAAGACCCAAAGAGGTGTTTGAACTGGTCAGATATATGGAAAGGGAAGCAGTTTACGACTAAGGAAGAGTTGGAGAACATCACCAAAAACCAATTAGATGATTTCGATTACATTAAATTAAAAAGCTTTTGCACATATAAAATCAATGTAACCAAGATCAAAAAAAATGTAGTAAATTGGGAAACAATCTTTACAACTAATGATTCTGACAAAGGACTCATTTCTAAAATATACAGAGAACTGGGTCATATTTTTAAAACAAAAAGGCATTCCCCAATTGACAAATGGTCAAAGGATATGCAAAGGCAATTTACAGATGAGGAGATCAAAGCAATCCATAGCCATATAAAAAAATGCTCTAAATCATTAATTATTAGAGAAATGCAAATTAAAGCTTCTCTGAGGTACCACCTCATACCTCTCAGATTGGCCAATATGACCAGGAAGGATAATAATCATTGTTGGAAGGATTGTGGGAAATCTGGGACACGATTACACTGTTGGTGGAGCTGTGAACTCATCCAACCCTTCTGGAGAGCTATTTGGAACTATGACCAAAGGGCAACAAAAAATGTGCATACCCTTTCATCCAGCAATACCACTACTGGGTCTATACCCTGAAGAGATGATGAAAAAGGGTAAAAACATTACTTGTACAAAAATATTTATAGCACCCTTGTTTGTGGTGGCAAAGAATTGGAAATCAAGTAAATGTCCTTCAATTGGGGAATGGCTTAGCAAACTGTGGTATATGTATATCATGGAACACTATTGTTCTTTTAGAAACCAGGAGGGACGGGATTTCAGGGAAGCCTGGAGGGATTTACATAAACTGATGCTGAGTGAGATGACCAGAACCAGAAAAACACTGTACACTCTTACAGCAACATGGGAGTGATGATCAACCTTGAAGGACTTGCTCATTCCATCAGTGAAATAATCAGGAACAATTTGGGTCTGTCTGCAAAGGAGAGTGCCATCTGTATCCAGATAAGGAGCTGTGGAGTTTGAACAAAGTTCAAGGACTATTCCCTTTAATTTAGAAGAAAACAGATATCTTTTTGTCTGATCTTGTTACCTCTTAGACTTCTCTTCTATAAGGATATGATTTCTCTTTCATCACACCCAATTTGGATTAAGGTACAACATGGAAACAAAGTAAAGACTGACAGATTGCTCTCCGTGGGAGGGTGAGGGGAGGGAAGTAAGATAGGGGGAAAATTGTAAAACTCAAATAATATCTTTAATAAAAATTAATTTTAAAAAAGAGATGTATAAAAAGGTAAATAAAGAAAAAAATTTATTCAACAAAACTAAATGATCTACATTCCTACACAAAAACACAATACTGTACCTTGAATTTTGTATTTCTCTTAGGAGTTTGAAAGGAGCATTCTAAGACAAAGGGTGTGGTTATGAATTGATTATAATATGTAGATACTTAACTCTTGAGGGTTGTATTTCTATTGAGAAATTCTAGGGAAAATTCTTGGACAGAGGGTGTGGGTATAAGATGCTTATTGCTCCAGAAAATTATATTTCTAATGGGAGAGTTGAGGGCAGCATACTTGAAAAAAGGGTGTGAAGATGATTTGATTATGACATAGTGAGGCTTATAAATCAGGTAATAAAATAACTTACTCTTGAGAATTATACTTCTATCAGGACAGATCAAATATAGTATACTTTAACAGAGTGTGTGACTACAAAATAAGTATAAAACAATTAAGATATAAAAATGGATTATACTGAGAGGTGAAAACAGAAGCATTGGAGGATAAATATCACCACAGGAAGAGGCATATTATGGCAGAGGGAAAGAAGGAAGAGTATACTTACCTCCAATAGATTTGTATCAAAGAGGCAATAACATACATTCCCAATAGTCTATAGAATTTTATCCTTGCCTACATGGAAGTATCAGGAGAAAGGGGTGGAAAAGGAATAGGAGAGAAGGATAAAAGTGAAGAGAAAGATACAATGAATTTAAAGTAAAAGAGTAGAAGGGCAAAGGGAGAAGAAAAAGGAAGGGGACTTATGGAAGGGAGGGCAGATTGCAAAAAACAGTGCTGAGGAGTGAAGAGGGGAAAGGAGAGAAAACAGTTTGATCTTGTCCTTCATTATGGAAGGAGATCAAAATAACATCACTATGATTGAGACACCTGGGGTTGGTGTTCTAAACTTGTATATGTCCCATTTCCTTTGAACTGATTCAATCCTGCTTTCCTCATAGAGAGCAGCACTTTCCCTGATGCTGGCACACAATGCTCAATGCTGGGCAGTTCTGTGCCAGTGTCTCCCATGCCCTACAATTAACTCTATAGTTGCTAAAAGAGGCCTTCAGAGTGTCCCGAAATCACTTCTTCTGATCCTCTTGTGAGTACTTGCCCTGTGAGCATTCTCTATAATACTGTCTTTTTGGTCCCCAATCCATCATAGTTGCATTTTCTATAGTAATGGAATTTTTGGCAGTTTAGCTCAAGAAATTCAGTGTCTGGTATCTTCTCCTTCCAGGTGATCATCAGAAACTTCTTAAGACAATATAAATGAAAGTGATTCAATTTCCTGACATGGTGCGGGTAGACTGTAAAGATTTCACAGCCATATAGCAATGAGGTAATGGCTCCATAGACATTCAATGTGATAGTCTAATACCTCTACTGTCCCATATTTTCTTTCAGAATCTCTGAAACACTGAGCTAACTCTGGCAATGCATGTGTCAATCTGATTGTTGATGTGTACCTCCCTGGAAAGGACACTGCCACGGTAAAAGAAATTGTTCACAGTACAACTTCTCCATTTGTTGCAATTGATGGTTCCAAATATGCATGGTGAGTTACTGACTGATGGGGCACCTGTGCTTTTCTTGGTGTTACTAGTTAGATGAAAATGAGTACAAGAGTAGAGAGAAAAGTACAAAAAAAGGAAAAGATCTAGTTGAGGGAAAGGTACATTCAATAATCATATCTGTGAATATGGATGAAATTAACTGTCTAATAAATTGGAAGAGGATAGCAAGTGCTTTAAAAACCAAAATCCTACAATAATTTGCTCACAAGAAACATATCTGAAACAAGGACATCCACAGAGGGTAAAGGTAAAAGGTTGGCGTAGAATTCAGCTGAAGTAAAAAAAAAATAGTGGTAGATGTAAAAAAAGCAATAGTAAAAAACCTGTATAACTAAAAATTATAAGGAAGGAAACTTCATATTCTTCAATGGTAATATAGTCAATGCAAGAAAATCAATACTAAACATGTATGCACCTTGTGTATAGCATCTAATTCATAGAGGACAGTCTAAATGAGTTTCAGGGAGACAAAGACAGTAAAAAAGATATTGGTAAAAACAAATTTATTTTATGATACCCCAAAATATGAAAAGCATATTAATTTAACAAAAAATATAAAGAAGGAAGTTAAGATGAAAAGAATTTTAGAAAAGTTAGATATCACAGACTTGTAAAGAAAATTGAATGGGGGTATAAAGGATTATATCTTCTCTGTGGTACATGGCATCTACACAAAGTAGACCATATAGAAAATATAAAAATGTCAAAAGCAAATGCAAAAAAGCAAAAATGTTAAATACAGTCTTTACAGAACATGACACAAAAATATTACACGAAGAAAAGGGAGATGGGAAGATAACCTAAAAATAAATTGGAACATAAATGTCAGTATTAAACATTGGGTGGACCAAGAAACAAATCATGGAAATTATCATCAATTTTATTCAAGACAAAGAAAATGATGAGACATTAAATATAATCTAGCAAAGCAGTTATTAAGGGAAATTTTATAACTTTAAATACATGAAAACAGTAAAGGACAGAGCTATGAATTAGCCATACAATTAAAAAAACCTAGAAAGAAAACAAATTAAAAATTCCCAATTAAATGCCAAATTAGAAGCTCTGGAAATCAAAGGAAAAATTAATAAAATTGAAAATAGAAAAACTACTGAATAAATAAAAACTCTTGGTTTTATGAAAAATGGATAAACCTTTGGTTAATTTGATTTAAAAAATTTAAAGAATAAAAACAAGTTGCCAGTATTAAAAATGAAAAGAGTAAATTCACAACCAAAAAGAAGTAATTAAAGTAATAATTTGGAGATATTTTTCTTAGCTGTGTGCTAATGAATATGACAATATAATTGAAGTGTATGAATATTTACAAAAATACAAACAAGCTTCACAAAAGAAATAAAACACTAAAATAACACCATATCAGAAAAAATTGAAGATCCAATCATTAAACTCCCTAAGAAAAAATTTCTAGGATCTGATAGATTTTTATGTGAATTTGATCAAGAATTTAAAGAAAAAAATAATTTCAATTCTATATAAATTATTTGAAAAAATAGGTGAGTTCTACCAAATTTATTTTATGACACCAAAATTGTGCTAATACCTAAAGCAGGAAAGATGAAGATAAAGTAAATTATAGAATAATCTCCTTAATGCATATTAATGTAAAAAAATAAATATAATATAAGCAAAGAGATTGTAGCAGTTTGTTACTCAGATTATGTACTATCATTAGATAGGATTTTAAAAAGATATTCAAGAGTGCTTCAATATTAAAACAATGAGTATAATTGTCCATATCAATAACAATAAGAGAAATCATATGACTATCCCAATAGATGTTGAAAAAAGCCTTTCCCAAAATACAACACCCATTTCTACTAAAGAGAATTGAGAGCATAGTTATAGAATTTTCCTTAAAATAAGCACTTATTGATCTGTCTAAAACCATCAGCAATCATATGTAATGGAGAAAAATGAATATTACCAATAAAATCAGGAGTGAAATATGGATGTCCATTATCACATATTGTCCTAGATGCTATACACAAGGATTGCACATTCTTCTCTGTGGTACATGGCATCTACACAAAATAGACCATATAGAAAGTGTAAAAATGTCAAAATCAAATGCAAAAAAGCAGAAATGTTAAATACAGCCTTTTCAGAACATGACACAAAAATATTACATGTAGGAAAGGGATATGGAAAGATAACCTAGCAATTATAACAATAACAAAAGAAAGAGAAATGGAAAGAATTAGAACAGGCAATGAGGAAAGAAACCTCTTGGTACATCATGTGATATACTTAGAACACTCAAAAATCAATTAAAAACTACTTGAAAGAACATTAGCAAAAGTGCCAAATATAAAATAAACCCATATAAATCATCAGCATTTCTAGATATAAACAACAATGCCAAGCAGCAGAAATAAAATGGAAATTTCATTTAAAATGATTGTAAACAATTTAAAATACTTGGGAATCTACCTACAAAGACAAAAACAGAAATTATATGAACACAATTACAAAAAACTTTTCACCTAAATATAACCCAAACAATTGGGAAATGTAAACTGCTCATGAGTAGTTTAAACTTATATTACAAAAAATAACTTCAATTCCACCAAAATTAAACTGCTTATTCAGTGTTACACCAATCAAAACAAAACAATCAAAGAGGTATTATTTTACAGTTTTAGAAAAAAATGTAACAAAATAAATTCAGAAGAACAAAAGATCAAGCCTTTCAAGAGAATTAATGAAAAGCATTGCAAAGGAAGGAGCCTTAGCCATACCAGATCTAAAACTATATTGCATAATACCAGTCATCAAAAATGTCTGGAACTGGATAAAAAATAGAGCAGTGAATCAGTAGAATTGATTTGCAAGGAAAAAAAGTGGTAAATAGCTATAATAATCTTTGGCTTAAACTCAAAGACACCAACTTCTTGGATAAGAACTCAAAATTTGCCAAAATCTGCTGTGAAAACTAGAAAATAGTATGGTAAAAAAAGTAGACATGGACCAACATCTCACACATATAGGAAGATCAAAATAGATTGAGGATTTAGACAAAAGTATATTATAAGAATAAGGAATAGTCTATCTGTCAGATCTATGGAAAGGGGAAAAGTTTCTGACCAAATGAGACAGAGAATACTATTAACTATAAAATGGATAATTTAGGGTACAGCTAGGTGGTGCAGTGGATAGAACACTGGCGCTGGAGTCAGGAGGAGCTGAGTTCCAATCCAGCCCCAGACATTTAATAATTACCTGTGTGTCCTTGGGCAAGCCACTTAACCCCATTGCCTTGCCAAAATAAAAAAAAAAAAAACTAATAAAAAATGGATAATTTGGTCTACATTACATGGAAAAGATTTTGTACAACTTAAACAATGCAAACAGGATTGCAAGATGTGAAGAAAGTTGGAAAGCAATTTTTACAGCTAGTCTTTCTGATAAAGGACTCACTTCAAAAATTTATTCAAAACTGAGACAAATTTCAATGTATACAAGACATTCTCTAATTGATAAGTGGTAAAAGGGTATGAACACACAGTTTTCAAATGAAAAAATTAAAAACTATCTGTAGTCATATGAAAAAAAATGTTCCAAATCATTATTGATTAGTGAAATGGATATTAAAATAACTCTGAGACACCACCTCACACTTATCAGATTAGGTAAAATGAAAAAAAAAAAGAAAGCATTCAATTTTGGTGAGGATACATGAAAACTGGAACAGTTACATATTGCTAGTGTGAACAGATTCAATCATTTGGTTTTGTTTTGTTTATTTGTTTTGCTTTTTGTTTGTTTTTCTGTTTTGGAAAGCAATGGGCTTGATTGTCTTGCCCAAGGCCACAAACTAAGTAAATATTAATCTCTAAGCCCAGATTTGAATTCTGTTCCTCCTGCCTCCAGGACTGGTGATCTATCATGTGACACCTGGCTGCCCAGATTCAATTATTTTGGAGAGCAATCTGGAACTCTACCCAAAGGATGATAAAGTTGTGTTCCCTTTTATCCAGCAATATAACTACCAGGCTTATATCACCCAAAGTTCATAAAAAAGGAGATAAGCCCCACATTTACAAAAAAATATTTAAAGTAGTTCTTTGTGTAGTGACAATTAACTGGAAATTGAGAGGATGCCTATATATTGGGAAATGACCAAACAAGTTATAGTATATGAATGTTATGGATTGTTATTGTTATGTAAGAAATCATGAAGGATTGAACTTTAGAAAAGCATGGAAAGACTTACTTGAACTGATACTGAGAGGGATGAGCAGAGCCAGGAGAATAGAGTATAAAGTAAAAACAAATTGGTGTGATGATTAACTATGATGGACTCTGTTCCTTTCAGAAGTTTAATGATGGAGGATTAACCCAAATTACCTGCTATTGAAAATGCCATTCACAATCAGAAAAATTCCAAGCCTAAAAAAAACAAAAATGAAAACAATAACAAAACTATGGAGCCTAAATTCAGAATAATAAATACTATTTTCAGCTTTTAAAATTCTTTTATGCTTTCCTTTTTTCTTGTGGTTTTTCCTCCTTAACTCTAATTCCTCTTTCATAACATGACTAATATGGAAATATTAAGTATGAATGTTCATATATATATATATATATATGTATATATATATATATATATAACTGTTTGCTGCCATGAGGAGTGAACTTCACTGGAATGGTAATAGAAAACTGTGAAATTGAAAAACTTGGAAAAAGGTTGAATGTTGAACACAACTTTTGCCTGGAATTGGAAAAGAGTTTTAAAAAATAATTTTTCTCTATCTGTGGAGATAATAATATAAATTCTGGGGTTTTAATTTTTTTTATTTTTAATTAACATGTTGATTTCCAAAATACTACTGAGGATAACCAAGTCATTCACATTTTTTCATCAAAAAGTGCTGTTTATATAGTGTATAATGTACTGGTTCTGGTCATTATTATGTACCAATTCATATAAATGTTTCCAGTTTTATGTGAAATCATCCTTATTTTCATTTCTTATAGCACAATAGCAATCCATTATATTAATATGTTACAACTTGTTTAGTCATTAGCCAATAGATGGCTCTCCTTTTCACCATATAAAATATGCCATAAATTTTTTTTATAAATAGGCCTTTTTCCATATTTTTAATGTAATTTGTATATAGACCTAGTAATGGTATTGATGGAACAGCATGTAGGCACAATTTTATAACTCTTTGAACATAGTTTTAACATATGTTCAAAACTTTAACATAAAATGGTTGAATCAGTTTAAAATTCAGTTCTCGATGTATTTTAGAAATGAGTGTTTTGTCAGAAATACTAGATGTAAAAATTGTTTCCCTTTTTATTACATTTCTTTTGATCTTTTACAGTGGTTTTGTTTGTGCAAAAGCTTTTTCATTTAATGTAATCAAAATTATCCAGTTTGTTTTAATGATCTTCTGCATCCCTTCCTTGGTCATAAACTGCTTCCCTTTCCATAGATCTAACAGGTAAACTATTCTTTGATCTCCTAGTTTGCTTATAAAATTGCCTTTTATGTCTAAATCCTGTACCCAATTTGATCATATCTTGGTATATAGTTTGAGATGTTGATCTAAACCAAAGTTCTGACATTACTAACTCCTAATTTTTTCCAACAATTATTATCAAAGACAGAGTTCTTATTCTAGAATCTGGGTTCTTTGGGTTTATCAGATAGCAGATTACCACAATCATTTCTTTTGCACCTAGGTTATTCCACTGATTCACCACCCTAATTCTTAGTCAGTAACAGACAGTTTTGATGACTGATGCTTTATAATATAATTTTAGATCTGGTAAAGTTAAGCCACTTACTTTTGCACTTTTTTTCATTAAATCACTTGTTATTCTTGAATTTTTGTTTTCCCCATATGAATTTACTTATAATTTCTTCTAGTTCTTTAAAATATTATTGGAACTTTGTTTGGTATGGCATTAAATAATTAGTTTAATTAATGTAGAATTGTAATTTTTATTATATTTGCTCAGCCTATCCATAAGCAGTTGATATTTGTCCAGTTATTTAAATCTGATTTTATTTGTGTGATAAGTGTTTTGTAGTGTCTTTCATATTTTTTCTGACTCTACCTTAGCCATTAGCCTTCCAAGTATTTTACACTGCCTGAAGTTGCTTTAAATGGGATTTCTCTTTCTATCTCTTGCTGCTATATCCAGCTAGTAATATATAGAAATGCTAAGGATTTATGTGAGTTGATTTTATATTCTGTGACTCTTCTCTGCTAAAGTTGTTAATTGTTTCTAGTGTTTTGCAGATGATGTTTTAGGATTCTCTAGGTACACCATCTTGTGGTCTGCAAAGAGTGAGAGTTTTGTGTCTTCCTTCCGAATTTTACTTCCTTCCATTTCTTTTTCTTCCCTTATTGATGAAGCTAAAATTTCTTTTTTTGTTGTTATTTTAGGCTAGGCAATGGGGTTAAGTGACTTGCCCAAGGTCACACAATTGGGTAATTATTAACAGTCAGAGGTCATATTCAAACTCAGGTCCTCCTGACTCCAGGTACTCTATCCACTGCACCACCTAGCTTCCCCTTAAGCTAACATTTCTAATAAAATATTGAATACTAATGGTGATAACATGCATCCTTGTTACACCCCTGATCAAACTGGGAATGCCTCTAGCCTATCCCTGTTATGTATTAGTACTTGTTGGTGGTTTCTGGTGGATTGATACTGCTTAGCATTTACAGGAACAATCCATTTATTTCTATGCTCTCTAGTATTTTCAGATGGAATGGGTTCTGTATTTTGTCAAAAGCTTTTAAGTCAGCATCTATTGAGATAATCATATGATTTCTGTTAGTTTTGTTATTGATATAGTCAATTATACTAAAAGTTTTCCAAATATTGAACCCTACATTCCTGGGATAAATTCTGCTTAGTCACAGTGTATTATCCTAGTGATAACTTGCTGTAATGACTTTGCTAAGATGTTATTTAAAATTTTTACATACATTGAATCAAAAAATTGGTCTATAATTTCCTTTGTTTTCACTCTTCCTGCTTTAGATATGAGCACCATATTGGTGACATAGAAGGAATTAGGCAGATTTCTGTTTCCACCTATTTTTTTCAAAGAGGTTATATAAACAGAAATGTGAGTGAGAAAACCCAGAAAGAGAAACTAGGAGAAGAACACCTACCAACATGGTCTTCCTCAGAGGACCATGGGTGAACTGGAAGCAGAGAGCAGAGGGCCAGAACAGGGACAACCTGGGGAGGGGGCAGAAGACTAACCTCAACCACAGAGACTTTGGTGATTGGTGGGTTCAAGATCCAACATTAGCCACAAAATCTTTGGCCAGGAGGAGAGGAGCTATGGGAAGATGAGTTCCAGCACAGAGAGTTTCAGAGCATCCCTGGCCTAGTTGGGCCAGGGATCTGAGCTCCAGATTTTCAGCAGAGCCTTTTTCCCAGAACAAACAATAAGCCACCCCCACCCCCTCAGCCTCAGGTGTGGGCAACATAGTTCACTAAAATGAAAAGGAGAATACCTCCCTCTCACAGGGTTCAGCATATTGTTCACGGTCAACTCAGACCCTGCTGCTGAGGGTCTCAAATAGTCCAGAGAAAGCAATCAGCCCTCCCAGCTGTGCAGTACTGGGAAAAACTAAAGTGAATAAAGCCTCTAGGATCTTCAAAAGCAAACCTCTGAGCGTCAGTCCCACCCCTAACACAAGATGCTAGAAAGATGAAGAAAGGTGAGCAAAAAGGGAGAACCACTGAGAAAAACT